>NC_053023.1:605751409-606091817 GCF_003073215.2 Triticum urartu | reverse complement strand
ATCAGTGGCGTCGTCTGGCTCCTGGGATCCATCATCTGGTCGCAACAATCGGGTATGGGGGAAAAGAAGTAGCAAAGCAACCGTGAGTACTCATCCAAAGTACTCGCAAGACTTACATCAGATCTAAACTAAGTATGCATCTGTATCAAAGGAATGGGTTGTATATGTGGACTAAACTGCAGAATGCCAGAAGGGAAGGGGAAAGCCTAGCCTATCAAAGACTAGCATCTTCTGGAAACCACCATCTTGCAGCAACAGGAGGGAGTAGAGTAACATAAAGTAAAGTAGCAGTAGTGTTATCAACCTCGGCCAGAGATCCTTTCTCGACTCCCTGCGATAAAGCAATCCCAGAGCCATACTATCCAGTTATCATCTCATAACCAAGTCTCATCTCCATGTCTCATCTCAAGTATCCAGTTCTAGTTGTATCGATCGGGATACAACTCCAAGTGTCCGTTACCGTAGGACAGGCTATCGATAGATGTTTTCTTCCCTGCAGGGGTGCACCAACTTACCCACCACGCTCGATTAACTCCGTCCGGACACACTTTCCTGGGTCATGCCCGGCCTCGGCCAAACAATACGTCGCAACCCGACCTAGGCTTAATAGAGAGGCCAGCACGCCGGACTAAACCTATGCCCCCAGGGGTCATGGGACATCTCCCCGGGAACTCCTGCACGTTACATGGGCGGCCGGTGAGCAGACCTAGCTACCTCCTTCAACAAGGCAGGAGCTTACGCAGTCCAACCCGGCGCGCGCCGCTTAGTTGCTGACGTCTATTAAGATTCGGCTGATGTATACGACGCAGAACGCCCATACTATGCCCACGTGATGGTTAGTGCTATCAGGCCAGAGGCCCCTCGGATCAAATATCCAAATCGTAGTGGATTAGGAACGCGCGGTAACGAGCAGAGACTCACGATCGATGTGACCCCGTCGCCCCGTCTCGAGTACTTGCGGCAAGGGCTAAGAATGCCCGGCCACGCCTCGTAAGTATCTCGCGGGCACCCTCCAGGTCAACCCGACTCCACATCACTCACTATTAAGCTCGCGCGGGTACCCCTCAGGGTCGAGCCGTCTTTAGTAACATGGCTCAGTGCAAAGTCATAGTAACCATAGTAACCGGGTGTCTAACACCAAGGGGAAAACCCGAGGAATCACCCCCAGTGAATTCCGCTCGATGTTCTCATCAAGGTGAACGTAAGAGGATTCACCCTTGAGGTTCACACTTGAGGGGTTGCACGACAGAGCGGTAACGGAAGTGGTTAAGGAGGAAATCACCCTTGATGACCTCGACCGTATAGCTACACTACAGAGATCTCATCAGGAGTGATGTAAGAGGTTCCACCCTCGGCACTCGATGGTAACTCTGCAGAGTTGTACAACTAGGGGGAGTGATGGGCGGTGTCGGGGCCTGGTCTTTGATCCCGTTGATCGGGTCTTCAATGATGAAGCAGGGGCAACAAGGACAAGGCGGGGGTCACTGGTGGATCTCTAACCAACCTATACTAAGCAGTTTAGGATAAGCAGGTAAGGTATGAAAGCAGGTAACAAAAGCAGGCTATGCATCAGACTAGGATCATACATAAAGCAGTAGCAGTTCTAATGCAAGCATGAGAG
Source organism: Triticum urartu (assembly GCF_003073215.2). Classification (NCBI taxonomy): domain Eukaryota; kingdom Viridiplantae; phylum Streptophyta; class Magnoliopsida; order Poales; family Poaceae; genus Triticum; species Triticum urartu. The sequence continues at coordinate 606,090,196 of NC_053023.1, read as the reverse complement.
GGAAAGAAATGGGCGATATCGGAATGCTCAAGGGGGGTTTGCTTGCCTGGTTGCTTAGACAAGAAGGAGGGGTCGTCGGTGCTGTAGTCGATCACAGGGGCATCAGCATCGTCACGGGGTCTACCGAAGAGAGGGAGGAGAAACAGTAAATACTTAGCAAGCAAGTGCATAATAGGACAACAGGCAGAGCTAGAAGTGTTCTAGCGCGGTGCTACATGATACCGGAGAAGGGGAGAACATCCGGGAATGTTTCCCCGAAGTTTGGCATTTTTGGACAGTCGAACCGGAGGGGAGACGGTTGCAGGTTCGCTATGCTAGGGATGTGTGGCGGACAAACGGACTGCGTATTCAGATTCGTCTCGTCGTTCTGAGCAACTTTCATGTACAAAGTTTTTCCATCCGAGCTACGGATTTTTTTACATGAATTTCCAAAGTTTTATTGCATTTACTGAATTTATCAACAAATTGGAAATAATAGCAAAAAGCTAGATGCACCCATTGGGTACACAGCTAGAGAGGCTGACAGGTGGGTCTGGTAAACTGTTGACTCAGCAGTCAACAGTTGACCAGTCAACAGTCAACAGAACATGGTGGATCCCGCATGTCATAGGCCCGGTCTTTAGTTAGAGTTAACTTAAACGTATTAGTTAGACCCGGGGCCACTTTCATTTTCTATTTGATCTAATCTAACAGTTTAATTAATTAAATAGTAGGTTAACTAGTGTTAAGTTAATTAAGAAAACATAATTAAGTTAATTAATTCATTTTTAATTAATTACTATTTGTTATTTATTTCTAATTCTTTTTTTTGTTCTTATCCAGAGAAAGGGGCGTGGGGCCCGATCGTCATCGGCCCATCTGGCCATCGGTGTGGCCATGCACGCACGCGCGCACACGGTGGGGTGTCGAGGCCGTGGCCGTGCCTGGGGCACGCACGGGCGCGCTCTGGCGCCGGCGGCCCAGTCACAACCCGCAGCGGCGGCGGCTGGACGACGACATCGGGCGGCGGGAGGCAGGGGCGTAGGTGGTGCGGGGCCGCAGAGGAGGAAGCGAGGCGGAGCTGGTGTGGCGTGCGGCGGAGCGAGGAGGCGCGGTAGCGGGGCGGTCGGGAGCAGGAGGGCGCAGGCAAGGAGCAGCTGCGCGGCGGGGAGCGGGCCTAGCGCGGTCCCGGCAGAGCAGCACGATGGCATGGGTGAGGAGGGGCGTGAAGTGCGGGGCTAGTGCTAGCAGGGGCGCGAGGGGGCGTGGTTGAAGGCGGCGCCCAGGGCGAGCGCGAGCACGGCGGGCGCAGGCACACGCGCGCGCAGGCGATGGCACTTGCGCTGGGCGAGGCCATAGCGGCCCGGGGCGTCGGCCGAACGTGAGTGGGAAGGAAGGGGGGTGTTGCTCACCCCCGCTGTAGATGTTCGCCGGCGTCCAGCGGGGTGGAGGTCGGGGAAGCGAGCATCGGCGACGAGGGTGACGGAGTCGAGGAAGCGATGGTGTAGACGTGGTGGCGTCGGGGAGGAACCGACGAGGGGGGGGGGGGGGGGCTCCGGGCGATAGTGGCATCGGGGCCGAACCCCAGTTCCAAATCGGGCGGAGGGGACGGTCCTCGGGCGCGGGGCGCACGACATGCGATGACGTCGGGGCGGCGCTGCGCCCAGATCGGGCCGTGGTGAACTGGAGGGTCGAGGGGGAGAAGAGACGAGGGAGAGGGGAATCGTGGGGAGTGGGGAGTGGGGGGTCGAGCGTGGGGCTCTCACCTGGTGGCGCAGTAGGGAGAGGGTGGGGGTTCGGGGCAGTCTAGGGTTAGGCCGCGGGCTGGGGGAGTTATATGGGGCGGCTGGGCTGGTTAGATCGGGGTGGGCCGGTTGGCCCAGCACGAGGGGAGGGGTTGTTTTTTTTGTCCTTTCCCTTTTCTTATTTTCCTCTTCTGTTTTGCAATTAGTTAGAGCACAAAAATGGAAGTTCCCAAGATTGAAACTTGGCACATAATTCATGCACCAAATTTTGGTGTTGCACAAAAGTTTTAGAGCCAACGGAATTGTTCAAGCATTTTTTTGGAAATTGAAAAGGCCAGTTAATATGATGTTGGAGCACTAAATAATTTCCAGGGGCACTTTCAGAATCCAAAAGAGGTTGGTTCCAACATGATAAATACCCGGGGATTATATGCCACACTTTGAACATTTTAGTTTTCAGGTTTGGCAAAATTTGAATTTTTGACTTTAAATTTGAGTTTGAATATGAACAGTGATTTGGATCAAGTGAGGATTAGCAACAGTAACATGATGACAAGGCACCATTAACAGGAGGTTACTGTAGCATGACACTAGGGGTGTTACACTGTGCACCGTTGCGAAGGTTCGTTGTTTCGAAGCACCACGTGATGATCGGGTGTGATAGATTCTAACGTTCGAATACAACGGGTGTAAGCCAGATTTACACACGCAATACACTTAGGTTGACTTGACGAGCCTAGCATGTACAGACATGGCCTCGAAACACGGAAGACCGAAAGGTCGAGCATGAGTCGTATAGAAGATACGATCAACATGAAGATGTTCACCGATGTTGACTAGTCCGTCTCACGTGATGATCGGACACGGCCTAATTGACTCGGATCATGTTTCACTTAGATGACTAGAGGGATGTCTATCTGAGTGGGAGTTCATTGAATAATTTGATTAGATGAACTTAATTATCATGAACTTAGTCTAAAATCTTTACACTATGTCTTGTAGATCAAATGGCCCACGCTAATGTTGCCCTCAACTTCAACGCATTCCTAGAGAAAACCAAGCTGAAAGACGATGGCAGCAACTATACGGACTGGGTCCGGAACCTGAGGATCATCCTCATAGCTGCCAAGAAAGATTATGTCCTAGAAGCACCGCTAGGTGTCGCACCCATCCCAGAGAACCAAGACGTTATGAACGCTTGGCAGTCACGTGCTGATGATTACTCCCTCGTTCAGTGCGGCATGCTTTACAGCTTAGAACCGGGGCTCCAAAAGCGTTTTGAGAGACACAGAGCATATGAGATGTTCAAAGAGCTGAAAATGGTTTTCCAAGATCATGCCCGGGTCGAGAGATATAAAGTCTCCGACAAGTTCTTCAGTTGTAAGATGGAGGAAAATAGTTCTGTGAGTGAGCACATACTCAAAATGTCTGGGTTGCATAACCGCTTGACTCAGCTGGGAGTTAATCTCCCGGATGATGCGGTCATTGACAAAATCCTTCAGTTGCTTCCACCGAGCTACAAGAGCTTTGTGATGAACTTCAATATGCAGGGGATGGAAAAGACCATTCCTGAGGTATATTCAATGCTGAAATCAGCGGAGGTGGAGATCAAAAAGGAACATCAAGTGTTGATGGTTAATAAAACCACTAAGTTTAAGAAAGGCAAGGGTAAGAAGAACTTCAAGAAGGACGGCAAGGGGGTTGCCGCGCCCGGTAAGCAAGCTGCCGGGAAGAATTCAAAGAATGAACTCAAGCCTGAGACTGAGTGTTTTTATTGCAAGGGAAGTTGTCACTGGAAGCAGAACTGCCCCAAATACTTAGCGGACAAGAAGGCCAGCAACACTAAAGGTATATGTGATATACATGTAATTGATGTGTACCTTACCAGTACTCGTAGTAGCTCCTGAGTATTTGATACCGGTGCGGTTGCTCACATTTGTAACTCAAAGCAGGAGCTGCGGAATAAGCGGAGACTGGCGAAGGACGAGGTGACGATGCGCGTCGGGAATGGTTCCAAGGTCGATGTGATCGCCGTCGGCACGCTACCTCTACATTTACCTACGGGATTAGTTTTAAACCTCAATAATTTTTATTTAGTGCCAGCTTTGAGCATGAACATTGTATCAGGATCTCGTTTAATTCGAGATGGCTACTCATTTAAATCCGAGAATAATGGTTGTTCTATTTATATGAGAGATATGTTTTATGGTCATGCTCCACTGGTGAATGGTTTATTCTTAATGAATCTCGAGCGTAATGTTACACATATTCATAGTGTGAATACCAAAAGATGTAAGGTTGATAATGATAGTCCCACATACTTGTGGCACTGCCGCCTTGGTCACATAGGTGTCAAACGCATGAAGAAGCTCCATGCAGATGGACTTTTGGAGTCTCTTGATTACGAATCATTTGAGACGTGCGAACCATGCCTCATGGGTAAAATGACCAAGACTCCGTTCTCAGGAACAATGGAGCGAGCAACCAACTTATTGGAAATCATACATACTGATGTGTGTGGTCCAATGAGTGTTGAGGCTCGCGGTGGCTATCGTTATGTTCTCACCCTCATTGATGACTTGAGTAGATATGGGTATGTCTACTTAACGAAACACAAGTCTGAGACCTTTGAAAAGTTCAAGGAATTTCAGAGTGAGGTTGAGAATCAACGTGATAGAAAAATCAAGTTATTGCGATCAGATCGTGGGGGAGAATACTTGAGTCACGAATTTGGCACGCACTTAAGGAAATGTGGAATAGTTTCACAACTCACGCCGCCTGGAACACCTCAGCGTAATGGTGTGTCCGAACATCGTAATCGCACTCTATTGGATATGGTGCGATCTATGATGTCGCTTACCGATCTACCGCTGTCATTTTAGGGCTATGCTTTAGAGACTGCCGCATTCACTTTAAATAGGGCTCCGTCGAAATCTGTTGAGACGACACCGTATGAATTATGGTTTGAGAAGAAACCTAAGCTGTCGTTTCTAAAAGTTTGGGGATGCGATGCTTATGTCAAGAAACTTCATCCTGAAAAGCTCGAACCCAAATCGGAAAAATGCGTCTTCATAGGATACCCTAAAGAAACTATTGGGTATACCTTCTACCTCAGATCCGAAGGCAAGATCTTTGTTGCCAAGAATGGATCCTTTCTAGAGAAAGAGTTTCTCTCGAAAGAAGTAAGTGGGAGGAAAGTAGAACTTGATGAAGTATTGCCTCTTGAACCGGAGAGTGGCGCAGCTCAGGAAATTGTTCCTGAGGTGCCTGCACCAACTAGAGAGGAAGCTAATGATGATGATCATGAAACTTCAGATCAAGTTGCTACTGAACTTCGTAGGTCCACAAGGACACGTTCCGCACCAGAGTGGTACGGCAACCATGTCTTGGAAATCATGTTGTTAGACAACGGTGAACCTTCGAACTATGAAGAATCGATGGCGGGCCCAGATTCCGACAAATGGCTGGAAGCCATGAAATCCGAGATAGGATCCATGTATGAAAACGAAGTATGGACTTTGACTGACTTGCCCGATGATCAACGAGCCATAGAAAATAAATGGATCTTTAAGAAGAAGACAGACGCGGATGGTAATGTAACCATCTATAAAGCTCGGCTTGTCGCTAAGGGTTATCGACAAGTTCAAGGGGTTGACTACGATGAGACTTTCTCACCCGTAGCGAAGCTGACATGTTAGCAATTGCCGCATTCTATGATTATGAGATATGGCAAATGGACGTCAAAACGGCATTCCTTAATGGTTTCCTTAAGGAAGAATTGTATATGATGCAGCCGGAAGGTTTTGTCGATCCTAAGAATGCTGACAAGGTGTGCAAGCTCCAACGCTCGATCTATGGGCTAGTGCAAGCATCTCGGAGTTGGAACATTCATTTTGATGAGATGATCAAAGCGTTTGGGTTTACGCAGACTTATGGAGAAGTCTGTATTTACAAGAAAGTGAGTGGGAGCTCTGTAGCATTTCTCATATTGTATGTGGATGACATACTGTTGATGGAAAATGATATAGAATTCTTGGAAAGCATAAAGGCCTACTTGAACAAGTGTTTTTCAATGAAGGATCTTGGAGAAGCTGCTTACATATTAGGCATCAAGATCTATAGAGATAGATCGAGACGCCTCATTGGTCTTTCACAAAGTACGTACCTTGACAAGATATTGAAGAAGTTTAATATGGATCAGTCAAAGAAGGGGTTCTTGCCTGTATTGCAAGGTACGAGATTGAGCACGGCTCAATGCCTAACCACGGCAGAAGATAGAGAAAAGATGAGTGTCGTCCCTATGCCTCGGCCATAGGGTCTATCATCTATGCTATGCTGTGTACCAGACCTGATGTAAACCTTGCCGTAAGTTTGGTAGGAAGGTACCAAAGTAATCCCGGCATGGAACACTGGACAGCGGTGAAGAATATCCTGAAGTACCTGAAGAGGACTAAGGATATGTTTCTCGTTTATGGAGGTGACGAAGAGCTCTTCGTAAAGGGTTACGTCGATGCTAGCTTCGACACAGATCTGGATGACTCTAAGTCACAAACCGGATACGTGTATATTTTGAATGGTGGGGCAGTAAGCTGGTCCAGTTGCAAGCAAAGCATTGTGGCGGGATCTACATGTGAAGCGGAGTACATGGCAGCCTCGGAGGCAGCACAAGAAGCAATCTGGGTGAAGGAGTTCATTACCGACCTAGGAGTCATTCCCAATGCGTCAGGCCCGATGACTCTTTTCTGTGACAACACTGGAGCTATTGCCCTTGCCAAGGAGCCCAGGTTTCACAGGAAGACCAGGCATATCAAGCGTCGCTTCAACTCCATTCGTGAAAGTGTTCAAAATGGAGACATAGATATTTGTAAAGTACATACGGACCTGAATGTGGTAGATCCGTTGACTAAACCTCTCCCTAGAGCAAAACATGATCAACACCAGAACTCTATGGGTGTTCGATTCATCACAATATAACTAGATTATTGACTCTAGTGCAAGTGGGGGACTGTTGGAAATATGCCCTAGAGGCAATAATAAAATAGTTACTATTATATTTCTTTGTTCATGATAATTGTCTATTGTTCATGCTATAATTGTGTTATCCGGAAATCGTAATACATGTGTGAATACATAGACCACAACAAGTCCCTAGTGAGCCTCTAGTTGACTAGCTCGTTGATCAAAAGATAGTCATGGTTTCCTGGCTATGGACATTGGATGTCATTGATAACGGGATCACATCATTAGGAGAATGATGTGATGGATAAGACCCAATCCTAAGCATAGCTCAAAGATCGTGTAGTTCGTTTGCTAGAGCTTTTCCGAATGTCAAGTATCATTTCCTTAGACCATGAGATTGTGCAACTCCCGGATACCGTAGGAGTGTTTTGGGTGTGCCAAACGTCACAACGTAACTGGGTGACTATAAAGGTACACTACGGGTATCTCCGAAAGTGTTTGTTGGGTTGGTACGAATCGAGACTGGGATTTGTCACTCCGTATGACGGAGAGGTATCTCTGGGCCCACTCGGTAATGCATCATCATAATGAGCTCAATGTGACCAAGTGGTTGATCACGGGATCATGCATTACGGTACGAGTAAAGTGACTTGCCGGCAACGAGATTGAACGAGGTATTGGGATACCGACGATCGAGACTTGGGCAAGTAACGTACCGATTGACAAAGGGAATTGTATACAGGATTGATTGAATCCTCGACATTGTGGTTCATCCGGTGAGATCATCGAGGAGCATGTGGGAGCCAACATGGGTATCCAGATCCCGCTGTTGGTTATTGACCGGAGAGTCGTCTCGGTCATGTCTGCGTGTCTCCCGAACCCGTAGGGTCTACACACTTAAGGTTCGGTGACACTAGGGTTGTTGAGATATTAGTATACGGTAACCCGAAAGTTGTTCGGAGTCCCAGATGAGATCCCGAACGTCACGAGGAGTTCCGGAATGGTCCGGAGGTGAAGATTTATATATAGGAAGTCAAGTTTCGGCCATCGGGAAAGTTTCGGGGGTAATCGGTATTGTACCGGGACCACCGGAAGGGTCCCGGGGGTCCACCGGGTGGGGCCACCTATCCCGGAGGGCCCCATGGGCTGAAGTGGGAGGGGAACCAGCCCCTAGTGGGCTGGTGCGCCCCCCATGGGCCACCCCCTGCGCCTAGGGTTGGAAATCCTAGGGTGGGGGGCGCCCCACTTGGCTTGGGGGGCACTCCACCCCCCTTGGCCGCCCCCCCTTGGAGATTGCATCTCCTAGGGCCGGCGCCCCCCTAGGGGTCCTATATATAGTGTGGGGGGGGGAGGGAGGGCAGCCGTACCCTAGCCCCTGGCGCCTCCCTCTCCCTCCCGTGACACTTCTCCCTCTCCCTGAGCTTGGCGAAGCCCTGCCGAGATCACCGTTGCTTCCACCACCACGCCGTCGTGCTGCTGGATCTCCATCAACCTCTCCTTCCCCCTTGCTGGATCAAGTTGGAGGAGACCTCTTCCCAACCGTACGTGTGTTGAACGCGGAGGTGCCGTCCGTTCGGCGCTAGGTCATCGGTGATTTGGATCACGACGAGTACGACTCCATCAACCCCGTTCTCTTGAACGCTTCCGCTCGTGATCTACAAGGGTATGTAGATGCACTCCCCTCTCCCTCGTTGCTAGATGACTCCATAGATTGATCTTGGTGATACGTAGAAAATTTTAAAATTCTGCCGCGTTCCCCAACAGTGGCATCATGAGCTAGGTCTATGCGTAGTTTCTATGCACGAGTAGAACACAAAGCAGTTGTGGGCGTCGATATTGTCAATTTACTTGCCGTTACTAGTCTTATCTTGATTCGGCGGCATCGTGGGATGAAGCGGCCCGGACCGACCTTACACGTACGCTTACGTGAGACTGGTTCCACCGACTGACATGCACTAGTTGCATAAGGTGGCTAGCGGGTGTCTGTCTCTCCCACTTTAGTCAGATCGGATTCGATGAAAAGGGTCCTTATGAAGGGTAAATAGAAATTGGCATATCACGTTGTGGTTTTGGCGTAGGTAAGAAACGTTCTTGCTAGAAACCTATAGCAGCCACGTAAAAACTTGCAACAACAATTAGAGGACGTCTAACTTGTTTTTGCAGCATGTGCCGTGTGATGTGATATGGCCAAAAGGATGTGATGAATGATATATGAGATGTATGAGATTGATCATGTTCTTGTAATAGGAATCACGACTTGCATGTCGATGAGTATGACAACCGACAGGAGCCATAGGAGTTGTCTTTATTTATTTATGACCTGTGTGTCAACATAAACGTCATGTAATTACTTTACTTTATTGCTAAAGCGCTAGCCATAGTAGTAGAAGTAATAGATGACGAGACAACTTCAAGAAGACACGATGATGGAGATCATGGTGTCATGCCGGTGACAACGATGATCATGGAGTCCCGAAGATGGAGATCAAAAGGAGCAAATGATATTGGCCATATCATGTCACTATTTGATTGCATGTGATGTTTATCATGTTTTACATCTTATTTGCTTAGAAGGACGGTAGCTTAAATAAGATGATCCCTCGTAATAATTTCAAGAAAGTGTTCCCCCTAACTGTGTGTGACGCTCTCGATTCAATCATACACTAATCATACACGCAAATGTGTACGATCAAGATCAAGGACTCACGGGAAGATATCACAACACAACTCTAGACACAAATTAAAATAATACAAGCTTTATATTACAAGCCAGGGGCCTCGAGGGCTCGAATACATAAGCTCGAATCATTGTTGAGGAAATCGTTAACTGGTAACTGCTCGGTTGGCTGTCGAGTAGGGGATTAATAGGCTAATCGGCAAGTTAATCGGCCATTTAATCAATTAATCGGACAATTTATCAGTTTATCGGCTACTCGGTGACCCTATGAGTAGGGATTAATCGGCAAGTTAACTGGTTAATCGGATGAATTCTTGAACAGGGGCTCGAATACACAAGAGTCAGCGGAAGCAACAATATCTGAGTACAGACATAAGTTAAACAAGTTTGCCTTAAGAAGGCTAGCACAAAAGCAACAACAATCGAAAAGGCAAGGCCTCCTGCCTGGGAGCCTCCTAACTACTCCAAGTCGTCAGCGGTCTTCATGTAGTAGTAGGCATCCTCCGGGTAGTAGTAGTTATCAGTGGCGTCGTCTGGCTCCTGGGATCCATCATCTGGTCGCAACAATCGGGTATGGGGGAAAAGAAGTAGCAAAGCAACCGTGAGTACTCATCCAAAGTACTCGCAAGACTTACATCAGATCTAGACTAAGTATGCATCTGTATCAAAGGAATGGGTTGTATATGTGGACTAAACTGCAGAATGCCAGAAGGGAAGGGGAAAGCCTAGCCTATCGAAGACTAGCATCTTCTGGAAACCACCATCTTGCAGCAACAGGAGGGAGTAGAGTAGCATAAAGTAAAGTAGCAGTAGTGTTATCAACCTCGGCCAGAGATCCTTTCTCGACTCCCTGCGATAAAGCAATCCCAGAGCCATACTATCCAGTTATCATCTCATAACCAAGTCTCATCTCCATGTCTCATCTCAAGTATCCAGTTCTAGTTGTATCGATCGGGATACAACTCCAAGTGTCCGTTACCGTAGGACAGGCTATCAATAGATGTTTTCTTCCCTGCAGGGGTGCACCAAATTACCCACCACGCTCGATTAACTTTGGCCGGACACACTTTCCTGGGTCATGCCCGGCCTCGGCCAAACAATACGTCGCAACCCGACCTAGGCTTAATAGAGAGGCCAGCACGCCGGACTAAACCTATGCCCCCAGGGGTCATGGGCCATCTCCCCGGGAACTCCTGCATGTTACGTGGGCGGCCGGTGAGCAGACCTAGCTACCTCCTTCAACAAGTCAGGAGCTTACGCAGTCCAACCCGGCGCGCGCCGCTCAGTCGCTGACGTCTATTAAGATTCGGCTGATGTATACGACATAGAACACCCATACTATGCCCACGTGATGGTTAGTGCTATCAGGCCAGAGGCCCCTCGGATCAAATATCCAAATCGTAGTGGATTAGGAACGCGCGGTAACGAGCAGAGACTCACGATCGATGTGACCCCGTCGCCCTGTCTCGAGTACTTGCGGCAAGGGCTAAGAATGCCCGGCCACGCCTCGTAAGTATCTCGCGGGCACCCTCTAGGTCAACCCGACTCCACATCACTCGCTATTAAGCTCGCGTGGGTACCCCTCAGGGTCGACCCGTCTTTAGTAACATGGCTCAGTGCAAAGTCATAGTAACCATAGTAACTGGGTGTCTAACACCAAGGGGAAAACCCGAGAAATCACCCCCGGTGAATTCCGCTCGATGTTATCATCAAGGTGAACATAAGAGGATTCACCCACAAGGTTCACACTTGAGGGGTTGCACGACAGAGCGGTAACGAAAGTGGTTAAGGAGGAAATCACCCTCGATGACCTCGACCGTATAGCTACACTACAGAGATCTCATCAGGAGTGATGTAAGAGGTTCCACCCTCGGCACTCGATGGTAACTCTGCAGAGTTGTACAACTAGGGGGGTGATGTGCGGTGTCGGGGCCTGGTCTTCGATCCCGTTGATCGGGTCTTCAATGATGAAGCAGGGGCAACAAGGACAAGGTGGGGGTCACTGGTGGATCTCTAACCAACCTATACTAAGCAGTTTAGGATAAGCAGGTAAGGTATGAAAGCAGGTAACAAAAGCAGGCTATGCATCAGACTAGGATCATACATAAAGCAGTAGCAGTTCTAATGCAAGCATGAGAGGGAAAGAAATGGGCGATATAGGAATGCTCAAGGGGGGTTTGCTTGCCTGGTTGCTTAGACAAGAAGGAGGGGTCTTCGGTGCCGTAGTCGATCACAGGGGCATCAGCATCGTCACGGGGTCTACCGAAGAGAGGGGGGAGAAACAGTAAATACTTAGCAAGCAAGTGCATAATAGGACAACAGGCAGAGCTAGAAGTGTTCTAGTGCGGTGCTACACGATATCGGAGAAGGGGAGAACATCCGGGAATGTTTCCCCGAAGTTTGGCATTTTCGGACAATGAAACCGGAGGGGAGACGGTTGCAGGTTCGCTATGCTAGGGATGTGTGGCGGACAAACGGACTGCGTATTCGGATTCGTCTCGTCGTTCTGAGCAACTTTCATGTACAAAGTTTTTCCATCCGAGCTATGGATTTTTTTACATGAATTTCCAAAGTTTTATTGCATTTACTGAATTTATTAACAAATTGGAAATAATAGCAAAAAGCTAGATGCACCCATTGGGTACACAGCTAGAGAGGCTGACAGGTGGGTCTGGTAAACTGTTGACTCAGCAGTCAATAGTTGACCAGTCAACAGTCAACAGAACATGGTGGATCCCGCATGTCATAGGCCCGGTCTTTAGTTAGAGTTAACTTAAACATATTAGTTAGACCCGGGGCCACTGTCATTTTCTATTTGATCTAATCTAACAGTTTAATTAATTAAATAGTAGGTTAATTAGTGTTAAGTTAATTAAGAAAACATAATTAAGTTAATTAATTCATTTTTAATTAATTACTATTTGTTATTTATTTCTAATTCTATTTTGTTTGTTCTTATCCAGAGAAAGGGGCGTGGGGCCCGATCGTCATCGGCCCATCTGGCCATCGGTGTGGCCATGCACGCACGCGCGCACACGGTGGGGTGTCAAGGCCGTGGCCGTGCCTGGGGCATGCACGGGCACGCTCCGGCGCCGGCGGCCCAGTCACAACCCGCAGCGGCGGCGGCTGGACGACGACACCGGGCGGCGGGAGGCAGGGGCGTAGGTGGCGCGGGGCCGCAGAGGAGGAAGCGAGGCGGAGCTGGTGTGGCGTGCGGCGGAGCGAGGAGGCGCGGTAGCGGGGCGGTCGGGAGCAGGAGGGCGCAGGCAAGGAGCAGCTGCGCGGCGGGGAGCGGGCCTAGCGCGGTCCCGGCAGAGCGGCACGATGGCATGGGTGAGGAGGGGCGTGAAGTGCGGGGCTAGTGCTAGCAGGGGCGCGATGGGGCATGGTTGAAGGCGGCGCCCAGGGCGAGCGCGAGCACGGCGGGCGCAGGCACACACGCGCGCAGGCGATGGCACTTGCGCTGGGCGAGGCCATAGCGGCCCGGGGCGTCTGCCGAACGTGAGTGGGAAGGAAGGGGGGTGTTGCTCACCCCCGCTGTAGATGTTCGCCGGTGTCCAGCGGGGTGGAGGTCGGGGAAGCGAGCATCGGCGACGAGGGTCACGGATACGAGGAAGCGATGGTGTAGATGTGGTGGCGTCGGGGAGGCTCCGACGAGGGGGGGGGGCTCCGGGCGATAGTGGCATCGGGGCCGAACCCCAGTTCAATATTGGGCGGAGGGGACGGTCCTCGGGCGCGGGGCGCACGACATGCGGCGACGTCGGGGCGGCGCTGCGCCCAGATCGGGCCGTGGTGAACAGGGGGGTCGAGGGGGAGAAGAGACGAGGGAGTGGGGAATCGTGGGGAGTGGGGAGTGGGGGTCGAGCGTGGGGCTCTCACCTGGCGGCGCGGTAGGGAGAGGGTGGGGGTTCGGGGCGTCTAGGGTTAGGCCGCGGGCTGGGGGAGTTATATGGGGCGGTTGGGCTGGTTAGATCGGGGTGGGCCGGTTGGCCCAGCGCGAGGGGAGGGGTTGTTTTTTGTCCTTTCCCTTTTCTTATTTTCCTCTTCTGTTTTGCAATTAGTTAGAGCACAAAAATGGAAGTTCCCAAGATTGAAACTTGGCACATAATTCATGCACCAAATTGTCGTGTTGCACAAAAGTTTTAGAGCCAATGGATTGTTCAAGCATTTTTTTGGAGATTGAAAAGGCCAATTAATATGATGTTGGACCACTAAATAATTTCCAGTGGCACTTTCGGAATCCAAAAGAGGTTGGTTCCAACATGATAAATACCCGGGGATTATATGTCACACTTTGAACATTTTAGTTTTCAGGTTTGGCAAAATTTGAATTTTTGACTTTAAATTTGAGTTTGAATATGAACAGTGATTTGGATCAAGTGAGGATCGGCAACAGTAACATGATGACAAGGCACCATTAACAGGGGGTTACTGTAGCATGACACTAGGGGTGTTACAAATCTCCTCCACTACAAGAAATCTCGTCCCGAGATTTAAGTGGGGAAATAAAGAGTAACTTCGGGAGAACTGACCCATATAGGGTTAATTGTCTGGTGAACAATTCAGGGAATGAGGCAGAAGTATCTCTCGAGTTGAAACTTAATTAACATCGAGAGCAAGTATGAAGGTACCATAGGAAGTTTCAAGCGAATAGACAAACGATTGATACCTGAACAATGGGTGAGGAAGGGGTTCAGAGCATCGGGGACAGATCATCTCTTGAAAGGTGGCTCGTGACAAGATACTAAGCCAAATGCAAGAATATTTCGGAATCAAAGATATACAGGAGAGTCAGGTTTCGATCGTGTGGACCTGTGGGTTATGGGCCCACCATGTGGGTTAAAATAGGAGGAGCGATGACATCTTGCACGGTCATGATAGCAAGGCATGTCAATGGGTAGCCTATCAGTTATGTCGGTTAACAACGTCGGTACCAAGGGCGAGGGACGAAGAGAACCATTTTCCTGCTCGTTGAACGAGGCGGACCATTAGGCAAAGTTCTCGTCCATCAATGGCTATCGGAATGTCATCAACAATAGTAACATGGTCTTACTGACAGAGTGATACAACAAGGTGTTTACATAAGCAGGGAAATATTACTGCTTATATAATATAGATCATAATAAGGTTTAAACAAACCAATGGAAAGGAAAATGTAATTGTCACATTAAACAGAACAATGGAAAGGAAAATGTAATTGTCACATTAAACAGAACAATGGAAAGGAAAATGTGTTTGAACACATATTTCAGGGGTATATCCTCCCCAAGGATAAGCAGACCATGATATCCATGACAGGATAGAAGTATAAAACCATTTAGGTAAGGGGAAAGGAATTTCATGACATTACCCATACAATAATGTTTGGATAACTGATAAAGAAAATTTTAGTATCGTGATTCAAATGTTCTTATTGGAGATCGGATTACCACAGACATGCTTCGAGATAGCATTGACATGGTTTCAAGCAAAGGTCAGACTTTGGATACACCAAGAATCCATCGGATACAACTTAGAAAATAAGTCATACAATTTTAGCAGTGAAAATATGAGGGTGTGGCCGACGGGCTCAGCCACAATCTATCAACATGCCAAAAACGATGTATTTCCAAAATTATATGAACAAGTTTGTGTCGGGGAAGGCAAGAATGTTGTCGATGATGATATAAATCATCGAGGGGAAGGATTGTATTTCTCACCATGAATCCGATTGATATCCTGGCCAAAACTCAGAATGTTGATGATGATCACGACACATTTGTCGAGAGATTTCATGAAGATGTCACCGAGCAGAAAAGGAAGGATGAAGTGAAAGGCTATGAGAACCACGGATTCGACACAAGCTCAAAGTCAAGCTTGTTGTTCGAGGTGAAATGATAAGATGAGGAAAATCGACAGAAGCTTAGCTCATCGTCGGAAGTTGCTCCGGGCATAAGGACCAGGTAGCACAGTTAAAAAGTTGTCATGATAAAAATATAGCTGATCAGGCTAGGAATGATGTGATGGGGTATAAAGCTTCCTAGTATCCAGTACTAGGTGTAATGCCAGAAGGTAAATCGGAGTGGAGGTTGGACAGGGGAATGATTTACAGAGGATAAGTAATTGTACTTACCCAGTAAATGGGATCAAGGAGGAAATATGGTCGGGACCATAACTGCAAGGGATCCAATTTACGATACTGGAAGAATATTCAAAAGATTAAATATCCTTGCAAGAAGCTTTCATGATAAGTCCCACACCGTGTCCGTGGGCATGAACACAAGGTTCAGGGTCGACTCCCACTTCTACAATGCATAACCTTTCATTTTACTTCTCGCTCTTGATGAAGCTGTAGTATTGAAATTTTATCTGACGAAGATCCAGTAGGGTATAACCCGCATAACTTTTGAGTTCACACAGATTAGGGAAGGCATAGTTCCAACCCATCGGGGCATCTTAGGAACATATGTCATAAATTTCAAGAATAAATAACACAAACTCGGTAGTAGAGCATGCTTGAGAAAGCGGAGGATACAATTTACCAAAAGCATTATGTATCCGAGAAAAGGCTCACAAGCTTATTGAATATGAAGAACGTTGTTGGATAAAATCCGAAAAGGGGGTCTGGTGGTCCACAAGGGATCTAATGTGAGCATCAATATTCAACCAGAGGAAGAAACAATGCAAGGAGATCAGATTATAGAAACAACTGACTAACTCAAAGCTCAAATGCAAAGTAATTATGAATTCCAAGACAAGGGATCAGAAGCAATGCTCTGATTAGGGATAGATAGGTAGAATAGCCTTAGGAGTACAATCGATGGCGATTTGATTGGTCGAGATCCAACTCATGTTAAAAATGACGTCTGAGCCGGAAGGATGAATTCTAGGATCTGATTGAGGATTGCGAGCAATTCGCAACATATTGTATCAACGGACTCAAAATGATAAAGACAAAGGATGAGAACATGGTATTAACCAGAATGCAAGCCAGCAAGAAATTCAAGAACAATAGGCTGTTGAGGATTTTCACAAGAATGAATGGTATTACAAAGACTTTTGTGAAGTATATGAATCAACTGAGGATGAGCGGATACTCGATAGGTGCACAAAGTTATCCGTAGGGGTATTCAGATGACAAGGAACTGCAAGGCAGTAAGCTCAGGGATTCTCGGAAAAAGGGGAGCAGTTCAGGGCATCTTGTAATAACAAGATCAATGGGATAGAATGTAAGATTGGCAAGTGTGCGTAGTTATTCATAAGGATATTTCGGTGGTAGGGAATTGCAAAGGCATCAGGCAGAAAGTCTCGAGAGAATATCATAGAGTATCTTCGGAATCTTCTGATGCAGCAGGCGATCATATGAAATAAGGGGCTCTCCGGGCGGATGTGATCACGAGATCCTAATGTTTGAGTTAGTAAAACCATTTAACCCGAATAGAAGAGAGATCAGAGTCCCACAGTATAGACGAGAAATAAAAGATCCTAATACCACCCATATGGCGACGTGGGCCCGTAAGCCACACAGCCATGTTAGTAAAAGTTTTTTAGTGACTAGACTCAACTTCGACCAAGGAGATGGAAAGGGGGCTACCCACAGGCAGTCGGCTCTGATACCAACTTGTGACGCCCTCAATTCAATCATACAATAATCATACACGCAAATGTGTACGATCAAGATCAAGGACTAACGGGAAGATATCACAACACAACTCTAGACACAAATTAAAATAATACAAGCTTTATATTACAAGCCAGGGGCCTCGAGGGCTCGAATACATAAGCTCGAATACACAAGAGTCGGCGGAAGCAACAATATCTGAGTACAGACATAAGTTAAACAAGTTTGCCTTAAGAAGGCTAGCACAAAAGCAACAATGATCGAAAAGGCAAGGCCTCCTGCCTGGGAGCCTCCTAACTACTCCAAGTCGTCAGCGGTCTTCACGTAGTAGTAGGAATCCTCCGGGTAGTAGTAGTCATCAGTGGCGTCGTCTGGCTCCTGGGATCCATCATCTGGTCGCAACAATCGGGTATGGGGGAAAAGAAGTAGCAAAGCAACCGTGAGTACTCATCCAAAGTACTCGCAAGACTTACATCAGATCTAAACTAAGTATGCATCTGTATCAAAGGAATGGGTTGTATATGTGGACTAAACTGCAGAATGCCAGAAGGGAAGGGGAAAGCCTAGCCTATCAAAGACTAGCATCTTCTGGAAACCACCATCTTGCAGCAACAGGAGGGAGTAGAGTAACATAAAGTAAAGTAGCAGTAGTGTTATCAACCTCGGCCAGAGATCCTTTCTCGACTCCCTGCGATAAAGCAATCCCAGAGCCATACTATCCAGTTATCATCTCATAACCAAGTCTCATCTCCATGTCTCATCTCAAGTATCCAGTTCTAGTTGTATCGATCGGGATACAACTCCAAGTGTCCGTTACCGTAGGACAGGCTATCGATAGATGTTTTCTTCCCTGCAGGGGTGCACCAACTTACCCACCACGCTCGATTAACTCCGTCCGGACACACTTTCCTGGGTCATGCCCGGCCTCGGCCAAACAATACGTCGCAACCCGACCTAGGCTTAATAGAGAGGCCAGCACGCCGGACTAAACCTATGCCCCCAGGGGTCATGGGACATCTCCCCGGGAACTCCTGCACGTTACATGGGCGGCCGGTGAGCAGACCTAGCTACCTCCTTCAACAAGGCAGGAGCTTACGCAGTCCAACCCGGCGCGCGCCGCTTAGTTGCTGACGTCTATTAAGATTCGGCTGATGTATACGACGCAGAACGCCCATACTATGCCCACGTGATGGTTAGTGCTATCAGGCCAGAGGCCCCTCGGATCAAATATCCAAATCGTAGTGGATTAGGAACGCGCGGTAACGAGCAGAGACTCACGATCGATGTGACCCCGTCGCCCCGTCTCGAGTACTTGCGGCAAGGGCTAAGAATGCCCGGCCACGCCTCGTAAGTATCTCGCGGGCACCCTCCAGGTCAACCCGACTCCACATCACTCACTATTAAGCTCGCGCGGGTACCCCTCAGGGTCGAGCCGTCTTTAGTAACATGGCTCAGTGCAAAGTCATAGTAACCATAGTAACCGGGTGTCTAACACCAAGGGGAAAACCCGAGGAATCACCCCCAGTGAATTCCGCTCGATGTTCTCATCAAGGTGAACGTAAGAGGATTCACCCTTGAGGTTCACACTTGAGGGGTTGCACGACAGAGCGGTAACGGAAGTGGTTAAGGAGGAAATCACCCTTGATGACCTCGACCGTATAGCTACACTACAGAGATCTCATCAGGAGTGATGTAAGAGGTTCCACCCTCGGCACTCGATGGTAACTCTGCAGAGTTGTACAACTAGGGGGAGTGATGGGCGGTGTCGGGGCCTGGTCTTTGATCCCGTTGATCGGGTCTTCAATGATGAAGCAGGGGCAACAAGGACAAGGCGGGGGTCACTGGTGGATCTCTAACCAACCTATACTAAGCAGTTTAGGATAAGCAGGTAAGGTATGAAAGCAGGTAACAAAAGCAGGCTATGCATCAGACTAGGATCATACATAAAGCAGTAGCAGTTCTAATGCAAGCATGAGAGGGAAAGAAATGGGCGATATCGGAATGCTCAAGGGGGGTTTGCTTGCCTGGTTGCTTAGACAAGAAGGAGGGGTCGTCGGTGCTGTAGTCGATCACAGGGGCATCAGCATCGTCACGGGGTCTACCGAAGAGAGGGAGGAGAAACAGTAAATACTTAGCAAGCAAGTGCATAATAGGACAACAGGCAGAGCTAGAAGTGTTCTAGCGCGGTGCTACATGATACCGGAGAAGGGGAGAACATCCGGGAATGTTTCCCCGAAGTTTGGCATTTTTGGACAGTCGAACCGGAGGGGAGACGGTTGCAGGTTCGCTATGCTAGGGATGTGTGGCGGACAAACGGACTGCGTATTCAGATTCGTCTCGTCGTTCTGAGCAACTTTCATGTACAAAGTTTTTCCATCCGAGCTACGGATTTTTTTACATGAATTTCCAAAGTTTTATTGCATTTACTGAATTTATCAACAAATTGGAAATAATAGCAAAAAGCTAGATGCACCCATTGGGTACACAGCTAGAGAGGCTGACAGGTGGGTCTGGTAAACTGTTGACTCAGCAGTCAACAGTTGACCAGTCAACAGTCAACAGAACATGGTGGATCCCGCATGTCATAGGCCCGGTCTTTAGTTAGAGTTAACTTAAACGTATTAGTTAGACCCGGGGCCACTTTCATTTTCTATTTGATCTAATCTAACAGTTTAATTAATTAAATAGTAGGTTAACTAGTGTTAAGTTAATTAAGAAAACATAATTAAGTTAATTAATTCATTTTTAATTAATTACTATTTGTTATTTATTTCTAATTCTTTTTTTTGTTCTTATCCAGAGAAAGGGGCGTGGGGCCCGATCGTCATCGGCCCATCTGGCCATCGGTGTGGCCATGCACGCACGCGCGCACACGGTGGGGTGTCGAGGCCGTGGCCGTGCCTGGGGCACGCACGGGCGCGCTCTGGCGCCGGCGGCCCAGTCACAACCCGCAGCGGCGGCGGCTGGACGACGACATCGGGCGGCGGGAGGCAGGGGCGTAGGTGGTGCGGGGCCGCAGAGGAGGAAGCGAGGCGGAGCTGGTGTGGCGTGCGGCGGAGCGAGGAGGCGCGGTAGCGGGGCGGTCGGGAGCAGGAGGGCGCAGGCAAGGAGCAGCTGCGCGGCGGGGAGCGGGCCTAGCGCGGTCCCGGCAGAGCAGCACGATGGCATGGGTGAGGAGGGGCGTGAAGTGCGGGGCTAGTGCTAGCAGGGGCGCGAGGGGGCGTGGTTGAAGGCGGCGCCCAGGGCGAGCGCGAGCACGGCGGGCGCAGGCACACGCGCGCGCAGGCGATGGCACTTGCGCTGGGCGAGGCCATAGCGGCCCGGGGCGTCGGCCGAACGTGAGTGGGAAGGAAGGGGGGTGTTGCTCACCCCCGCTGTAGATGTTCGCCGGCGTCCAGCGGGGTGGAGGTCGGGGAAGCGAGCATCGGCGACGAGGGTCACGGATACGAGGAAGCGATGGTGTAGATGTGGTGGCGTCGGGGAGGCTCCGACGAGGGGGGGGGGCTCCGGGCGATAGTGGCATCGGGGCCGAACCCCAGTTCCAAATCGGGCGGAGGGGACGGTCCTCGGGCGCGGGGCGCACGACATGCGATGACGTCGGGGCGGCGCTGCGCCCAGATCGGGCCGTGGTGAACTGGAGGGTCGAGGGGGAGAAGAGACGAGGGAGAGGGGAATCGTGGGGAGTGGGGAGTGGGGGGTCGAGCGTGGGGCTCTCACCTGGTGGCGCAGTAGGGAGAGGGTGGGGGTTCGGGGCAGTCTAGGGTTAGGCCGCGGGCTGGGGGAGTTATATGGGGCGGCTGGGCTGGTTAGATCGGGGTGGGCCGGTTGGCCCAGCACGAGGGGAGGGGTTGTTTTTTTTGTCCTTTCCCTTTTCTTATTTTCCTCTTCTGTTTTGCAATTAGTTAGAGCACAAAAATGGAAGTTCCCAAGATTGAAACTTGGCACATAATTCATGCACCAAATTTTGGTGTTGCACAAAAGTTTTAGAGCCAACGGAATTGTTCAAGCATTTTTTTGGAAATTGAAAAGGCCAGTTAATATGATGTTGGAGCACTAAATAATTTCCAGGGGCACTTTCAGAATCCAAAAGAGGTTGGTTCCAACATGATAAATACCCGGGGATTATATGCCACACTTTGAACATTTTAGTTTTCAGGTTTGGCAAAATTTGAATTTTTGACTTTAAATTTGAGTTTGAATATGAACAGTGATTTGGATCAAGTGAGGATTAGCAACAGTAACATGATGACAAGGCACCATTAACAGGAGGTTACTGTAGCATGACACTAGGGGTGTTACACTGTGCACCGTTGCGAAGGTTCGTTGTTTCGAAGCACCACGTGATGATCGGGTGTGATAGATTCTAACGTTCGAATACAACGGGTGTAAGCCAGATTTACACACGCAATACACTTAGGTTGACTTGACGAGCCTAGCATGTACAGACATGGCCTCGAAACACGGAAGACCGAAAGGTCGAGCATGAGTCGTATAGAAGATACGATCAACATGAAGATGTTCACCGATGTTGACTAGTCCGTCTCACGTGATGATCGGACACGGCCTAATTGACTCGGATCATGTTTCACTTAGATGACTAGAGGGATGTCTATCTGAGTGGGAGTTCATTGAATAATTTGATTAGATGAACTTAATTATCATGAACTTAGTCTAAAATCTTTACACTATGTCTTGTAGATCAAATGGCCCACGCTAATGTTGCCCTCAACTTCAACGCATTCCTAGAGAAAACCAAGCTGAAAGACGATGGCAGCAACTATACGGACTGGGTCCGGAACCTGAGGATCATCCTCATAGCTGCCAAGAAAGATTATGTCCTAGAAGCACCGCTAGGTGTCGCACCCATCCCAGAGAACCAAGACGTTATGAACGCTTGGCAGTCACGTGCTGATGATTACTCCCTCGTTCAGTGCGGCATGCTTTACAGCTTAGAACCGGGGCTCCAAAAGCGTTTTGAGAGACACAGAGCATATGAGATGTTCAAAGAGCTGAAAATGGTTTTCCAAGATCATGCCCGGGTCGAGAGATATAAAGTCTCCGACAAGTTCTTCAGTTGTAAGATGGAGGAAAATAGTTCTGTGAGTGAGCACATACTCAAAATGTCTGGGTTGCATAACCGCTTGACTCAGCTGGGAGTTAATCTCCCGGATGATGCGGTCATTGACAAAATCCTTCAGTTGCTTCCACCGAGCTACAAGAGCTTTGTGATGAACTTCAATATGCAGGGGATGGAAAAGACCATTCCTGAGGTATATTCAATGCTGAAATCAGCGGAGGTGGAGATCAAAAAGGAACATCAAGTGTTGATGGTTAATAAAACCACTAAGTTTAAGAAAGGCAAGGGTAAGAAGAACTTCAAGAAGGACGGCAAGGGGGTTGCCGCGCCCGGTAAGCAAGCTGCCGGGAAGAATTCAAAGAATGAACTCAAGCCTGAGACTGAGTGTTTTTATTGCAAGGGAAGTTGTCACTGGAAGCAGAACTGCCCCAAATACTTAGCGGACAAGAAGGCCAGCAACACTAAAGGTATATGTGATATACATGTAATTGATGTGTACCTTACCAGTACTCGTAGTAGCTCCTGAGTATTTGATACCGGTGCGGTTGCTCACATTTGTAACTCAAAGCAGGAGCTGCGGAATAAGCGGAGACTGGCGAAGGACGAGGTGACGATGCGCGTCGGGAATGGTTCCAAGGTCGATGTGATCGCCGTCGGCACGCTACCTCTACATTTACCTACGGGATTAGTTTTAAACCTCAATAATTTTTATTTAGTGCCAGCTTTGAGCATGAACATTGTATCAGGATCTCGTTTAATTCGAGATGGCTACTCATTTAAATCCGAGAATAATGGTTGTTCTATTTATATGAGAGATATGTTTTATGGTCATGCTCCACTGGTGAATGGTTTATTCTTAATGAATCTCGAGCGTAATGTTACACATATTCATAGTGTGAATACCAAAAGATGTAAGGTTGATAATGATAGTCCCACATACTTGTGGCACTGCCGCCTTGGTCACATAGGTGTCAAACGCATGAAGAAGCTCCATGCAGATGGACTTTTGGAGTCTCTTGATTACGAATCATTTGAGACGTGCGAACCATGCCTCATGGGTAAAATGACCAAGACTCCGTTCTCAGGAACAATGGAGCGAGCAACCAACTTATTGGAAATCATACATACTGATGTGTGTGGTCCAATGAGTGTTGAGGCTCGCGGTGGCTATCGTTATGTTCTCACCCTCATTGATGACTTGAGTAGATATGGGTATGTCTACTTAACGAAACACAAGTCTGAGACCTTTGAAAAGTTCAAGGAATTTCAGAGTGAGGTTGAGAATCAACGTGATAGAAAAATCAAGTTATTGCGATCAGATCGTGGGGGAGAATACTTGAGTCACGAATTTGGCACGCACTTAAGGAAATGTGGAATAGTTTCACAACTCACGCCGCCTGGAACACCTCAGCGTAATGGTGTGTCCGAACATCGTAATCGCACTCTATTGGATATGGTGCGATCTATGATGTCGCTTACCGATCTACCGCTGTCATTTTAGGGCTATGCTTTAGAGACTGCCGCATTCACTTTAAATAGGGCTCCGTCGAAATCTGTTGAGACGACACCGTATGAATTATGGTTTGAGAAGAAACCTAAGCTGTCGTTTCTAAAAGTTTGGGGATGCGATGCTTATGTCAAGAAACTTCATCCTGAAAAGCTCGAACCCAAATCGGAAAAATGCGTCTTCATAGGATACCCTAAAGAAACTATTGGGTATACCTTCTACCTCAGATCCGAAGGCAAGATCTTTGTTGCCAAGAATGGATCCTTTCTAGAGAAAGAGTTTCTCTCGAAAGAAGTAAGTGGGAGGAAAGTAGAACTTGATGAAGTATTGCCTCTTGAACCGGAGAGTGGCGCAGCTCAGGAAATTGTTCCTGAGGTGCCTGCACCAACTAGAGAGGAAGCTAATGATGATGATCATGAAACTTCAGATCAAGTTGCTACTGAACTTCGTAGGTCCACAAGGACACGTTCCGCACCAGAGTGGTACGGCAACCATGTCTTGGAAATCATGTTGTTAGACAACGGTGAACCTTCGAACTATGAAGAATCGATGGCGGGCCCAGATTCCGACAAATGGCTGGAAGCCATGAAATCCGAGATAGGATCCATGTATGAAAACGAAGTATGGACTTTGACTGACTTGCCCGATGATCAACGAGCCATAGAAAATAAATGGATCTTTAAGAAGAAGACAGACGCGGATGGTAATGTAACCATCTATAAAGCTCGGCTTGTCGCTAAGGGTTATCGACAAGTTCAAGGGGTTGACTACGATGAGACTTTCTCACCCGTAGCGAAGCTGACATGTTAGCAATTGCCGCATTCTATGATTATGAGATATGGCAAATGGACGTCAAAACGGCATTCCTTAATGGTTTCCTTAAGGAAGAATTGTATATGATGCAGCCGGAAGGTTTTGTCGATCCTAAGAATGCTGACAAGGTGTGCAAGCTCCAACGCTCGATCTATGGGCTAGTGCAAGCATCTCGGAGTTGGAACATTCATTTTGATGAGATGATCAAAGCGTTTGGGTTTACGCAGACTTATGGAGAAGTCTGTATTTACAAGAAAGTGAGTGGGAGCTCTGTAGCATTTCTCATATTGTATGTGGATGACATACTGTTGATGGAAAATGATATAGAATTCTTGGAAAGCATAAAGGCCTACTTGAACAAGTGTTTTTCAATGAAGGATCTTGGAGAAGCTGCTTACATATTAGGCATCAAGATCTATAGAGATAGATCGAGACGCCTCATTGGTCTTTCACAAAGTACGTACCTTGACAAGATATTGAAGAAGTTTAATATGGATCAGTCAAAGAAGGGGTTCTTGCCTGTATTGCAAGGTACGAGATTGAGCACGGCTAAATGCCCAACCACGGCAGAAGATAGAGAAAAGATGAGTGTCGTCCCTATGCCTCGGCCATAGGGTCTATCATCTATGCTATGCTGTGTACCAGACCTGATGTAAACCTTGCCGTAAGTTTGGTAGGAAGGTACCAAAGTAATCCCGGCATGGAACACTGGACAGCGGTGAAGAATATCCTGAAGTACCTGAAGAGGACTAAGGATATGTTTCTCGTTTATGGAGGTGACGAAGAGCTCTTCGTAAAGGGTTACGTCGATGCTAGCTTCGACACAGATCTGGATGACTCTAAGTCACAAACCGGATACGTGTATATTTTGAATGGTGGGGCAGTAAGCTGGTCCAGTTGCAAGCAAAGCATTGTGGCGGGATCTACATGTGAAGCGGAGTACATGGCAGCCTCGGAGGCAGCACAAGAAGCAATCTGGGTGAAGGAGTTCATTACCGACCTAGGAGTCATTCCCAATGCGTCAGGCCCGATGACTCTTTTCTGTGACAACACTGGAGCTATTGCCCTTGCCAAGGAGCCCAGGTTTCACAGGAAGACCAGGCATATCAAGCGTCGCTTCAACTCCATTCGTGAAAGTGTTCAAAATGGAGACATAGATATTTGTAAAGTACATACGGACCTGAATGTGGTAGATCCGTTGACTAAACCTCTCCCTAGAGCAAAACATGATCAACACCAGAACTCTATGGGTGTTCGATTCATCACAATATAACTAGATTATTGACTCTAGTGCAAGTGGGGGACTGTTGGAAATATGCCCTAGAGGCAATAATAAAATAGTTACTATTATATTTCTTTGTTCATGATAATTGTCTATTGTTCATGCTATAATTGTGTTATCCGGAAATCGTAATACATGTGTGAATACATAGACCACAACAAGTCCCTAGTGAGCCTCTAGTTGACTAGCTCGTTGATCAAAAGATAGTCATGGTTTCCTGGCTATGGACATTGGATGTCATTGATAACGGGATCACATCATTAGGAGAATGATGTGATGGATAAGACCCAATCCTAAGCATAGCTCAAAGATCGTGTAGTTCGTTTGCTAGAGCTTTTCCGAATGTCAAGTATCATTTCCTTAGACCATGAGATTGTGCAACTCCCGGATACCGTAGGAGTGTTTTGGGTGTGCCAAACGTCACAACGTAACTGGGTGACTATAAAGGTACACTACGGGTATCTCCGAAAGTGTCTGTTGGGTTGGCACGAATCGAGACTGGGATTTGTCACTCCGTATGACGGAGAGGTATCTCTGGGCCCACTCGGTAATGCATCATCATAATGAGCTCAATGTGACCAAGTGGTTGATCACGGGATCATGCATTACGGTACGAGTAAAGTGACTTGCCGGCAACGAGATTGAACGAGGTATTGGGATACCGACGATCGAGTCTCGGGCAAGTAACGTACCGATTGACAAAGGGAATTGTATACGGGATTGATTGAATCCTCGACATCGTGGTTCATCCGATGAGATCATCGAGGAGCATGTGGGAGCCAACATGGGTATCCAGATCCCGCTGTTGGTTATTGACCGGAGAGTCGTCTCGGTCATGTCTGCGTGTCTCCCGAACCCGTAGGGTCTACACACTTAAGGTTCGGTGACGCTAGGGTTGTTGAGATATTAGTATACGGTAACCCGAAAGTTGTTCGGAGTTCCGGATGAGATCCCAGACGTCACGAGGAGTTCCAGAATGGTCCGGAGGTGAAGATTTATATATAGGAAGTCAAGTTTCGGCCATCGGGAAAGTTTCAGGGGTAATCGGTATTGTACCGGGACCACCGGAAGGGTCCCGGGGGTCCACCGGGCGGGGCCACCTATCCCGGAGGGCCCCATGGGCTGAAGTGGGAGGGGAACCAGCCCCTAGTGGGCTGGTGCGCCCCCATGGGCCTCCCCCTGCGCCTAGGGTTGGAAAGCCTAGGGGTGGGGGGCACCCCACTTGGCTTGGGGGGCACTCCATCGCCCTTGGCCGCCGCCCCCCTTGGAGATTGCATCTCCTAGGGCCGGCGCCCCCTAGGGGTCCTATATATAGCGGGGGGAGGGAGGGCAGCCGCACCTAGCCCCTGGCGCCTCCCTCTCCCTCCCGTGACACTTCTCCCTTTCCCTGAGCTTGGCGAAGCCCTGCCGAGATCACTGTTGCTTCCACCACCACGTCGTCGTGCTGCTGGATCTCCATCAACCTCTCCTTCCTCCTTGCTGGATCAAGTTGGAGGAGACGTCTTCCCAACCGTACGTGTGTTGAACGCGGAGGTGCCATCCGTTCGGCGCTAGGTCATCGGTGATTTGGATCACGGCGAGTACGACTCCATCAACCCCGTTCTCTTGAACGCTTCCGCTCGCGATCTACAAGGGTATGTAGATGCACTCCCCTCTCCCTCGTTGCTAGATGACTCCATAGATTGATCTTGGTGATGCGTAGAAAATTTTAAAATTCTGCTGCGTTCCCCAACACGCGGGAGGTTTTTTTTTGCTTTGTGCCACCGACATGCGGACCAGGGGAGGAAAAGTGCGCGCGTCCCGCCCGTCCGCGCGCTGTCCGTTTGACCCCAAAATCGGCGCAAATTTGGGCTGGGGATGGGTCGAAAGCGGACAGAAAACGGACAAAAAATATGTTTGCCCCTGCGCGCTGGGCCGTCTAATTCGTCCGTTTTACTCCAAACGAACGCGCCAGACAGAATGGGGTCGCGCGATGGAGTTGGCCTCAAAGGTGCACATGTGCATTTTATGACAAAGTTTACGTTTCATGGTCGTTTATTAATGATCTGTCAGTTCATCAAATTATGGAAAACGAATCCAAAAAATTATGCTCATCGCATTTTAAATGCACACTATAATATAATAATAAAAAAGAAACTTCTCATTTTTGGTCCCACACCAACTGATTGAATCAATTCTGCTCCTTGAACTCTGAACCAAACAAACTCGACCCTTTGACTTTCAGAGCCCATACAAATTAGGGTAATCCTCCATCCAAATATATATATATATATATATATATATATATATATATATAGGCCCTACTACGTATTTTAAGATTTACCTTGATCACCAGTTAGACAAATAATATATGATGTGCGTGTTACAAAAAATATACCGCCGTGTTTAGCGTAATTTTTGTACTCCCTCTATTCCCTTATACAAGGCCAGAAACAGTAATCGAGGCAAAAATTAATAATGTTTTCTTATACATACTACTAGCAATTTGTTTATAATACTTGCATGCATGTGGTCATAATGACACTCTAACTACTTCCTTCCTATTTCTTCCTTGCATGCGAGTGAGACGTATTAATGATCTGGATAACGAAAAGAAAAGTTGGCTTGCAAAACAGCCATTAAATTTTATCTCGATACTTGTAATCTGAGTTTGTGGCCTTATATAAGGGAATTGAGGGAGTATCATGCATCTCATATATTGTTGACCTTGTAAACCTTAAAATATGTATTAGGCCCTATATATATGGATATAGGGAGTACAAATCAGGTCTCTCACCTCACTCAAAATGGTTTGATGGACACAGACATTTTTCAATACCAAGTGTTTCCCTTTTTTTAATTTCCGGAAAGTGGATGCCTATATAATGAAACCGTTTTTTTGAACATTTACAATAAACCAAGGAAAAAATATTTCTGAAGAAAATCGAGAATGTTTTTGAATACGTACGAACAAGGAAATTAGGAACTTTAAAAAAGAATACAGGAATCATGATAGTTCATGTGTTATTTGACAAACTACTCAAGTTCCCTCGATTTCAACCTTACTTCTAATTTTATTTTATTTTATTAATTTTGTGAAATTTTCTCATTCCAAATTTTCTCACTATTTTTGGTATAGTTTATGTATTTTTACTTTTTGTAGTTTCATGGCCGTATCAGCTTGTAAATATATTTCTGCTCTTACTAAAATATTTTTAAATTATTGTTAATTCTTTCATTCTTTACTAACACATGTGTGCAAAATCACAATCACATGTATTGCACAAACTAATTTGAATAGGACAAAAAGAGAAATTTGTTGTGGCATGAATGTTAAGGGCCAAATTTCTCTCGTTATAATACTTTTAGAGACTTCTTCATTTCTTCATGGGTCATGAATGAGAGTAATTTCCTTTTTTTTACAAAGGTATTTTTTCTGTACTTAAAAAATGACTAATTCATGTACTTCAGTTAAACGAATGAACATGCAACACTCTGCAAATTCGGGACAGAAAATGTCTATGTCGTGGAAGTTTTTCTTTTGTTTTGAGGAATCACTAGGCAGAGAGGATCCCCACATAAGGGACAGTTCTTTTGACAGCGTCTTTCATAACCGCCCCCTCCAAGCTTCTATCAGGGCATCTACAATGCGGGCGCTTAGCCCGGGCGCCAGCCCGTTCCGCTCAATTCCTGGGCGATCCCAAGATTTCCTTTGGCGTCGATGCCGCTCCTGTCGTCGGACGTTGGGGCCTTTTTTTCGCATGCATCTGTTTTGAGGTGAGTCAGGCGCTAGAACGAGCGCTAAAATAATCCTACAGCCTCAACAAACTCAAGAGATTTTGGCGGGTTAAAAAACACTGTTCATTATTTAGCATTGGCGCTTCGGTGCGTGCGTTCGAGGAACTGTATGCTTCACATTTTCGTACAAAAAGAAAAAGTCATCTAAGCGCTCAACCTGGCGCTCCTAAGTTGGAAGGGAAGACTCCTCCACCGGTGCTTCTTGATTAATCTTTATTTTCTGGTGCAAGTGCCCAAACAGGCGCCTCGGCATTGAAAATGCCCTCATAAGCTATTTTCATGAATTACCTTAGAAGCCCAAACAAATGAGGAGCCTTAAGAGAAGCTGGTTAGAAGACCGAAAGTGTTCTTGTGAGCTCGAGCTCACACGCATCCTTTGCTACAGTAAAATTCATTTTTTAAAAAAGTTTAAAAAGAATATGTTTTTTTGCCAACAAACATTGATGTGTTTTTCACATGTGTGCAGAATTTCGTGACAAAATGACATTCATGCAGGTCATAGAAAAAAAACAAAATCGATGCTTCAAAATGCTTTCAAAAACAGTTTTTTTGAAGCATGATTTTGTTTCTTTATAGAAACCTTCACAAATGTCATTCCATCATGAAAATTGGCACGCATGTGAAACACACATCAATGTTTGTTTCCAAAAAAATACTAGATTTTTTGAATTTTTAAAATATTTTTTCGTAAAGGGTACATGTGAGCTCGAGCTCACATACTCCATGCCCGAAAAAACACAGCTTATGAAAAAAGCCGTAAAAGAAAACTACTCCCTCCGTCCCATAATGTAAGACACCTGTTGGCACTATGGGACGGAGGAAGTATATTTCTGTGACCCTGATATCGAACTCCCTCCGTTTCTGAAACGAAGGCCTAAACTAGTCGAGAGCTGGAGGCAACCACGTGAAAAGAAAAATCTGTGAGAACGAACTCACTATCTCCGTCGGCGAGCTGTTATAGCAAGTAACATTGCCGAACAATCAATCAAGCCATCGGTTGGATGGTTACGATGTTGACTAGTTCAGGCCTCAGGGTCAAACACCCGGAAAACGAAGTCTGAACTTCCTCCATAAAGTGATACTGTATGAAATACTCCAGTTCATAGCATCGCGCTTTGTTCAGTTTCCTCTCTTTGTTCAAAATAACTGTCAACATCAAAAACAAAGTAGTACTGATAATGCGTGTGTACTGCATCAGCAGTGACGAAACAAGCCTACAGATAGCAAGAGCGCGATATGGAGCACGGCGAGGTCATATGCACTTCGATTCTCCAGACGCAATGACCAAATATACTTGGAAATGGATGTTCAGCTATGTAAACTTGAGGTCCTCGCTGGCGCACATGTGAACAGTGGTCGTGGAACATGCTCTGCCTGATGCCGTTCGTTTTGCCCAGAAGTCTTATAGAACTATGGATCTCTTGGCCCGCCGACAATGGCTCCAAGCAGGGGCTGTCTGGGACAGGCTGTGTGCCTCTGTTGAAGTATCAAATTTGCACTAGTACGGTTCCTGTCAAATGTCAATATACGCTTTTAGGTATGTGGTGAGTGACACAAAATTTCTGACCGTAGTCAAAGCTGATCTATGTAAGGTTAAAATAAGGAGCACCTGGACGGCTGAACTGCACTTGTGCATTTGGCAAAGTTTCCACAGTGAAGTTTTCATGGTTGTCTATTCATTATTTGCCAGTACATAAAATTGTGAAAACAACTTAAAAAACTGCACTGGCCGGGTTTTAAATGCACGCACGCAACAAGTGATTTTTTTGGGTTGAGCTGCCACGGAAATTTGAAACCCTAGCCATCGTGTTTCCTCTCCTCCCCTCCTCCACTACCGCCGCTGGAGGACGCCGGCGGGCAAAGCCTGCTCTGTCGACCGTGACGGCGCGATGCCTTCTTGTGAGACGATCTATTACGCTGGGAGCTCCCCTTTCGTGTGACGCGGTGGCCATAAATGGCATGACACAATTGATGGAGCTCGGATGTTGTTACGGCATATCTTTCTCAAGATAGTTTTGGTGATTGATAACAACATGTTTGCGGACTAATCTTGTGCGTTGAATTACTCACAGATTCTCCCCTGGCACGAGACGCTTTCTTCCTCTCGGAGTGTATTTCAAGACGGTGTAGCTCTTTCGTTTCTTTCTCGGTGGACTAGTTGCGTAGAGGGCACCGTACTATCAAGAGGGGGTCCGCTGGGATTTTGCTTGGGTGGAATCATCACGTACACATCAGCTTCTCACCCTCCGAGCTTTTCCTGTCCATTGAAGAGATCTCTCCTCTCTTCCTTGTTCTGTCTAGGTCTAAGCGGCAGTACCGCGCACCCAGCGGTAGTACCGCTGAGAAGCCACAAGCGGCAGTACCGCTTCGCAGCGGTAGTATCGCCGTGGCTCCATAGCAGTAGTACCACTGGGGGCCTGGCACCTCCGCCTGGTCCTCAGCTTCCTTGAGAGATCCCTTCTCCCTCTCTCTCGCGCCCCAGCAGTAGTACCGCACTGCTTGTGGTACTACGGCCGAAGGGTCACAAGCGGCAGTACCGCTCCACAGCGGTACTACCGCCCTTGACCCCTCTGCCGTAGTACCGCTGGGTAGTCTGGCTCCTACCGCCTCGATTCGAGAGGTCTTTTTCTCGTGTCGGGTTTTGCGGCACTAGTCACGGTTGTAGTGGCGGTAGTACCGTTCTAGGAGCGGTAGTACCGCCCTACCACCGCGGTAGTACCGCATTTGGGTCCGTTCCCTACTAAGTCTCCTCAGCGCGGCAGTACCGCTGGTTGGCGCGGCAGTACCGTCGCCTGGCGGTAGTACCGCCCCCTCTCAGCGGTAGTACCGCCCTGTGTGGGGGTGGTTGGTGGGGGGCAACAGGATTGTTGCCCCCACTATAAAAGGGAGTCCCCTTCCTCCTTCTCACCCACCTCTTCCTCCTCCAAGCTCCATTTATTGCTCAAGCTCCATTAAATACTCTAAGCTTCATTTCCGCCCGATCTATCTCTCTAGCCAATCAAATTTGTTGATTTGCTCGGGAGTGGTTGAGAAGGCCCCGATCTACACTTCCACCAAGGGATTTTCGATTCCCCCACTTATCCCTAGCGGATCTTGTTACTCTTGGGTGTTTGAGCACCCTAGACGGTTGAGGTCACCTCGGAGCCATATTCCATTGTGGTGAAGCTTCGTGGTCTTGTTGGGAGCCTCCGATTAAGTTGTGGAGATTGCCCCAACCTTGTTTGTAAAGGTTCGGTCGCCGCCTTCAAGGCCACCAATAGTGGAATCACGGCATCTCGCATTGTGTGAGGGCGTGAGGAGAATACGGTGGCCCTAGTGGCTTCTTGGGGAGCATTGTGCCTCCACACCGCTCCAACGGAGACGTACTTCCCCTCAAAAGGAAGGAACTTCAGTAACACATCCTCGTCTCCACCGGATCCACTCTTGGTTATCTCTTACCTTTACTTGTGCAAGCTCTTTATTTTTTCTACCCTTGCTTGCTTGTATGCTTGTTGTTATTGCATCATATAGGTTGCCCACCTAGTTGCACATCTAGACAACCTACTTTAATGCAAAGTTTAATTTGGTAAACAAAAGCTAAAAATTGGTAGTTGCCTATTCACCCCCCCCTCTAGTCAACCATATTGATCCTTTCAATTGGTATCAGAGCCTCGTCTCTTTATTAAGGACTTTACCGTCCAAAGAGTATGGTTGATACCGTAGACGGTGTGGAGGAACACTCCGGTGTGAATCCGATCTCGTCTACGGGAGATGGGGGAACTTCGGTCTCTCGTGAGGAGTTCAATGTGGCCTTGGAGACATTGAAAACCTCCATGACGACCGAAGTTGAAAGCATGTTTACTAAATTTCTTGAGGGGCTTAAACTTTCCAACGCACCGTTGAAAGTGGGTGATCCCGCCAACAAGGTGTCGGATGATATCCCCGACAAGGGGGAAGCTAGTAGTGAAAAGGCTCCTTCTTCTAGTGGCAAGAATGGCACCGGCATCTTTGCCCATGTGGAACCACCACTTGTTTATGGTGGACCGGTTCCTTCCACTCATTTGAATCATGCCGGTCCTCCCCCTAAGATTGTGAAAAATGAGGATTTTGATTCTTGGGTTTACCGCTTTAAACGTCATTTAAATCATGTGAACACTAACCTTTGGAGAATCATTGAAGAAGGTTTCTATCCACATGATCCAAGCAACTTCACTCCTCGAGAAGCCGCGGACAATCAATTCAATGAAAATGCTCTCTTCATCATTCAAGATGCAATTCCACCCGAAGACCTACCTCATCTTCGTCCCTTCGCCTTGGCCAAAGATGCATGGCATTGTGTCGTGTCTCTCAACCGGGGAAGCGCAAGAATTCAACGCTCCAACTATGAAGTGGTACAAGATGAGGCCGATGAGTTTGCAATGAAGGAAGATGAAGAACCTCGTGAGCTTTATTGGAGAGTAACCAAACTCGCGGTCTCACTACGAGATCACGGGAGCAAGGACATGGATGACAATTGGATCAAGCGCAAATTCCTCAAGGCAATGATGCCCTACCACAAGGCCATGTCCTCCGTCATTCGTCAAAGACCGTACTTCCACACTTTGACCTCAAGCGAAGTGTTGGATGAGTTTGTGGCCATGAACATTTTGGACAAGACCGCCGACAATGCGGTGCCCCGTTCTCAACGGGCAAAGAAGCCTAACCTTGCTTTGAAGGCCAAGCTCACCGTGGAAGAAGAAGAAGAGGAAGAAGAGGAGAGCAACCCCGAAGATACGAAGTATGCATATCATGAACACATGGCACTTGCTTCAAGGCAATTTTGGAGTAAGAAAAACTCGAGGCCCAACTTTAGCAAAAACAACTCGAGTGGCACAAGGGGCAAGCAACGTGTAAGGACTTGCTACAACTGCGGCAATGTGAGTCATTTCATTGCGGAATGCCCGTATGAGAAGAGGGAAGACAATGGTGGCAAACTCATCCGAAAGGACAAGGTCAAGTCGTTCCCCAACAAGAACAACTTCACCAAGAAGACTCCTCCCAAGGCTTTAGTTGTGCAAAAAGAGTACAATGAGGATGATGACGATGATGAAGATGATGAGTCGGTTGCCATGGCCTCCGTTGCCATTGCAACAACGTCACGGGTGTCTCTCTTCGACTCACCCAACGAGAGCATCACCGCCAAATGCCTCATGGCCAAAGCCACCAACAAGGTAACCTCCAACATCAAAACTACCATCATTAATCATCCTTCCCAACCGGATAGCATTAATGAACTTGAGGGAGCTAATGTGGAGGCTAACGAGTTTGAGGCCTTTATGGGCAAACTCAAGGGAAAATCCAAGAAGCACTTTGTTGCTCTCTTGAAACAACTTGGTGAGGCCAATGACATGATCGAGGCTCACGAAGACACCATCTCTAAGATGGAAGGGCATAGTCGTGACTATGCCGATGAGATTTCGGGTCTTTCCAATGCTCTTGAGGAAGTGCGTGGTCTTCGTTTGGCTCTTGAGGAGTCACACAACGTTGATCATGCTAAGTTAAAGAAAGATTATGATCATGCCCTCATTGTTTCTCGTGTGCTAAATTCCAACAAGGTCAAACTCGGAGTTGATCTTGCTAGACTCAAAGAGGAGTTTGATATACTTGACAAGGCCCACAAGGCCTTGAAGGGTATTCACGCTAGTCTCAAGGAGTCTCATGATCAACTCCAAGTGAAGCTAACTAAGGAGAAAGTAACTTTTCCTCATATGGTTTTAATTGATAATGCAAATGCTACTAACCCGTGTTGTGAGCATATACATCTTGTTGAGTAAAATGCTAAGTTGAAGGAGCAACTTGAGAGAGGTCTTGCGACTTGCATACAAGGCAAGAAGAACCTCAACGATCTCTTGATCAACCAAAAGGGAGGTGTGGCCAAGGAAGGGGTTGGGTACGTGCCCGACTCCAAGAACAAGAAGAAGAATGACAAGACCAAACGACCTCCTCCCCTCATGCAAACCTTTGTGAGGGAGGGAGAGAGTGTCCCCGAGGAGAAGAAGAAGAACAATGTCAAGAAGGGCAATGTCACCCCTCCTAACAAAGCCGGCGATTTTAATCCTTCTTATGTGTTATGCCGTGCAAGTGATGGGCATGTTTATGCCAAATTTGTTGGTTCTCTTCATGAGTATATTGAATGGTCTATTTGGGTTCCTAAGACCCTTGTTACTAACATCAAAGGACCCATCACAAAATAGGTACCTAAAACCAAGCATTGATCTCTTGTAGGTGTTTGCTTCCGGTGGTGGATCATGGTTGCTCGATAGCGGAGCTACAAATCATATGACCGGAAGCAAGGACTTGGTGGTGGACGTGCACAAAGTTCCATCTATGCCCACCAATGTCGAGTGGGGTGACGCCTCATCCTCTAAGGTATTGAGACTTGGCAAGGTGGTCATCTCTCATGATCTCACGATCGAGAAGGTCATGCTTGTTGAGTCCCTTGCATAAAATTTACTTTCCGTTCGTCAACTTGCAATCATGGGCTTTGCCACTTTATTTGATATCGATACCGTGGCCCTCTTGTGGAGCAAGACTCTTAAAGTAGCTTTTGTTGGGCATGTCAAGAACGGTCTATATGTGATTAACTTTTCGGAGCGACCCACTAAGACCGTGACATGCCTAATGGCTAAAGTTGATGTGGGATGGCTTTGGCATCGCCGTTTAGCCCATGTCAATATGAGATCTTTGCAAAGTCTTCTCGAGGGGGACCATGTCCGTGGATTAACGAATGTTAGTTTTGTTAAAGATCGTGCTTGCAGTGCCTGTATCGAAGGAAAGCTACATGAGAAGGCTCACCCTCCCACGACTATCATTTATTCAAAGAGGCCCTTGGAGCTCCTTCACATGGATCTTTTTGGGCCCCCATCCTTCAATAGTCTTGGAGGTAGGAAGTATTGCTTGGTGATTGTGGATGACTACTCAAGGTACACATGGGTGTATTTCTTCAAGAGGAAGAGCGAGACCCAACAAACCGTCATTGACTTTGCAAATGAAGCACAACGTCAACACAATGCAAAGATCTTGACAATAAGAAGTGACAACGGCACCGAGTTCAAGAACTACACCTTGGATGAATTTCTTAGTGATGAGGGAATCAAGCATCAATATTCCGCACCATACACCCCTCAACAAAACGGTGTTACAGAGAGGAAGAACTGGACGTTTATGGATGCGGCAAGGACCATGATGGCGGAGTTCAAGTCTCCATACAACTTTTGGGCCGAAGCCATCAACACCGCGTGTCATGCATCCAATCGGCTCTACCTCCGCAAGGGCTTGAACAAGACCCCATATGAGATACTCACCGGTAACAAGCCCAACCTCAAGTACTTCCGGGTATTCGGGTGTAAGTGTTTCATTCTCAAGAAAGGTGTTCGGTTGTCTAAATTTGAGGCTAGAGCTTATGAGGGCATATTCGTTGGTTATGCTACAAACTCTCATGCTTACCGTGTCCTCAATAAATCCACGGGACTTATTGAGGAGACGTGTAGCGTGGAGTTTGATGAGAATAACGGCTCCCAAGTGGAGCAAAGTGGCACTTGTGATGTAGGTGATGAAATTCCTCCTCAAGCCATAAGAAGAATGGGTGTTGGTTTCATCCTACCCATTGAGGAACCCCTTGTGGCCGAGGGAGAAGGACAATGCTCCACTCAAGTGGAGCCATCACCAACCCAAGGCCCACACGCTTCCGAAGAACAAAGTGAAGGCCCACAACCTCAGGAACAAGACCAAGGGCAAGATCATACTCAAGACGGTGTTGACACACCAAGTGATGCCCAAGGTCAAGTTCTCTCCCCCGAGCAAGTTCAAGATCAAGAAAAAGCTCATGACGGCGCTCAAGATGATCAAGTAACCGCTCCTCAACTCACCACCGAGGAGGAATTAGAGCGTCGTGCCGCCAAGGTTGCTTCCAAGCTCTTCACCAAGGATCATCTCATGATGAATGTGCTTGGAAGCTTAAGAAAGGGGGTAAGCACTCGTAGACAATTAGCAAATTATTGTGAGCATCACGCGTTTGTCTCTTGTGTGGAACCCCACAAGGTCTATGAGGCGCTAGAAGATCCGGATTGGCTCAATGCCATGCACGAAGAACTCAACAACTTCGAGCACAACAAAGTGTGGAGATTGGTGCCAAGGCCAACGGGGAACCATAATGTCATTGGAACCATGTGGATATTCAAGAACAAGCAAGATGCCCATGGGATTATCATTCGCAACAAGGCTCGTTTGGTAGCACAAGGCTACTCCCAAGTCGAGGGTATCGACTACGGTGAAACCTTTGCTCCCGTTGCTCGTCTTGAATCCATTCGCATGTTGATTGCATATGCTTCTCATCATAACTTTAAGTTACAACAAATGGATGTGAAGAGTGCTTTTCTTAATGGTCCCATAAATGAATTGGTTTACGTCAAGCAACCCCCCGGGTTCGAGGATCCCTACTTTCTCGATCATGTGTATCAACTCGATAAGGCACCATATGGCCTTAAACAAGCCCCACGTGCGTGGTATGACCACCTTACCGAGTTGTTACAAGACCGTGGTTTTGAAGTTGGGCTAATCGACCCCACTCTTTTTACTAAGAAGGTCAAAGGGGAGTTGTTTGTGTGCCAATTATATGTTGATGATATTATCTTTGGTTCTCCTAACAAAGCTTTCAATGATGAATTTGCCGCTCTCATGACCTCAAAGTTTGAGATGTCCTCCATGGGAGAGTTGAAGTTCTTTCTAGGGTTCGAAGTGAAGCAAAGAAGAGAAGGAACCTTCATCAATCAATCCAAATACACCCAAGACATGCTCAAGAGATTCAAGCTAAGTGATGTCAAGCCGGCCTCCACTCCAATGCCCACCAAGTGCCAACTTGACTTAGATCCCAATGGTAAAGTGGTGGATCAAAAGGTATATCATTCCATGATTGGTTCTTTGCTTTATCTTTGTGCATCTAGACCGGACATCATGTTGAGTGTGGGAATTTGTGCACGGTTTCAAGCCGCACCTAAGGAAAGTCACTTTGTGGCGGTCAAACGAATCTTTTGATATTTGGCTCATACCCCAAACTTTGGCTTATGGTACCCAAGAGGATCAAACTTCAAGCTTGTAGGGTACTCGGATTCCGATTGGGCGGGAGACAAAGTGGATAGTGTTGGGGAACGTAGTAATTTCAAAAAATTTCCTACGCACACGCAAGATCATGGTGATGCATAGCAACGAGAGGGGAGAGTATGATCTACGTACCTTGTAGATCGACAACGGAAGCGTTTTGTTGATGTAGTCGTACGTCTTCACGGTCCGACCGATCAAGCACCGAAACTACTGCACCTCCGAGTTTTGGCACACGTTCAGCTCGATGACGATCCCCGGACTCCGATCCAGCAAAGTGTCGGGGAAGAGTTCCGTCAGCACGACGGCGTGGTGACGATCTTGATGTACTACTACAGCAGGACTTCGCCTAAACTCTGCTACAATATTATCGAGGACTATGGTGGAAGGGGGCACCGCACACGGCTAAGAATATGATCACGTGGATCAACTTGTGTCTTTGGGGTGCCCCTTGCCTCAGTATATAAAGGATGGAGGAGGAGGAGGCCGGCCAAGGCAATTGGTGCGGCCAGGATGTGGAGTCCTACTAGGACTCCAAGTCCTAGTAGGAGTCCACCAAGAGGGGAGGAAGGGAGAAGGAAGTGGAGGAGAAGGAGAGGTGGCCGGCCCCCTTTTCCCTAGTCCAATTTGGACTAGAGGGGAGGGGGGTGCAGCAGCCCCTTGGCCCTTTCTCCTCTTCCCACTAAAGCCCATCAAGGCCCATTGCTTCTCCCGTAACTACCCGGTACTCCGAAAAATACCCGAATCACTCGGAACCTTTCCAATGTCCGATTATAGTTGTCCAATATATCAATCTTTACGTCTCGACCATTTCGAGACTCCTCGTCATGTCCCCGATCTCATCCGGGACTCCGAACTCCTTCGGTACATCAAAACTCATAAACTCATAATATAACTGTCATCGAAACCTTAAGCGTGCGGACCCTACGGGTTCAAGAACAATGTAGACATGACCGAGACACGTCTCCAGTCAATAAGCAATAGCGGGACCTGGATGCCCATATTGGCTCCTACATATTCTACGAAGATCTTTATCGGTCAGACCGCATAACAACATACGTTGTTCCCTTTGTCATTGGTATGTTACTTGCCAGAGATTCGATCATCGGTATCCAATACCTAGTTCAATCTCGTTACCAGCAAGTCTCTTTACTCGTTCTGTAATACATCATCCCGCAACTAACTCATTAGTTGCAATGCTTGCAAGGCTTAAGTGATGTGCATTACCGAGAGGGCCCAGAGATACCTCTCGGACAATCGGAGTGACAAATCCTAATCTCGAAATACGCCAACCCAACATGTACCTTTGGAGACACCTATAGAGCTCCTTTATAATCACCCAGTTACGTTGTGACGTTTGGTAGCACACAAAGTGTTCCTCCGGCAAACGGGAGTTGCATAATCTCATAGTCATAGGAACATGTATAAGTCATGAAGAAAGTAATAGCAACATACTAAACGATCGGGTGCTAAGATAATGGAATAGGTCATGTCAATCAGATCATTCACCTAATGATATGATCCCATTAATCAAATGACAACTCATGTCTATGGTTAGGAAACATAACCATCTTTGATCAACGAGCTAGTCAAGTAGAGGCATACTAGTGACACTCTGTTTGTCTATGTATTCACACATGTATTATGTTTCCGGTTAATACAATTCTAGCATGAATAATAAACATTTATCATGAAATAAGGAAATAAATAATAACTTTATTATTGCCTCTAGGGCATATTTCCTTCAGTCTCCCACTTGCACTAGAGTCAATAATCTAGTTCACATCGCCATGTGATTTAACAGTAATAGTTCACATCAGCATGTGATTAACACCCATAGTCCACATCGATATGTGACCAACACCCAAAGGGTTTACTAGAGTCAGTAATCTAGTTCACATCGCTGTGTGATTAACACCCAAAGAGTACTAAGGTGTGATCATGTTTTGCTTTATGAGATAATTTTAGTCACCGGGTCTGTTATATTCAGATCCGTAAGTATTTTGTGAATTCTATGTCTACAATGCTCTGCACGGAGCTACACTAGCTAATTGCTCCCACTTTCAATATGTATCTAGATCGAGACTTAGAGTCATCCAGATTTGTGTCAAAACTTGCATCGACGTAACTTTTTACGATGAACCTTTTGTCACCTCCATAATCGAGAAATATTTCCTTATTCCACTAAGGATAATTTTGACCAATGTCCAGTGATCTACTCTTAGATCACTATTGTACTCCCTTGCTTAACACAGTGTAGGGTATACAATAGATCTGGTACACATCATGGCATACTTTATAGAACCTATGGCTGAGGCATAGGGAATGACTTTCATTCTCTTTCTATCTTCTGCCGTGGTCGGGCTTTGAGTCTTACTCAATTTCATACCTTGTAACACAGCCAAGAACTCTTTCTTTGACTGTTCCATTTTTGAACTACTTCAAAATATTGTCAAGGTATGTACTCATTGAAAAAACTTATCAAGCGTCTTGATCTATCTCTATAGATTTTTATGCTTAATATGTAAGCAGCTTCACCGAGGTCTTTTTCTGGAAAATTCCTTTCAAACACTCCTTTATGCTTTGCAGAATAATTCTACATTATTTCCGATCAACAATATGCCATTCACATATACTTATCAGAAATTTTGTAGTGCTCCCACTCACTTTCTTGTAAATACAGGCTTCATCGCAAGTCTGTATAAAACTATATGCTTTGATCAACTTATCAAAGCGTATATTCCAACTCCGAGATGCTTGCACCAGTCCATAGATGGATCGCTGGAGCTTGCATATTTTGTTAGCACCTTTAGGATTAACAAAACCTTCTGGTTGTATCATATACAACTCTTCTTTAATAAATCTATTAAGGAATGCAGTTTTGTTTATCCATTTCCCAGATTTCATAAAATGCGGCAATTGCTAACATGATTCAGACAGACTTAAGCATAGATATGAGTGAGAAACTCTCATCGTAGTCAACACCT
Organism: Triticum urartu; assembly: GCF_003073215.2. NCBI lineage: Eukaryota > Viridiplantae > Streptophyta > Magnoliopsida > Poales > Poaceae > Triticum > Triticum urartu. Next base: position 606,048,679 of record NC_053023.1, on the reverse strand, counting down.
TGAACTTGTCGAAAACCTTTTGCGACGATTCTAGCTTTGTAGATAGTAACACTATTATCAGCGTCCGTCTTCCTCTTGAAAATCCATTTTTTTTTCTATGGCTTGCCGATCATCTGGCAAGTCAACCAAAGTCCATACTTTCTTCTTATACATGGATCTCATCTCAGATTTCATGGCCTCAAGCCATTTTGCGGAATCTGGGCTCACCATCGCTTCTTCATAGTTCGCAAGTTCGTCATGGTCTAGTAACATGACTTCCAGAATAGGATTACCGTACCACTCTGGTGCGGATCTCACTCTGGTTTACCTACGAAATTCGGTAGTAACTTGATCTGAAGTTACATGATCATCATCATTAGCTTCCTCACTAATTGGTATAGTAGTCACAGAAACAGATTTCTGTGATGAACTACTTTCCAATAAGGGAGAAGGTACAATTACCTTATCAAGTTCTACTTTCCTCCCACTCACTTCTTTCGAGAGAACCTCCTTCTCTAGAAAGGATCCATTCTTAGCAACGAATGTCTTGCCTTTGGATCTGTGATAGAAGGTGTACCCAACAGTAACCTTTTGGGTATCCTATGAAGACACACTTTTCCGATTTGGGTTTGAGCTTATCAGGATGAAACTTTTTCACATAAGCATTGCAACCCCAAACTTTAAGAAACGACAACTTTGGTTTCTTGCCAAACCACAGTTCATATGGTGTCATCTCAACAGATTTAGATGGTGCCCTTTTAACGTGAATGCAGCTATCTCTAATGCATAACCCCAAAACGATAGTGGTAGATCGGTAAGAGACATCATAGATTGCACTATATCCAATAAAGTACGGTTATGACATTCGGACACACCATTATGCTATGGTGTTCCATGTGGCGTGAGTAGTGAAACTATTTCACATTGTTTTAACTGAAGACCAAACTCGTAACTCAAATATTTGTCTCCGCGATCAGATCGTAGAAACTTTATTTTCTTGTCACGATGATTTTCCACTTCACTCTGAAATTATTTCCAAATGTTTCAGACTTATGTTTCATCAAGTAGATATACCCATATCTGCTCAAATCATCTATGAAGTTCAAAAAATAACGATACTTGCCGTGAGCCTTAACACTCATCGGACCGCATACATCAGTATGTATTATTTCCAATAAGTCAGTTGCTCGCTCCGGAGAACGGAGTCTTAGTCATCTTGCCCATGAGGCATGGTTCGCAAGCATCAAGTGATTCCAAAAATCCCATCAGCATGGAGTTTCTTCATGCGCTTTACACCAATATGACCTAAACGGCAGTGCTACAAATAAGTTGCACTATCATTATTAACTTTGCATCTTTTGATTTCAATATTATGATTATGTGTATCACTACGATCGAGATCCAACGAACTATTTTCATTGCGTGGGTAACCATATAAGGTTTTATTCATGTAAACAGAACAACAATTTATTCTCTTACTTAAATGAATAACCGTATTACAATAAACATGATCAAATCATATTCATGCTTAACGCAAACACCAAATAACACTTATTCAAGTTCAACACTAATCCCGAAAGTATAGGGAGTGTGCGATGATGATCATATCAATCTTGGAACTACTTCCAACACACATCGTCACTTCACCCTTAACTAGTCTCTGTTTATTCTGCAACTCCCGTTTCGAGTTACTAATCTTAGCAACTGAACTAGTATCAAATACTGAGGGGTTGCTATAAACACTAGTAAAGTACACATCAATAACATGTATATCAAATATACTTATGTTCACTTTGCCATCCTTCTTATCTGCCAATCACTTGGGGTAGTTCCGCTTCCAGTGACCAGTCCCTTTGCAGTAGAAACACTTAGTCTCAGGATTAGGACCAGACTTGGGCTTCTTCACTTGAGTAGCAACTTGCTTGCTGTTTTTCTTGAAGTTCCCCTTCTTCCCTCTGCCCTTTTCTTGAAAGCAGTGGTCTTGTCTACCATCAACACTTGATATTTTTCTCGATTTCTACCTTCGTCAATTTACGCATTACGAAGAGCTTGGGAATCGTTTCCGTTATCCCTTGCATATCATAGTTCATCACGAAGTTCTACTAACTTGGTGATGGTGACTAGAGAATTCTGTCAATCACTATCTTATCTGGAAGATTAACTCCCACTTGATTCAAGCGATTGTAGTACTCAGACAATCTGGGCACATGCTCACTAGTTGAGCGATTCTCCTCCATCTTTTAGCTATAGAACTTGTTGGAGACTTCATATCTCTCAACTCGGGTATTTGCTTGAAATATTAACTTCAACTCCTGGAACATCTCATATGCTCCATGACGTTCAAAACGTCTTTGAAGTCCCGATTCTAAGCCATTAAGCATGGTGCACTAAACTATCAAGTAGTCATCATATTGAGCTAGCCAAACGTTCATAACGTCTGCATCTGCTCCTGCAATAGGTCAGTCACCTAGAGGTGCATCAAGGACATAATTCTTCTGTGCAGCAATGAGGATAAACCTCAGATCACGGATCCTATCCGCATCATTGCTACTAACATCTTTCAATACAATTTTCTCTAGGAACATATCAAAATAAACACAGGGAAGCAACGACGCGAGCTATTGATCTACAACATAATTTGCAAAATACTACCAGGACTAAGTTCATGATAAATTTAAGTTCAATTAATCATATTACTTAAGAACTCCCACTTAGATAGACATCCCTCTAATCCTCTAAGTGATCACGTGATCCAAATCAACTAAACTATGTCCGATCATCACGTGAGATGGAGTAGTTTCATTGGTGAACATCGCTATGTTGATCATATCTACTATATGATTCACGCTCGACCTTTCGGTCTCCGTGTTCCGAGGCCATATCTGTATATGCTTGGCTCGTCAAGTATAACCTGAGTATTCCGCGTGTGCAACTGTTTTGCACCCGTTGTATTTGAACGTAGAGCCTATCACACCCGATCATCACGTGGTGTCTCAGCACGAAGAACTTTCGCAACGGTGCATACTCAGGGAGAACACTTCTTGATAATTTAGTGAGAGATCATCTTATAATGCTACCGTCAATCAAAGCAAGATAAGATGCATAAAAGATAAACATCACATGCAATCAATATATGTGACATGATATGGCCATCATCATCTTGCTTCTTTGATCTCCATCTCCAAAGTACTGTCATGATCTATATCGTCACCAGCATGACACCATGATCTCCATCATCTTGATCTATATCAATGTGTCGTCACGTGGTCGTCTCGCCAACAATTTCTCTTGCAACTATTGCTATCGCATAGCGATAAAGTAAAGCAATTATTGGACGCTTGCATCTTATGCAATAGAGAGACAACCATAAGGATTTTGCCAGTTGCTGATAACTTTAACACAACATGATCATCTCATACAACAACTTATATCTCATCACGTCTTGACCATATCACATCACAACATGCCCTGCAAAAACAAGTCAGACGTCCTCTATTTTGTTGTTGCAAGTTTTACGTGGCTGCTAAGGGCTTAGCAAGAACCGTTCTTACCTACGCATCAAAAACCACAACGATAGTTTGTCAAGTTGGTGCTGTTTTAACCTTTGCAAGGACCGGGCGTAGCCACACTTGGTTCAACTAAAGTTGGAGAAACTGTCACCCGCAAGCCACCTATGTGCAAAGCACGTCGGGAGAACCGGTCTCGCGTAAGTGTACGCGTAATGTCGGTCCGGGCCGCTTCATCCAACAATACCGCCGAACCAAAGTATGACATGCTGGTAAGCAGTATGACTTATATCGTCCACAACTCACTTGTGTTCTACTCGTGCATATAACATCAAACCATAAAAACCTAGGCTCGGATGCCACTGTTGGGGAACGTAGTAATTTCAAAAAAATTCCTACGCACACGCAAGATCATGGTGATGCATAGCAACGAGAGGGGAGAGTATGATCTACGTACCTTGTAGATCGACAATGGAAGCGTTTTGTTGATGTAGTCGTACGTCTCCACGGTCCGACCGATCAAGCACCGAAACTACGGCACCTCCGAGTTTTAGCACACGTTCAGCTCGATGACGATCCCCGGACTCCGATCCAGCAAAGTGTCGGGGAAGAGTTCTGTCAGCACGATGGCGTGGTGACGATCTTGATGTACTACTGCAGTAGGGCTTCGCCTAAACTCCGCTACAATATTATCGAGGACTATGGTGGAAGGGGGCACCGCACACGGCTAAGAATATGATCACGTGGATCAACTTGTGTCTTTGGGGTGCCCCTTGCCTCAGTATATAAAGGATGGAGGAGGAGGAGGCCGGCCAAGGCAATTGGTGCGGCCAGGATGTGGAGTCCTACTAGGACTCCAAATCCTAGTAGGAGTCCACCAAGAGAGGAGGAAGGGAGAAGGAAGTGGAGGAGAAGGAGAGGTGGCCGGCCCCCTTTTCCCTAGTCCAATTCGGACTAGAGGGGAGGGGGGGCGCAGCAGCTCCTTGGCCCTTTCTCCTCTTCCCACTAAAGCCCATCAAGGCCCATTGCTTCTCCCGTAACTACTCGGTACTCCGAAAAATACCCGAATCACTCGGAACCTTTCCGATGTCCGAATATAGTCGTCCAATATATCAATCTTTACGTCTCGACCATTTCGAGACTCCTCGTCATGTCCCCGATCTCATCCGGGACTCCGAACTCCTTCGGTACATCAAAACTCATAAACTCATAATATAACTGTCATCGAAACCTTAAGCGTGCGGACCCTACGGGTTCGAGAACAATGTAGACATGACCGAGACACGTCTCCGGTCAATAACCAATAGCGGGACCTGGATGCCCATATTGGCTCCTACATATTCTACGAAGATCTTTATCGGTCAGACCGCATAACAACATACGTTGTTCCCTTTGTCATCGGTATGTTACTTGCCCGAGATTCGATCGTCGGTATCCAATACCTAGTTCAATCTCGTTACCGGCAAGTCTCTTTACTTGTTCTGTAATACATCATCCCGCAACTAACTCATTAGTTGCAATGCTTGCAAGGCTTAAGTGATGTGCATTACCGAGAGGGCCCAGAGATACCTCTCCGACAATCGGAGTGACAAATCCTAATATCGAAATATGCCAACCCAACATGTACCTTTGGAGACACCTGTAGAGCTCCTTTATAATCACCCAGTTACGTTGTGACGTTTGATAGCACACAAAGTGTTCCTCCGGCAAACGGGAGTTGCATAATCTCATAGTCATATGAACATGTATAAGTCATGAAGAAAGTAATAGCAACATACTAAACGATCGGGTGCTAAGCTAATGGAATGGGTCATGTCAATCAGATCATTCACCTAATGATGTGATCCCATTAATCAAATGACAACTCATGTCTATGGTTAGGAAACATAACCATCTTTGATCAACGAGCTAGTCAAGTAGAGGCATACTAGTGACACTCTGTTTGTCTATGTATTCACACATGTATTATGTTTCCGGTTAATACAATTCTAGCATGAATAATAAACATTTATCATGAAATAAGGAAATAAATACTAACTTTATTATTGCCTCTAGGTCATATTTCCTTCAGATAGGAAGTCCACTTCTGGAGGGTGCCAATTCCTTGGTTGCTCTTTGGTAAGTTGGTCTTCCAAAAAGCAAAGTTGTGTGTCTCTCTCATCCACTGAGGCGGAGTATGTTGCCGCCGGTAGTTGTTGTGCACAACTTCTATGGATGAGGCAAACTTTAAAGGATTACGGTGTCACTTGTGACAAAGTGCCTCTTTGGTGTGACAATGAAATTGACATCAAGATTTCTCTCAACCCAGTGCAACACTTCAAGACGAAGCATATTGAGATTCGGTATCACTTCATCCGGGATCACATTAGACGAGGAGAGATCGAGCTCAACTATGTCAACACTCATGACAACCTTGCAGATATTTTCACGAAGCCCTTGGATGAAGCAAGATTTCGCGAGTTAAGGCATGAGCTAAATATCATTGATTCGAGCAATGTTGCTTGAACCCGTGCACACCCTATCACGCTCAACTTGTTGTCTAGTTTAGGTGTAGGCATGGACATAGGGGGAGTGTTGTTCTCTCAATGAACTCTCCCTCCCCCCATTATGCATAAATTGATCAAGTCTTTCACTTTAGCCATTGTTGATGGCACTTGTGCTTAAAAGACGAGTTTTGGTCATGGGCCCAAGGTTAAAATCTTCGCGGTGCCATACCTTTTGACTCAAATATAGGTGGCCTCGGCCAGCGCCCTCTTTTGAAGAGGTGTGTCTTGGTCTTTCGCTGGTGTGTTTCTTCTTCTCTTGCCATTCTTGTCGTTTCGTCGAGCTAAAGCCATGTCTGTTTAGTTGCCGTGGCGTGCTGGGCGGTACTACCGCTGGTGGTGCGCGGTACTACCGCTTATAAGCGGTACTACCACCCCCAGCGCGGTACTACCGCTGAGGGACGGGACCAGGGGGTTAAGTCGGGGCAGGGGGAGGTTTCTTCTCCCCTATACCCATTCACTTCGTCCCTCTTGTCTCTTCCTCTCTCCAGCCTCCTCTCGCCGCGGGAGGGCTCCAGCGGATCTCCGTCTCTGGGGCGTCCCTCTCCATTTCCTTTGGTGGAGTCGATCCCCACCTCGTCCTCTTGCCATGGATGCCGGTATTGCCCCCGTTCTTTCTTTCGTTTTGTCTCCTTTTAGTTCTTGTTTCTTAGGGGCAATGGTGGTTGCATCTCTAGATTTTTGGCGAAATCTAGGCTTGAGTTGGTTGGAGAAGGCAACTAGACTATCTAGATTAGAGTTTGGTAGGATTATTTTTGAATTTGGTAGGCCGGTAGTGCCGGATCTGACTGCGGTAGTAAGAACCCGCTGTTTCACCGCCTCGTGCTATATGAAACTGTTGTTTCTCCGCCTCAAGCAGTACTACCGCTCCTCTTGGAGCGGTACTACCGCTTGACCTAGAGCGGTACTACCGCTCCCTTCGGGGCGGTACTACCGCTCGGGGCGGTACTACCGCGGGCAGGTCACGGTACTACCGCTAAATGCCAATTTCCATCATTTTCCTGCCTTACCTTGATCCTTTTGTTGTGTTTGTTGGCTTATGCTCGTTCTTTCTGGTTGTTTCGCGTTGTTCTTGTGTTTGGCTCCAGGTGATGACCGTTCCGAGCAGCAAGGTCATCGTATCAACCCCGGGCGTGCCACATCAAAACGCTACCGCACCTCAGAGCCTGTCGGTGGTTCCTTGAGCACCCAACCGCCTCCAGCAAGTGCTTCTGCAAGTGTTCCTCCACCTCCTCAGCAATCGAAGCGAGCAGCCAACAGGCCAAAAGGGAAGACTGTGACTGAGATGACCAACAAGGAGTTTTGGGAGAAGCGTCGCCGCAACCCCTATGCGGTGGACCAAGAACCCACTTTGGTCAACCGCCCGTTCTGGAACCGTTTTCAGTTTGCCATCTACTTTGATGTGATCAAGGCCAAGAAGAATCTTTTTGTTGATGTTCGCTCCATTGACACTGATGCTATGGAGAAGGACCCGGAGTACTTTGGCGAAGCTCTTCAGATGTGCACTCAGCTGAACATTCTCAGGATCATGCAATTCAACAAGGATTTTGATGCAGATTTGGTGGCTCAATTCTATGCCACCGTCCATCTTGGGACGGATGTCGACAGGACTCTGACATGGATGACCAATGGCAAGCTGCTTTCTGTCAAGTGGAAGGCTTTCATGGAGTTACTTGATGTGGTGGATACCGGGCTTGAGACTCCTGTCGGTTTCCGTCCTCACCGCAATGCTACATCCACCCACAAGCAAGACCTTTGGCCCTACTGCACTGTGAAGATTCACCCAGTAACTGAGAAGAAGACCTATGAGCTGTCTCCGTATCTGGACATTCTTCATCGCATATTCTGTGAGACTCTCTTCCCTCGGATCGGGAATCTGGATATGGTCCACTCTTACCTCGTGGACATGCTCCTTTTCTGTCAGCATGAGAAGGAAGCAAGCACTGGAGAGAGCCTGGATATCTCTCATGTCATGTGGTCTGAACTTCTATCTGCCGTGTCTGAGCGCAAGTGTCCTATCTATGGTCCATTCATCATGAGGCTCATTGAGAGGGCCTGGGCACAGACTTATCCCAGAGTGCTGCTAGAGACTGGAGACTTGGTGTCTCATGAGATCAAGCATCTGAGGAAGAAGGACAACTGGACAGCGCCTCACACAGGGGGTCCATCTGCTACTGCTGCCACAGGGGGTCCGTCTGCTGATGCTGCTGCTACTGCTGCCATGGGGACCGAGGGTGAGGCTGCTACTGATGATCATGAGGAGAACTTTGGCCCCTCTAGTGCAGAACCGTCGTGGGCACAGAAGCTTAAGCGCAAGATGAAGAAGCTTTTCTGCATTGAGTCTCATGGTCAGTACATGACTCATGTGGCGGAGAAGCATGCCAGGACGCGCCACAAGGATCTCATGCGTCAGATGGGAGCAACTGTTGTTAGTGGGTCTGAGGGTCAAATCACTGAAGAGGAGGACAGGATTCATCAGAATTGCCACTGGACCGACTCCGATGCCGAGCAGTTTTCGACCCACGATGAAGATGCAGAGATGTGATGTTCGAGCTTTTCCTCCTCCCATCACCTGGAGTCGTAGTGTCACTCTATGCCCTTTTTGGTGTCTCGCTGCCAAAGGGGGAGAGAGTGTAGGGATTTGCTTCTTGTGTCGTGCTTTGAGTCGTCTTGTGTTTTCTTATGTGTTCCTTCTTTGGTTTGGTTTGGTGTGAGACCTAAGTCCTAGTCATATGGTGTAAGACATATGCTCCCTATCGCTACCTTATTACTTATGTCATTTCAGAGTACTGTAGTTTATTGTGAGATGCATGCTTGTCCTGTTTATTCACTTCTCTCATATATATATTGTGCTTAGTATTGTTGGACTATAAAATATAGGGGGAGTGTTGATCTGAATGTGTGTGTCGTGCCATCTCTAGGTGCACACATTCTGGGGGAGCCCGTCTATATTTTTTAGTTCTTAGTTTTCTTTGTTTCATCTCTTTTCCTTGTGCAAATCCCTAGTTGTCATCAATCCACCAAAAAGGGGGAGATTGTTACGGCATATCTCTCTCAAGGTAGTTTTGGTGATTGATGACAACATGTTTGCGGACTAATCTTGTGCGTCGAATTATTCACAGATTCTCCCCTGGCACGAGACGCTTTCTTCCCCTCGGAGTGTATTTCAAGACGGTGTAGCTCTTTCGTTTCTTTCTTGGTGGACTAGTTGCATAGAGGGCACCGTACTATCAAGAGGGGGTCCGCTGGGGTTTTGCTTGGGTGGAATCATCACGTACACATCAGCTTCTCACCCTCCGAGCTTTTCCTGTCCATTGAAGAGATCTCTCCTCTCTTCCTTGTTCTGTCTAGGTCTAAGCGGCAGTACCGCGCACCCAGCGGTAGTACCGCTGAGAAGCCACAAGCGGCAGTACCGCTTTGCAGCGGTAGTACCGCCGTGGCTCCACAGCAGTAGTACCGCTGGGGGCCTCGCACCTCCACCTGGTCCTCAGCTTCCTTGAGAGATCCCTTCTCCCTCTCTCTCGCGCCCCAGCGGTAGTACCGCACTGCCTGCAGTACTACGGCCGAAGGGTCACAAGCGGCAGTACCGCTCCACAGTGGTACTACCGCCCTTGACCCCTCTGCCGTAGTACCGTTGGGTAGTCTGGCTCCTACCGCCTCGATTCGAGAGGTCTTTTTCTCGTGTCGGGTTTTGCGGCACTAGTCACGGTTGTAGTGGCGGTAGTACCGTTCCAGGAGCGGTAGTACCGCCCTACCACCGCGGTAGTACCGCATTTGGGTCCGTTCCCTACTAAGTCTCCTCAGCGCGGCAGTACCGCTGGTTGGCGCGGCAGTACCGTCGCCTGGCGGTAGTACCGCCCCCTCTTAGCGGTAGTACCGCCCTGTGCGGGGGTGGTTGGTGGGGGGCAACGAGATTGTTGCCCCCACTATAAAAGGGAGTCCCCTTCCTCCTTCTCACCCACCTCTTCCTCCTCCAAGCTCCATTTATTGCTCAAGCTCCATTAAATACTCCAAGCTTCATTTCCGCCCGATCTATCTCTCTAGCCAATCAAATTTGTTGATTTGCTCAGGAGTGGTTGAGAAGGCCCCGATCTACACTTCCACCAAGGGATTTTCGATTCCCCCACTTATCCCTAGCGGATCTTGTTACTCTTGGGTGTTTGAGCACCCTAGACGGTTGAGGTCACCTCGGAGCCATATTCCATTGTGGTGAAGCTTCGTGGTCTTGTTGGGAGCCTCCGATTAAGTTGTGGAGATTGCCCCAACCTTGTTTGTAAAGGTTCGGTCGCCGCCTTCAAGGCCACCAATAGTGGAATCACGGCATCTCGCATTGTGTGAGGGCGTGAGGAGAATACGGTGGCCCTAGTGGCTTCTTGGGGAGCATTGTGCCTCCACACCGCTCCAACGGAGACGTACTTCCCCTCAAAAGGAAGGAACTTCGGTAACACATCCTCGTCTCCACCGGATCCACTCTTGGTTATCTCTTAACTTTACTTGTGCAAGCTCTTTATTGTTTCTATCCTTGCTTGCTTGTATGCTTGTTGTTATTGCATCATATAGGTTGCCCACCTAGTTGCACATCTAGACAACCTACTTTGATGCAAAGTTTAATTTGGTAAAGAAAAGCTAAAAATTGGTAGTTGCCTATTCACCCCCCCTCTAGTCAACCATATCAATCCTTTCAGATGTCGGGCCGACCGTCCCGGGTGCCCTGGGTGGTGGTTGTGTTCTTGTGATGCAAGGGCAGTGGAGGTCGGAGTGGGCATCTGGTGTGGTGATGGGCCTTGGAAGTCCAGATTTGGCAGCGGCAGCTTCTGGGCTAGTCGACAGTGGTAGTGGCGACGCAATAACGACATGGCGACACCAAGGCGTGCAACAGCGGGACGGGAATGGTGTGGTTGCGGTTTGCGGTGGTCACATAGTTGTTGTCGTGTCTCAACGCTATTGTTGTTGCCGACCCCTGCAACAAGGTTTCTGGAGCACGTGCGCATGAGATGGCTCTCGACGGCGTTCAACTCTCCGTGTTATGTGACAATTATGTGCTCGCAGGCATAGGTTTGATCGCGGGGTTGTATATGCCAAGGATGCGCACGAAAGTGGCCGTCTCCGTACGTGAATGCCATATAATGGTTCCGATTCTAATTCAACATTACCATGGTGTTTGTATGCCTTTCCATGCAGCTTCGTCTTCCTCGGCAAAGGGTGGCGGCAATGCATGGTCTCTTCGGATTGGTAGTGCTCTTTGAGTACTAGGTCTAGGACTCCGCGGTGAAAACCCTAGGTCTGATTGGTTGCATGTGGCAATGGTGGTGTTTTATGCACCATGTTCTAGTTGATGGCGTTGCTTTGGAGTCTAATCAGACGAGCTCTCCAGGTTGTAAATCTAAGATTTTACATAAGATGGTTGGACCCTGCGATTGCGACTATTGAGTGTCGTTACCTTCAGGGAGACCTTGCTTTAGGAGAACCTTTCTCGAAGTTCGTATCTTCTCAAGGATGGTGAATGCCGTTGCTGCTGGTTTGTTGCAAATCGTGTGTTGTGGACTTTCTTTTGTTTCTTCTGTTTCTTCTTATTATCCTTGTTGGTTGTGTGCATCCTCGATGTCTCGATTAGGTCGCGATATTACGTTGGTGTAGAGACCGAGTGTAATTGATATTATCTTGATATTAATATGTCACCCTTTCTTCAGAAAAAAACAACTGACTTAATCTAGTTTGCTCCTTGAACTCTAAACCAAACAAAATCAATTCAAAGCCCATACAAATGAGGTCCCTCGCCTCATTTAAAGTGGTTTGATGGATGACAAACAATTTTGTTCTCACAATGGGTGCCTATTTGACGAAACAATGTTCAAAACATTTAGAATAAGCCAGGAAATATGAAATTTTATTTGTAAAAAAACCAAGAGTGTTTGTAGTACTAAGAAGGGAAAAGATTTAGGAACTTTAAAAAATACAAAAAAATAATTATGAAAATGTCCTAATTTTTCATTAATTATTTGACAAACTACTCCAGTTGCCTTGGTTTGTACTAGACTTGTAGGTTTCATTTAGTTTGTGGTTTTGTGGTTTTTTTTTCATTCTTGATATTCTTAATTTTTTTAATTATTTTTGGAATAGTTTTATATTGTTATTTTCATGTTCTAAATAGATTCCTATTCTTAATAAAATATTTTAAATCTATTTTTACATTTTTTTATAAACCCATGTGTGCAAGAGGCCAAGAGCACCATTACATTTTTTGACAAACTATTTTTTTGTGGGGAATTTAAACAAACTAATTTGAATAGGATAAAAAGTAAAATTTGTTGCATCTTGAGTGTTAAGGGTAGAATTTCTCTTATTTTATAGTGCAAAAAGTACACTTGAAAACCATTTAAAAAGGAATTTTACAAAAGTACGATCAATTTTAAACTTGTGACGTCAGTTGTTGTGAAGGAAGTACAAAAACATAGGTCCAAAATGTTAATATTTGAAATGAGAGAACATGGTAGACGCCACAAATTCATGACAAAAAGCCTTCTAAGTCCCGACTCCACCGCATTTCTTCAAATTCAGTGATCCTAGTGACGTACAACGTTTCTGCCCTCTTCACTTCTCCAAATTCAGTGACTCCACCGCATTTGAACTGACCAATGTCATCGGAAAATAATACTCCCTCGGTGGAAGCATCCAGTTCTCATCTCTCAATGGAAAATAATGCTCCCTCGGTAGGAGTATTCCATTTTATCAGAAAATGTTGAAACTTTCAGGTTTCATTCGCATTGTAACTGACCAATGATCTGAAAACTCCAGTAGCCCGCGAGGCACAAAGGCGTGATAAGATTCAGGTTCATTTCACACACTTGATCTCTGGAAAAATTCCTAAGAAATCGGACGCAGCATCAGGCCAGGCAAACGCTCGGGTGTTAAATTGGTACAACGCACCAACCGAACGTGTGCACAGCAGCAGCATGATTGTGCCGCTCCTCCTAAATTAATCAACACCATCAACAACTAGTGGCACAACGACACATCCTCCATTTAACTACAGGTTTGGTTGTAAAGTAATCGACTTTTGCAGCCACTCAGCCCGACGCATCTTTTCCTCTTCTGACATGAAAGATAAACTAACTACTCCTACTTAAGATATTTTCAAGACGCGACAAGGCTGGGCATCCTTTGATTATGGTTGCAGGACGATGCTGAAAACACACTTGATCGGCAGCAGCAGCCGGGAAACGGACAAACCAGGCTACAGCAGCGACTATTTCTAATAAAATCTGTAAACAAATTCCAGTACTAGTGCAGCAAGAAAGCGATCGATAATTAGTTAGTTGATGATACACATGTGGCGCTGTAATGTAATGGATGGCTGCTTACACCGGGTGAGTGAGTGAGTGAGTGGTCTTGTGCTGTGGAAAGTAATGGCTGCTTGCATTCGGATCACATGGGGTTAAGTTGTGCTGCTTCGTGGTCCAAATCAAGCCATCATTTCGGCCCTGCTTGCAGTTGCAGGCCAGCCGTGCCTGCATGCACATGTGGTGCTGTCACCACATCGCATTTATTTATCGCTGTGAAACTTTATTTTAGTTCCCATTTGGGGAAATGGAAATGTAGTTATTAGACATGCTAAGGCCCCTTCCAATACTCCATCTTGTACGGGTGTTAAGCATGCCATGTAGACGAAAAATCTAATGTGGCAAGGCAATTAAGAGGAGAGAGATGGGTTTGATAACCTCAGGAAGAACCAATGCCAAGCGCGCAAACCTAGGCAAAACATTTAGATGAAGCAAACTCACCAATGCATGAGAGAGTTTAGTAGCCAAATCATTAAATGAAGGGAGCTTGGCTACAAGAAGCTAAGCATCTATGCATTGGGGAGTTTGGTTGCTAAATTATCTAATATGCTTAGCACCCCATCTAAGTACCAGTCCATTGGGAGCAGCCTAAGGTGAATGAATTTGCATTTAGGGTTCAGGAGAAATCCTCAACGTACTGCACATCATGTTTGAACATGGGCATCTGAAAATTGCCGCAAACGTATGATCAAAATTTCTGTCTTTAGAAAAGTCCGCGCCTGCAATGTTGAAAGCAATAAGTCAAACATTATGTATTTTTCTTCCTGCAAAACGAACGATGTCTTTTTTTTGTGCAGATTGTATCTGATAATACTTCTGCATAAATTTTGGTATTCTCTCATGTTGTAACGTTGATGCACGTCTGTGAATTATATAAGACGCACAAGTACCTGAACCTTAACCTCAAGCACCCTAAACCTTAGCAAGTTAGCATTACAAAACCCACTTGCTTCTTTTCACAAGCTTCATTGCATCTTCTCTAACATGGATATATGAGTGAACACCGGTTGCAGGCCTGCATATGATACTTTAATTCCTGGCCTCTAATTAATTACTCCCTCCGTTCCGAATTACTTTTCCCTCCGTTCCATTTCTACGACGAGTAATTTGGAACGGAGGGAGTACCTTTCGAGGTCTTCTGTCTTGACTTGTTAACCTGATGACAGATATTCCTCCAAGATTTTGCTGGTGGAGTTGGTCCAATCAAGGTAGAAATTTGCACACCATACTTTTGACTTCAAAAAAAAGCCGAGATAACATAACCAAATCTCCATCACTATTCTTTCCCGCATGCGTTTACTCTAAACGCCGATCTTCGAGCACACCGCTGCCCTTCATAATCATGCACAAAAAAGCTTGTGAACCCTTTATGTCCACATAATAACATGGTTTAAGTTAACAAAGGCCAAACCTAGTTGTGGGTGGCAACTAGGAGGAGAAAAATATTTCATACTCATACTATATTGAGGCACAGAAAAGGCCTATGATTGAGGTCGTAGCAGCCACCACCTCCACTAGCACTGTGAGCAGTTGGGTGCTGTCTGCTGGAAATAGAATCTGGAAAGGTGGGATGAACCTCATCTATCCATCCATCCATCCACGGCCATTTCTTAATCTAAATTCTAATCGTCCTATTTACACAGATAATCAGGGGACGTAGCCGAGACCAGGTCGCTGGCTAGCAAAAGGACAATTGGTGATCTATACTGACGCCTATGCTGCTTTTCAGATTCCATCACGAGTGTGAATTTGCAAGGGGTTCGGGAGCAGGAAAATCATGCGCATCCGTTGAAGAAATTTGGTGGGTGCAATGAACCACGAGGGAGGAGAAGAGAAAACCGGCACAAAGGAGCACATGCGCAAAGAACAATTCCAAAATTCAACAGTTGCTGGCGGCGCTAGGGCTAGCATAGCTTGGCCGCACCTGATTGGGCCGCGGCGTATCGTCTTGCTTCAGCTGCAGAGTTTGATTGGCACTTAGAAAATTCAGAAATGGAATTATTGCAGTAACTCTGAAGCTTGTAGGAGTGGTATGTAAACCAAGTGACGGTTTCAGGCTTTGCAACCTCAGTCGCTTTGGGGGTACTTTGTTCCTGCTTTTCTGCAAGCTGATTACCATTTGGTCAGAGATTTTTCACCCCATGCGAGTTGGACTTCGTCGTCGCATTGGAAAAAACAAACTGGGAAAAGCACATCAGAATGCTGATCCAGTTTGTGATCCTGAAAATAAACAATATAAGAGCTGATCAAATTGCTGCGCGGGTCCATTATGCAACGTGTGATCAGTTCAATGGTTAAGATAGGAGATACGTCACGTTGATGCTTACGGGCACCATGAAGCATTTCGATCAGATAGTAGTATGTTTTCTGCACACAAATTTCTCGGTCTAGGGTACAGCTTCTTCTTTATGCCTTCAGAATGTTCTCGAGGCTTGCACGGAATAATGCTTTATGCCTTCCGAAAACCTGAACCTTTGACTTTGACAGCCGCACAAAAGTGTTCACAAGTCCATTTGGGAAAATCGGCATTTGCTTGCTACTATAACAGAGTAGAAACAAAAGCATAGTTTGCAGGATTTGTTCAAGGACAGAGTGTCGTGATGGCCATGAAACTGTCGGTGATGATGAGCAGTGTGTTGCTCTAGCCATATCGGACAGCTGAAAAGATAGGGTCCTCCAACGATACAGTATCTGAATTCCTCAGAGTGGTTGAATTGAATACTGTCTGCACAGCCTCAACATAATTGGCACTGGTCGGAATACAAAACTGCCATGCTACATAACTTTCACTAACATATCTGTGCGAAAAGCTGAATATTATACTGTTTGCAGGGCCTGAACATACATAATTGGCACAAGTTGGAATAGAAAACTGCCATGCCACGAAACTCTCACTAACATATTCGTGTGTGAATCTAGAAAAAATGCTGAGTACTAGAATACTGTTTGCACAGCCTGAAGAACATAATTGGCACAAGTTGGAATAGAAAACCGATATGCTAACGTTTTAGTAGTACTATATATAACTGTGCGTGAATCTGTATGGCACATGTTGTTCGTTTACTTTTTGCAGATCAAACAGAGGTGATACAGGATCCATGACAAGACGGCCAGATCTGTCCGTGTCATTATTTAGCTCTCGCCACTGGAGAAAAGGGAACTTTCCTCCGGGTTTTCCCAGTCCCAACGCATGTTTTTCAGGCTTGTTTTTCCTGGCGACAAGCGTGCACACACCGGAAAAGAACAGATAGCAGGACAAAAGCCCGTACTGATACATACACTGGTTTAATCCTCACACTTCTCCAAAACATCACATGATGTGATTCGGTAACTGAGCACACATGCAGTGAGGAATGATCGGTTTTGATCAGCCAAATGAGAAAAGCAGACTCCATTTCAGATAGTAATCTCCATGGTGGTACAGAAACTGATATTTGCACCCTGTGCGGAAGAACAGATAATCTCTAACTCAGAATGCATCGGTTCCGATCACTGATCTCTCATCTTTCTATACAGCAAGGTGAACAAACAAGATGGATCAAAGAAATCTACCGACCGGGCATGATCCGCGTTCTTGCTGGCTACTAATTTTCCTCCACGGTGCAGCGCACTCTTCTCTGTTAGCAATCCCTCCGGTGCAGCAAGGTGGCGCGGGTAGAGAGAAAAAAGAACGATCAATCAGGAGCCAAGTCTCCCTCCCTAAATCTGCGGTAAGTCTAGCGCGCCGTCGTTGTTGTCGTCGCCGCCGCCCTCCATGAACACCTTGAGCCAGTAGTCCATGTCGCCGTCGGCGGGCTTGCCGAACGCGTCGTGGGGCTCCATGCAGACGTCGTTGATGTCGTCCAGCGGCATGGACAGCGTCTCCGACCAGAAGCTCTCGTCGATCTGGAACTCCTCCGACTCCTCGGACGAGGTGAAGCACTCCTCCTTGACGGACGCCGAGGCGGAGGCGGAGCTGCCCGAGTTGCCGTGCTGCTCCGCCGCCGCCGAGGCCGTGGACGTGGACTCGGTGAGCGTGGACGAGACGGAGCGGTCGGGCGAGGACAGCACGGGCGCCGCCTTGGCGGTCAGCGCGTCGAGCTTCCTCATCTTGATCTTGCCCTCGCGCTTCCGCGCCGCCGCCGCCGGCTTCTTGCGCTTCTTGGCGGCGCTGGCCTCCTCGAGCTGCTCCTGCGCGCCGGGGTCGAGCCGCTTCTTGAGGTGGGTGTGCCACACGTTCTTGATCTCGTTGTCCGTCCTCCCCGGCAGCCGGGCGGCAATCGCGGACCATCTGCGCGCACGCAAGCAAACAACACACGGATCGAATCCAATCAGCGCACAGTCCAGACAGAGATGACAAGGCAAAGATGAATTCGTGTTCGTTTGTTTGTTTTAATCTGATGATGATCACGACGTGATCTGATTCCCCGACGGAGCCGCGACGCCGTCCGTAGTTTAATGCCAAAGTAGCCGTGGTGGCGGCACTGAAATCAAGAGGGCGCGGCTCGCCCGTGGCCGGAGCGGCCAAACAAGATGGAATCTTTCAAGATCTCGCGCATCACCGGCGCTGCAATTAGCCGTAAACAAATCCGCACTTGCGATTATTCTTTACTTCGGGTGGGGCCCGCGATGGATGGTAGTAACATAATGTATTTTTCTTTTGCCCCCGCGAAGAAAAGGGAAAAAAGGGGAATAATATATAATAATAATAATAAACCTCTCCTCTGTTTTGCGATTGAAGCAAGCAGCGGCAATGATTGCCCCCGTTTTAGCAGGAGGGGAACGGTGGAGATGTGATGGAGGAGGAGGAGGAGGAAGGAGGCGAGGAGGAGTGGTAGGCACCTGTTGCCGAGCAGCTGGTGCAGCTGGATGATTGACTGCTCCTCCTCGTCGGTGAAGTTGCCGCGCTTGATGTCCGGCCGCAGGTAGTTGATCCACCGGAGCCGGCAGCTCTTGCCGCACCGCAGCAGGCCTGCGAAACAGCACGGACAACGGAGGTCAGGGACGGATCTCGGTGCAGCCGCACGCCGCCGCGCGAGAGAGGGAGAGAGAAGACGGCGGAGATGCGTTTGTGAGGCGGAAGGACGGAGGGAGGGAGGGAGGGAGGGAGGGGCTCACCGGCTTGCTTGGGCAGCGCGCGCCAGTTGCCGTGGCCGTGGCTGTGGATGTGGGCGACCAGGATCTTGTCCTCCTCCGGCGTCCAGGGGCCCCTCTTGAGGCCCATCTTCTCGCAGCACGGAGCCCTCCCCATTACCGCCCCTCTCCCTCCCGAATTCGCGCGCGCGGAGGAGGCCGGATGCAGATGCGCTGTGTCTTTGACCTCCTTGGGGGAGAGAAGAGAAGACAAGAGAAGAGATGGGAGGGAGCACGGCTAGCCTGCCTGATGCCGCGGAGTAATGGCGGAGTCGCGGGGATGCCCCGGGTATTTATGCCCGGCGTGGGGGCGCTCTGCAGAAACGTTTTTCAGAGGGCCAATTCCGCAACTTCGCCGAAGGACCCAAACCCAAAGCCAAAGCCAAAGGTGGCTGCCATGCCAAATCGTTTCTCCCCCGTTTACTACTGTATTTTTCTATCTCTCTCTCTCTTTTGAGACAACGTTTGTACTGTATTTTTAAGAGATAGGAAGGTTGTGATGGTTCATCAATTATCTCCCCGGACAACGTGATGATGGCTTATCTATCGATTAAGGCATGTACAATGGTTGATAAAATAGTCTTATCTTAAGTTTTGCATGTAATTTAAAGATAACAAAGAAAAATGTCTACAATGGATCATCTCTTAGCCTTATCTTCAATAACTAGCAATTTCTAAAAATATGGTGAGACATATTGTGCTACGAGATCATTTCTTGTCTTATCTTAAATAAGAGAAGACAAGCCTTCTCTTATGAGTTCCCTCTCCTCCACCTCATCATTTATCCTACCTGGCATTTCTAAAATAACATCATTGTACATGCCCTTAGACAAGGCCGTGCTCGATCAGTACCGAGTATTTTCCTCCGCGGGTCACAAGATTTGAGTCCCTGCTAATGCTGGTGGTGGAAATCTGCAAGATTTTTTGAAAAAGATTTACTTGCTCCATGGATGGTCAAGATGGCGGAGGTACATATCGGTAAATCGGTTTCGTGATGCGGCGGATACGGTCATATTTAGTGGGGGATTTGACCGGTGGTAAATGCATATATAGTATATCGATCCTCAGGCGTGGATTATCATGTTGTTAGTAGTAGTAGTAGTACTCCTGATGGTGACTTCGTGAATCGCGAGGCATGACCGTACCATTACGAGGGTGTAACAGAGGATGATCTCTCACGCGTTGACTGTTGTTGGCTCCTCACCACTATGTGTGTCGAGCACACTAGCAGTTGTAGTGCTACGCATCTTGCGCAGGTGTGGTATAAAAGTACTTCATTCGTTTCAAAATAGATGATCTAACTTTGTACTAACTTTAATATAAAGTTGAATCATTTGTTTTGAAACAGAGCAGGTAAAAGTAGAAGTCTCATTTCACCCGCAAAAAAGTACACATGTTTTTTGTGTTTGAATGAAATACACATGGTTCTTTCACTGCAATGGTGTGTCAAACATGATATATGCGCGTGTATGCATAGGCATGGGCATGTGTGCATGTTTTATGCGCAAATTTTACATTGGCCCAAGGTAACTGTGATAAACTTCATTTTTCAAGTATAATGTGTTTTTATTTGTTGACAACAATGGAAACACAAAACCCCTATTGTTGCATCCTTATCTTGAAGACGAGATCACCTTCACGGGAATCATCCTTTGCATCAAAAGGGGGTCGCTAAGAAGAAAAATTATCCTCCTCCTGATTTGTCGGTAATTTTAGTAAACCATTTACTAGCAAAGTACGCGTGCGCTCGTACAGATTTACGCATTTGCAGAAGATATTCAAAAACTGGATATACGTGCGCTTTTAAGTTGTCCGTGCACAACTTTCATGCGATGAGGGCATATATGCATATCATTAGCAACTAAGATTTGGCATTCCGGGGATGATGTAAATATGGCAGTATTAATGACTATGATTCATAAAGATAGGACAATCACTTGATTACTAATTTGAAAACCATAGAAATGATATAGTATAATTAAAAAAATACTTGCTAATTCAGCACAAATGTTATCACTTCTAACATGTGGAGAGGAAACATTGGGAGCAAAAGCTTCCAGTTAGAACTTATAACTACAGGGAGGATCAAATTGAAACAAAGTTCAATTATTTCTAGAACATACATTGTAGACTAATATGAGAATTTGCATGCTTTTGTTTCATCACTTCACCATTATCTATATAGATAGGAGATCTGAACCTATACCATACTCGTGTTGAATGTACTGCAAGTGTCTTGTGCTCAGACTACCATAACCTGCCATTGGGTCGGCAGAGACCTAGGCTGACATCTCGACGTTGGATTTCTCATTGGATTCTTAGATGTTGATGAGATTGAAATAGCAATGCATTATCATCGAAGTGACATCTTTGATATTATGAATTTTGTCCTTGGTCCTTGTTATCACCTCGTTCCACCTGGTTCTCAACACTAAGTGTGGAGATGGACAAGAAGGTGACAGCATGTCTACATAAGGAAATCAAGGTGGATGACATGTTGTGACATCTAGACTACAATGGTAGATTAGATGGGAAAGTTAATGGGAGGTTAGGAACTGCAACGCGACAAGATGAGAAATAGACTTGGAGACAAGACGAGGCGAGATTCCAGAAAACATGGTTGGTTGTTTCTGACAATTCTCACATGTTTGGCTGAAACTGTCTTTTAATAGCGATGATTTATTAGGGTTACTAACGTTTGGAGTTCTCTAGCTAAATTGAAAGACACATATTTTTGACTGAGCGGCAAGCAAGGATGACCTTGACACGGTTCATTGACGTTGTAAGATTCACAATTAATATATCAATTAAGTGAATATGTATGTGATACTAAATGATAAAAATTGCATATACATATTGGATACACGAGCTAGGTGGGCCAACATTAACTTCCTATCATAGGATACTCTCGATCCAGCTTGACAAATAACGGCCCTGGAGTAAATTCATATATGCCCAATGTGGACACATACAACTCCATACCGCTAACCCTCCCAACCCTATTGTGCATTGTAGCCCTTCATTGAGCTCTCATGCGCAGATATGAGAAAGTCAAGGGAACCATGCAATCACGTGTGTGTCGCATAGATGTTAGTGCATGAGAACTCACCTTGCTGCCTTTGCTCTTTTGTTATCCTGTAACCGTGGACTCAGTTCAATGACTATTATTCTAGGGATGCAGTGTGCTACTTGTGAGTTGCGTTAGAATTTTCTCGAAGAGGATAGGATGACGTAGTACAGTAGAGATAAGTATTTCCCTCAGTTAAGAACCAAGGTTATCAATCCAGTAGGAGAACCACGCAAGACCTCATGAATAACACCTACACACAAAAGAACAAATACTTGCACCCAACACGATCAAGGGGGTTGTCAGTCCCCTCGGCGGTTAATTGCAAGGATCAAGTCTGCTGGTGATAGATAGATAAACAAAAACACAAAATAAAAGAACGTTAAATAAATTGCAGCAAGGTATTTTTGGATTTTAATATATGATAAATGTAGATCCAGGGGCCATAGTTTTCACTAGAGGCTTCTCTCTTGAACAAAAAGCATATGGTGCATAAATAAATTACCGTTGGGCAATTGATAGAAAAGTGCATGGTTATGACGATATCTAAGACAATGACATATATATAGGCATCAGGTTCGAGACAAGTAAATCGACTCCTGCCTGCATCTACTACTATTACTCCACACACTGACCGCTATCCAGCATGCATCTAGAGTATTAAGTTCATAAAGAACGGAGTAACGCCTTAAGCAAGATGACATGATGTAGACAAAGTAAATCCAACCAATATGAACAAACCTCATAGTTTTATCCTTAATGGAAACAATAAAAATACATGTCAGGTCCCCTTCTGTCACCGGGTTTGAGCACTGCAAGATTGAACCCATTACAAAGCACCTCTCCTGTTGAAAGATAAATCAATCTAGTTGGCCAAACTTAAGGTTAGATCAAAGAGAAATACAAAGCTATAATAATCATGTATATAAGAATTCAGAAAATACACAAATAATATTCATGGATAATCTGATCATAAACCCACAATTCATCGGATACCAATAAACACACCGCAAAAGAAGATTACACCGAATATATCTCCAAGAACATCGAGGAGAACATTGTATTGAAGATCAAAGAGAGAGAAGAAGCCATCTAGCTACTAGCTATGGACACGTAGGTCTATGGTAAACTACTCACACATCATCGGAAGGGCAGCAAGGTTGATGTAGAGGGCCTCCGTGATCAATTCCCCCTTCGGCATAGTACTGGAAAATGCCTCCAGATGGGCTCTCTAAAGAACAGAAACTCGCGGGGCCGGAAAAAGTGTTTTTGGGTGGCTCTCTGATGTATTGGGAATATTTGAGAATTTATAAAGGTGGAATTAGGTTAAGAGGTGCCACGAGGGGGCCACAAGGCACCAAGGCGCGCCTACCCCCTGGGGCGTGCCTCCCGAGCTCGCTCCCTTGTGACTCTTCAGGTCTTCTACGAACTTCAAGGGTCCCTTCTATTCCATAAAAAATGGTCAAAAAGTTCCGTAGCATTTGGACTCCATTTTGTAACACCCCGGATGTAACTTTCCAATTTGTACTCCAACTCTTGCCGTTTCCGGCGTTAAGTTATATTTATTTTCTCGGGTTCGGGTTTTTGTCTCCGTGTGTTGTTGTCGTTGTCATGCATCTCATATCATGTCATCATGTGCATTGCATTTGCATACGTGTTTGTCTCATGCATTCGAGCATTTTCCCCGTTGTTCGTTTTGCATTCCGGCGCTTTGTTCTCCTCCGGTGGTCATTTCTAGCTTTCTTTCGTGTGTGGGGATTAAACATTTTCTGATTGGACCGAGACTTGCCAAGCGGCCTTGGTTTACTACCGGTAGACCGCCTGTCAAGTTTCGTATCATTTGGACTTCGTTTGATACTCCAACGGTTAACCGAGGGACCAAAAAGGCCTCGTGTGTGTTGCAGCCCAACACCCCTTCAATTTGGCCCAAAACCCACCTAACTCTGCTCCATCATCTAGAGCGTTCGATCACGATCGCGTGGCCGAAAACCGCACCTCATTTGGACTCTCCTAGCTCCTCCTATGCCTATTTAAAGGCCCCCCGATTTTCCGATCTCCTCCTACCTCCGAAACCCTAAAAATCATCTCCGCGCGCCGGACATTGTCCGACCCGGCCGGACATAGCCGCCGCCCCACTCCGAAGCCGCCACGTGGCGCCCGCCGCCTGCCACCGCGCCGGCTCGGGAGGCCCGCAGCCGGCCCCCAAGGCCCGAAGCCACCGCGCCGCCGCTCGAAGCCCCGCGCCTCCTCTGCCCGCGCGCCGCCCGGGAGCCTCGCCGCCGCCGCGCGCCATCGCCGCTGCCACCACGCGCCATCGCCGGCGCCGCCGCATCCATGCGCCGCCGCCGCCGCGGCTCCACCGCCCGCCAACGCCGCCCTCCGCCGCCGTCTCGCCGTCCTCTCCCTCCTCCGACCATCTCCCCCTCGGCTCCAGCCTTCTCCGGCAAGTCCGGCGACGAAGCCGGCCAACATAGGGAACCGCGCCACCGCTATAGTGCTCGGGCTGGATCTAGATCCGGAGTGACTCGGGTTGACTTTTTTGCCCAAACCCTAGCTCATGTGCTCATCTTCATCATGTCGTATCTCCTCATCCATAGCTCCGTTTTTGGCATATAGCTTATCAAAATGTTCATCTCAGAGAGTACATCATTTCATTCTATTGCATCATTTTCATTTGAGCTCATCTTGATGCCCGAAATGCTGTTAGAAGAGGGCTACTTGAGTTAATTGTCAGATCTGCTACTCCATTTAGGTTTTTGTCATTTTTGCCATGATTAATGTGTGCATGCTATGCCCATGAGTTCTACATATGTTTTGTTAAGGGTTTTGTCATCTTTCCAGAGGTGCAACCCATGTATTTTTGTGATGTGTGTGGTGACTAGTGCAAGCTTGCAAAGTGGTGCACTTGCTAATTCTGTTTTCAGGGACTTAGCAATTCCACTAAGTCCTTGATCTGTTTATCTCATGTTGCCATATGTTCATGTTGTTTCCTAGTGATCCGTGCCTTTTTTTAGGATGATCAGTAAGGATGTCTTGTTAATATTGTAGTTCTCTATCCATCCATGTCTTTGTTTGCAATTATGGAGCACCCTAGCTTGAGTCAATCGAGCTTTACTTTTGCTACTTTGTGAATCTGGGCAGATTGTCAACTTGTTTGTAATTTTGCCGATGATGTTGTAGTTGATCCGTGCATGCTATGCTATTGTTCTTGCCATGTCTAGCTTGAATTTTGTGCCTTATTTATGGGTGTATGCTTGTCTTGCCATGACTTGCACCATAGTGAGTGCATCGAGCTCGTAAACATGCCTACTTGAGTTATGTTTCAGCATGCTCCAGTTTTCACTAAGTCTGTGATCTGATTATGCTTTTGCTATGTTCACGTGCTTGCAATTGTATTTTCTGATCCCTTTTGGCTCAAGGTCACTAAGGGACTTTTGTTAAGCTCTTTGAGTAGCTCCATGCCATGCTTTACTTTGCCATGTTCAGATCCTGTAGCATGTAGTTTTATGGCTCCGAAGAGGGCTACCTGATCTGAAATTCCAGACAAGTGTTAATTTCACTAAGTCTGAAATCTGTTTGCCATATGCATTTTTGCCATGCTTGTTTGAACCTGTTAATGGATGAATTGGCCGTAGCTCAGTGCTAGACTTTTGTTAAGCATCTTGAATGCATCCCTGCCATGTATTTTGTTGTCATGTTTGGTTGCTGTAGCATGTTCATCTCATTGCATTTAGTTGGCTACTTGCTGTAAATCGTAGACCGGTGCCATATTTGAATCGCGTGCCATTTCCAAACCGTAACTCCGATTCCGGCGTTCTTTATATCGTTTTCAAGCGATTTCATCTCATCTTTCCAGTGGCACACTTGGATTTCTAAGTTGAGGCCAGGTTCTTGCATTTCCTGTCATATCTTGCATTTTGCATCCCGCATCGCATCCCGCATAGCATATCATCTTTGCATTGTATTGCTTGATCCTTGCACGTGGTTGATTGTATCCTTATTGCTTGTTTGTCTTGTTTGGGTAGAGCCGGGAGACGAGTTCGCTAACGAGGAGCCCGTTGAGTTTGCTTTCGAGGATCCAGTCAACTCTGACAACTGTGCAGGCAAGATGATCATACCCTCGAAATCACTACTATCTTTGCTATGCTAGTTTGATCGCTCTTTTGCTATGCCATTGCTATGATGCCTACCACTTGATTTCAAGCCTCCCAAATTTCCATGTCAAACCTCTAACCCACCATTGTCCTAGCAAACCGTTGATTGGCTATGTTACCGCTTTGCTCAGCCCCTCTTATAGCGTTGTTAGTTGCAGGTGAAGATTGGAGGCCGTTCCTTGTTGGAACATTTATTTACTTGTTGTGATATCATTATACTGCTATGTTATCTTAATGCATCTATATACTTGGTAAAGGGTGGAAGGCTCAGCCTCTCGCCTAGTGTTTTGTTCCACTCTTGCTGCCCTAGTTTCCGTCATATCGGTGTTATGTTCCCGGATTTTGCGTTCCTTACGCGGTTGGGTTATAATGGGAACCCCTTGATATTTCGCCTTGATTAAAGCTTTTCCAGCAATGCCCAACCTTGGTTTTACCATTCGCCACCTAGCCTCTTTTTCCCTTGGGTTTCCGGAGCCCGAGGGTCATCTTATTTTAAACCCCCCTGGGCCAGTGCTCCTCTAAGTGTTGGTCCAAACTAGAGTCCTGTGCAGTGCCCCCTCGGGGAAACTCAAGGTTTGGTTTTATTTGTATGGAGCGCTCATTTGAGTGTGCCCTGAGAAAGAGATATGTGCAGCTCCTATCGGGATTTGTCGGCATATTTGGGCGGTGTTGCTGGTCTTGTTTTAACCTGTCGAAGTGTCTTGAATTACCGAGATACCGAGTCTGATCGGAACGTCTTGGGAGGAGGTCTATTCCTTCGTTGACCGTGAGAGCTTGTCATGGGCTAAGTTGGGACTCCCCTGTAGGGATTTGAACTTTCGAAAGCCGTGCCCGCGGTTATGGGCAGATGGGAATTTGTTAATGTCCGGTTGTAGATAACTTGAACCTTAATTATTTAAAATGAATCAACTGAGTGTGTTACCGTGATGGCCTCTTCTCGGCGGAGTCCGGGAAGTGGACACGGTGTTGGAGTAATGTTTGCGCAGGTTGCTCTTTAGTTTCTCGCTCGCGCTTTGCCTCCTCTTCTCGCTCTCTTTTGCGAATAAGTTAGCCACCATATTTGCTAGTCGCGTGCTGCAGCTCCACATATTTACCTTGCCATACCTATAAGTTTAAATAGTCTTGATCGCGAGGGTGCGAGATTGCTGAGTCCCTATGGCTCACAGATTACTGTTACACCAAATGCAGGGCCTGATGATTCCGCTCCAGGAGACACGTATGAGCTCAAGTGGGAGTTCGACGAAGACTCTCAACGTTACTTGTTTCCTTTCCCGATGATCAGTAGTGGTGCCCAGTTGGGGGTGAACGAGACCGTTGTCGCATGTTGGGTTATCTTTTATTTTGGCGCCGTAGTCGGGCCATGAGTGTTTGGATGATGTAATGTTATTTATGTACTTGATTGACGTAGCGAGTGTAAGCCAACTATGTTATCTCCCCTTTATTATTCATATTACATGGGATGTTGTGAAGATTGCCTAACTTGCGACATATGCCTTCAATGCGATTATGCCTCTAAGTCGTGCCTCGACACGTGGGAGATATAGTCGCATCGAGGGTGTTACACATTTAGTACTAATTTTCTTAAAATCTAAAAACAAGAAAAAAAACAACCACGGGAAATGGGCACTAGGTTAATAGGTTGGTCCCAAAAAATGACATATAAATGCATATAATTGCATATAAAACATCCAAGATTGATACTATAATATCATGGAACAATAAAAAATTATAGATACATTGGAGACGTATCACGGTGGCACATAACCATGGTGTAGATCCTTCAGGAGAAGAAGTGGTATCACGGTAGCAAGGCCTGACGAAAGTTCAACAAGAATTGGAATTTGTGACCCCGCTCTCGAGATCGTGATTAGGGTTTCATAGGTTGGGAAACATAACAGTTGTGACACCTAGGGTTGGTATGATGTTTGACTCTCATGTCGAAGCTTATGAATCCGGGCCTAAGAGATTCAGACTTACAACCTCCCACATAGATTGAGATTATAAGAGAATCAGATGAACATGCATGAGACTTCCACGAGAGATGCATGTGCTTACATGATACAATAAAGATCATCGTAGAACAAATTACCCTTGAAGCTCACACCTATAATTAAAACTGCCCCCGTGGATTAAATGTTGGAATTGATCTGATGGTTTTAAGAACCAAGAGAGAGAAACAGGCGAGACAAAGTCTCATCTCCTCATGTTTGTGCATTGATGGGGTGTGCACAAACCCATGATTGGTTGTGGTCCATGTCCCCTAAGCACCGAATATAAAAGAGGAGGTAATGTCCCTTGCGAGAAATTTACACGTACGGGCTAACCCTAAACTCCTAACTAACGACCCTAAAAGTGTGCTAGAGGGGATCGGAAAGCCACTACCATCGTCATCCACCATACGGTAGTGCCAGCAGCGCTGCTGCTGCTACCAACTACATCATGTTGCTCCTGCCCATTGCCCGACCATCTACCTATTGCTGGCGACCGTAAGGTGCAACCATGAGGTACACAAAGTCTGAATTGAATGGGAATGAGACTTCATCGAGCACCTGTAAGTTCTCATGCTTTTCGCACATGTATTGGTGTTTTAATCTAGAGAAGCGGATCCTAATTATGTTAAGCCCAAAGTTAAATCTAACATTAAGAACTGTGCCTAAAACAAACCACATAAACATATCCATCATTGCATTTGGGACATCTGATTTGGGGGAGTAAAGGGAGATCGTTCCCTAGAAGGGCTAAAAGGGTAGAGGGACTTGATTGTGACATTTATGATACATGAGGGGAGATGGATGAGAGGGGTGAAAACAAAGCGAGAGGGTGTATGAGAGTAGAGGAGATGTTGGGTGGAGATGGGTGATACATCTACAACCTATCTATAATTTATGAAATATTCATGCTATTATATTATCCATCTTAGATGTTTTATATGCATTTATATGCTATTTTATATGATTTTTGGGACTAACCTATTAACCTAGAGCCTAGTGCCAGTTTCTGTTTTTCCTTGTTTTTGAGTTTTACAGAAAAGGAATACCAAACGGAGTCCAATTGACGTGCCAATTTTGACGATTTTTTATGGACCAAAAGAAGCCCCTGGAGTAAAAGAGTTGGGCCAGAATAGTCCCTGGTTGTCCACGACGGTGGGGGGCGCGCCCTACCCCCCTAGGCGTGGGCCCCTATCTCGTGGAAGATTCGGAGACCCCCTGACGTGAAACCGACGCCAAAAATTCCTATAAATATAGAAACCCCCAAAAAATAACCTAGATCGGAAGTTCCGCTGCCGCAAGCCTCTGTAGCCACGAGAAATCAATCTAGGCCCTCTCTAGCACCCTGCCGGAGGGGGGCATCATCACCGGAGGCTATGGAGGAGGATCCCGGAGGGGCCATCATCACCATGAAGGCTAAGGACCAGAGGGAGAACCTCTCCCCATCTAGGGGGGAGGCCATGGAGGAGGTAGCACAAGGGGGAGAACCTCTCCTCCTCTCTCTCGGTGGTGCCGGAGTGCCATAGGGAGGGCAATCATCGCCACAGTGATCGTCTTCATCAACATCACCATCCTCATCTCTTTTACGCGGTCCACTCTCCCGTACCCCGCTGTAATCCCTACTTGAACATGGTGCTTTATGCCACATATTATGATCCAATGATGTGTTGCCATCCTATGATGTTTTGAGTAGATATCCTTTGTCTTTGGGTTGATTGATGATCTAGATTGGTATGAGTTGTATGTTTTTTTTGGTGCTGCCCTATTGTGCCCTCCGTGTCGCGCAAGCATGAGGGATTCCCGCTATAGGGTGTTGCAATACGTTCATGATTCACTTATAGTGGGTTGCTTGAGTGACAGAAGCATAAACACGAGTAAGGGGGTTGTTGCGTATGGGATAAAGGGGACTTGATGCTTTAATGCTATGGTTGGGTTTTACCTTAATGATCTTTAGTAGTTGCGGATGCTTGCTAGAGTTCCAATCATAAGTGCATATGATCCAAGAAGAGAAAGTATGTTAGCTTATGACTCTCCCTCATATGAAATTGCAATGACGACTATCGGTCTTGTTAACAATTGCCTAGGACAATTCCGCACACCGACCCATCATTATTCCACACTTGGTATTTATAATATTTAGTAATATATTGTAACTTTATGATAACATCACCTACTTTTATATTTTAGCTCTCTGATATCATGCAAAGTTATCCTCTTCATACCCACAATGTAGTTTTATTTCCCATTTCTAGTTGGAAGCAAACTTTCGGTGTACGTAGAGTCGTATCAGTGGCATATAGGACTTGAGAGAATATCAATCTTACCTTTAGCTCCTTGTGGGTTAGACACTCCATACTTATCACTTCCACCTTTGGGAATTGCTACGATGATTCCCGGCACTTGGGGATTATCAATGGGGTGCGAAAAAATGCACATGGGGTGAGCAGAGTGTCGTTGGCTAACTAATCAATAAAACTGGGATGGGTGTTCTGTTTTCCAATCGTGTGGGCCCACTACATTAACTGTCGTGTACCATACAATCCTAAATACTAACATTCTAAGAAGTTGGCCCAAGTTATACACGTCTTACAGTACCGATACACCACCAATCATAGAGAAACAAGTGTTCAGATTCCATCCTCGCTTCGAACCATGTCCCAAACCACATTTTCACAAAATATGCTCCCTTCTTTCTTATTCTCCTTCCATGCATTTTCCATTGCTCTCGATATTCTCTTCCAATCCTCCTCTTATGTGATAACTACCGCCCTAGTTGGCCGAACGAAATATGCCCTAGAGGCAATAATAAAGTTGTTATTTTATATTTCCTTATGTCATGATAAATGTTTATTATTCATGCTAGAATTGTATTAACCGGAAACTTGATACATGTGTGGATACATAGACAAAACACCGTGTCCCTAGTGAGCCTCTACTAGACTAGCTCGATAATCAAAGATGGTTAAGTTTCCTAACCATAGACATGTGTTTGCATTTGATGAACGTGATCACATAATTAGGAGAATGATCTGATGGACAAGACCCATCCGTTAGCTTAGCATATTGATCGTTTAGTTTTATTGCTATTGCTTTCTTCATGTCATATACATATGACTATGAGATTATGCATCTCCCGGATACCGAAGGAATACCTTGTGTGATATCAAATGTCACAACGTAACTGGGTGATTATAAAGATGCTCTACAGGTATCTCCGAAGGTGTTTGTTGGGTTGGCATCGACCGAGATTAGGATTTGTCACTCTGAGTATCGAAGAGGTATTTCTGGGCCCTCTCGGTAATACACATCATGATAAGCCTTGCAAGCCATGTGACTAATGAGTTAGTTACGGGATGATGTATTACGGAACGAGTAAAGAGACTTGCCAGTAACGAGATTGAACAAGGTATGAAGATACCGACGATCGAATCTCGGGCAAGTAACATACCGATGACAAAGGGAGTAACGTATGTTGTCATTACGGTACGACCAATAAAGATCTTCGTAGAATATGTGGGAACCAATATGAGCATCCAGGTTTCGCTTTTGGTTATTGACCAGAGAGGTGTCTCAGTCATGTCTACATAGTTCTCGAACCCGTAGGGTCGGCATGCTTAACGTTCGATGATGATTTTGTATTATATGAGTTATGTGATTTGGGGACCGAATGTTGTTCGGAGTCCCGGATGAGATCACGGACATGACGAGGAGTCTCGAAATGGTCAAGAGGTAAAGATTCATATATATGACGATAGTATTCGGACACGGGAATGGTTCTGAAGTGTTTCGGGTTTTTAACGGAGCACCGGGGGGAGGGGGTTACCGGAACCCCCGGGGGAAAGATATGGGCCATATGGGCCATAGAGGGGAGGGGAGGCAGCCCACAAGGTGTGGCGCCCCCATGGGGAGTCCGAATTGGACAAGGGGAGGGGCGCGGCCCCCCTTTCCTTCTCCTCTTCCTACTCCTTCCCCCTTTCCCTTTCCGGTAAAAGGAAGGGGGGGCAAATTGGACTAGGGGTCCAAGTGGGACTCCTCCCACTTGGCGTGCCCCCTAGGCTGGCCTCATCCCCTCTCATCCTTTATATACGGGGGTAGGAGGGCACCCCAAAGGACATCAATTGTTTCTTAGCCGTGTGCGGTGCCCCCCTCGACAGTTTACTCCTTCGATCATATTGTCTTAGTGCTTAGGCAAAGCCCCGCGTGGATCACATCACCATCACCGTCACAACACCGTCGTGCTGACGAAACTCTCCATCGACGCTTTGCTGGATCAAGAGTTCAAGGGACGTCATCGAGCTGAACGTGTGCAGAACTCGGAGGTGCCGTACGTTCGGTGCTTGATCGGTTGAATCGAGAAGACGCTCGACTACATCAACCGCGTTAAGCTAATGCTTCCACTTTCGGTCTACGAGGGTACGTGGACATACTCTCCCCCTCTCATTGCTATGCATCTCCTAGATAGATCTTGCATGATCGTAGGAAATTTTCGAAATTGCATGCTACATTCCCCAACAGTGGCATCCGAGATGATATGCACGAGTAGAACACAAAGAGTTGTGGGTGGTGATCGTCATACTGCTTACCACCAATGTCTTATTTTGATTCGGCAGTATTATTGGATGAAGCGGCCCAGACCAACCTTACATGACAACGTTCATGAGACCGGTTCCACTGTCAGACATGCAACTAGTTTTGCATAAAGGTGTCTGGCGGGTGTCTGTTTCTCCAACTTTAGTTGAATCAAATTTGACTGCGGCCGATCCTTGTTGAAGGTTAAAACAGCAAACTTGATAAATCACCGTTGTGGTTTTGACGCGTAGGTAAGAAATGTTCTTGCTAGAAGCCCGTAGCAGCCACGTAAAACTTGCAACAACAAAGTAGAGGACATCTAACTTGTTTTTGCAGGGCATGTTGTGATGTGATATGGTCAAGACATGATGTGATATACATTATTGTATGAGATGATCATGTTTTGTAAAAGTTATCGGCAACTGGCAGGAGCCTTATGGTTGTCGCTTTATTTTATGAAATGCAATCACCATGTAATTTCTTTACTTTATCTCTATGTGTTAGCGATAGTTGTAGAAGCAATAGTTGGCGAGACGACAACGACGGTACGATGGAGATCAAGGTGTCAAGCCGATGACGATGTAAATCATGAAGGTGCTTTGGAGATGGAGATCAAAGGCACAAGATGATGATGGCCATATCATGTCACATATTTTGATTGCATGTGATCTTTATATTTTATGCATCTTATTTTTCTTAGTAAAGCAGTAGCATTATAAGATGATCCCTCACTAAAATTTCAAGGTATAAGTGTTCTCCCTGAGAATGCACCGTTGCGACAGTTCATCGTGCCAAGACACCACGTGATGATCGGGTGTGATAAGCTCTACGTTCACATACAACGGGTGCAAGACAATTTTGCACATGCGGAATACTCGGGTTAAACTTGACGAGCCTAGCATGTACATACATGGCCTCGGAACACTGGAGACCAAAAGGTCGAGCGTGAATCATTAGTAGATATGATCAACATAGAGATGTTCACCATTGAAGACTACTCCATCTCACGTGATGATCGGACATGGTTTGGTTGATATGGATCACGTGATCATTTAGATGACTCGAGGGATGTCTAAGTGGGAGTTCTTAAGTAATATGATTAATTGAACTTAATTTATCATGAACTTAGTCCTGATAGTATTTGCATATCTATGTTGTAGATCAATAGCTCGCATACAACTCTGATATGTTCCTAGAGAAAACTAAGTTGAAAGATGATAGTAGCAATGATGCGTACTGGGTCCGTGATCTGAGGATTATCCTCATTGCTGCATAGAAGAATTATGTCCTTGATGCACCACTAGATGACGAACCTGTTGTAGGAGCAGATGCAGACGTTATGAACATTTTGCAAGCTCGGTATGATGACTACTTGATATTTTAGTGCACCATGATTTATGTCTTAGAATTGGCACTTCAAAAATGTTTTGAACGCCATGGACCATATGAGATGTTCCAAGAACTGAAATTGGTATTTCAGACTCATGCCCGCGTCGAGAGGTATGAGACCTCTGACAAGTACTTTTCCTACAAAATGGAGGAGAATAGCTCAGCTAGTGAGCATGTGCTCAGAATGTCTGGGTACTACAATCACTTGAATCAAGTGGGAGTTAATCTTCCAGATAAGATAGTAGTTGAAAGAATTCTCTAGTCACTATCACCAAGTTACTAGAACTTCGTGATGAACTATAATATGCAAGGGATGACGAAAATGATTCCCAAGCTCTTCGCCATGCTGAAATCAGCGAAGGTAGAAATCAAGAAATAGCATCAAGTGTTGATGGTTAACAAGACCACTATTTTCAAGAAAAAGGGCAAGGGAAAGAAAGAGAACTTCAAATGGAAAGCAAGTTGCCACAACCGTGAAGAAGACCAAAGCTGGACCTAAGCCTGAAACTGAGTGCTTCTACTACAAAGGAAATGGTCACTAGAAGCAGAACTGCCCCAAATACTTAGCGGATAAGAAGGATGACAAAGTGAAAAAAGGTATATTTGATATACATGTTATTGATGTGTACTTTACTAGTGTTCATAGTAGCCCATGGGTATTTGATACCGGTTCAGTTGCTAAGATTAGTAACTCAAAAGAGGATTTGCAAATTGAACAGAGACTAGTTAAGGGCGAGGTGATGATGTGTGTTGGAAGTGATTCGAAGGTTGATAAGATCACCATCACACACTCCCTCTGCCTTAGGGATTAGTGTTGGACCTAAATAAATGTTATTTGGTGTTTGCGTTGAGCATGAATATGATTGGATCGTGTTTATTTCAATACGGTTATTCATTTAAGTCAGAGAATAATTGTTGTTCTGTTTACATGAATAAAACCTTCTATGGTCATACACCCAATGTAAATGGTTTATTGAATCTCGATCATAGTGATACACATATTCATAATATTGATGCCAAAATATGCAAAGTTGATAATGATAGTGCAACATATTTATGGCACTGCTGTTTAGGTCATATTGGTGTAAAGCGCATGAAGAAACTCCATGCAGATGGGCTTTTGGAATCACATGATTATGAATCATTTGATACTTGCAAACCATGCCTCATGGGCAAGATGACTAAAACTCTGTTCTTCGGAACAATGGAGCGAGCCACTGACTTACTGGAAATAACACATACCAATGTATGCGGTCCGATGAGTGTTGAGGCTCGCGGCAGGTATCGTTATTTTCTGACCTTCACAGATGATTTGAGCAGATATGGGTATATCTACTTAATGAAACACAAGTGTGAAGCATTTGAAAAGTTCAAAGAATTTCAAAGTAAAGTGGAGAATCATCGTAACAAGAAAATAAAGTTTCTATGATCTGATCGTGAAGCCGAATAGTTGAGTTACGAGTTTGGTCTTCATTTAAAATGTGGAATAGTTTCACAACTCACGCCACCTGGAACACCACAGCGTAATGGTATGCCCGAACATCGTAACCGTACTTTATTAGATATGGTGCAATCTATGATGTCTCTTACCGATTTACCACTATCGTTTTGGGGTTATGCATTAGAGACAAGCTGCATTCATGTTAAATAGGGCACCATCTAAATCCGTTGAGACGACACCGTATGAACTATGGTTTGGCAAGAAACCTAAGCGGTCGTTTCTTAAAGTTTGGGGTTGCGATGCTTATGTGAAAAAGCTTCAACCTGATAAGCTCGAACCCAAATCGGAGAAGTGCGTCTTCATAGGATACCCAAAAGAAACTGTTGGGGTACACCTTCTATCACATATCCGAAGGCAAGATCTTTGTTGCTAAGAATGGATCCTTTCTAGAGAAGGAGTTTCTCTCGAAAGAAGTGAGTGGGAGGAAAGTAGAACTTGATGAGGTAATTGTACCTTCTCTCGAATCGGAAAGTAGCTCATCACAAAAATCAGTTCCGGTGATGCCTACACCAACTAGAGAGGAAGCTAATGATTATGATCATGAAACTTCAGATCAAGTTACTACCGAACCTCATAGGTTAACTAGAGCACGTTCCGCACCAGAGTGGTATGGTAATCCTGTTCTGGAAGTCATGTTACTAGACCATTACGAACCTACAAACTATGAGGAAGCGATGATGAGCCCAGATTCCGATAAGTGGCTTGAGGCCATGAAATCTGAGATAGGATCCATGTATGAGAACAAAGTGTGGACTTTGGTTGACTATCTACAAAGCTCGAATTGTCGCAAAAAGTTTTTCGACAAGCTTAAGGTGTTGACTACAATGAGATTTTCTCACTCGTATCGATGCTTAAGTCTGTCTGAATCATGTTGGCAATTGCCGCATTTTATGAAATCTGGTAAATGGATATCAAAACTACATTCCTTTATGGATTTGTTAAAGAAGAGTTGTATATGATGCAACCAGAATGTTTTGTCAATCCTAAAGGTGCTAACAAAATGTGCAAGCTCCAGCGATCCATGTATGGACGGGTGCAAACATCTCGGAGTTGGAATATACGCTTTGATGAGTTGATCAAAGCATATAGTTTTATGCAGACTTGCGGTGAAGCGTGTATTTACAAGAAAGTGAGTGGGAGCACTACAACCTTTCTGATAAGTATATGTGAATGACATATTGTTGATCGGAAATGATGTAGAATTTTCTGGAAAGCATAAAGGAGTGTTTGAAAGGAGTTTTTTTCAAAAAAGACCTTGGTGAAGCTGCTTACATATTGGGCATCAAGATCTATAGAGATAGGTCAAGACGCTTGATAAGATTTTTCAATGAGTACATACCTTGACAAGATTTTGATGTAGCTCAAAATGGAACAGTCAAAGAAGGAGTTCTTTCCTGTATTGCAAGGTGTAAGGTTGAGTAAGACTCAAAACACGACCACGGTAGAAAATAGAAAGAAAATGAAAGTCATTCCCTATGCCTCAGCCATAGGTTCTATAAAGTATGCTATCCTGTGTGCCAGACCTATTGTGTACCTTGCCATGAGTTTGGCAAGGGGGTACTATAGTGATCCAGGAGTGCATCACTGGACAACGGTCAAAGTTATCCTTAGTTACCTAAGAGGACTAAGGAAATATTTCTCGGTTATGGATGTGATAAAGAGTTCGTCGTAAAGAGTTACATTGATGCAAGCTTTTACACCGATCCGGATGACTCTGAGTCTCAGTCTGGGTACATATTGAAAGTGGGAGCAATTAGCTAGAGTAGCTCCACGCAGAGCATTGTAGACATAGAAAATTTGCGAAATACATATGACTCTGAATGTGGCAGACCCGTTGACTAAACTTCTCTCACAAGCAAAACATGAAAACACCTTAGTACTCTTTGGGTGTTAATCACATCATGATGTGAACTATATTATTGACTCCAATAAACCCTTTGGGTGTTAATCACATGGCGATGTGAACTAATCACATAAAGATGTGAACTATTGGTGTTAAATCACATGACGATGTGAACTAGATTATTGACTCTAGTGCAAGTGGGAAACTGAAGGAAATATGCCCTAGAGGCAATAATAAAGTTGTTAATCTTCTATTTCCTTATATCATGATAAATGTTTATTATTCATTCTAGAATTGTATTAACCAGAAACTTGATACATGTGTGGATACATAAACAAAACACCGTGTCCCTAGTGAGCCTCTACTAGAATAGCTCGTTAATCAAAGATGGTTAAGTTTCCTAACCATAGACATGTGTTGTCATTTGATGAACGGGATCACATCATTAGGAGAATGATGTGGTGGACAAGACCCATCCGTTAGCTTAGCATATTGATCGTTCTGCTTTATTGCTATTGCTTTCTTCATGTCATATACATATTCCTTTGACTATGAGATTATGCAACTACCAAATACCGGAGGAATACCTTGTGTGCTATCAAACGTCACAACGTAACTGGGTGATTATAAAGATTCTCTACAGGTATCTCTAACGGTGTTTGTTGGGTTGGCATAGATCGAGATTAGGATTTGTCACTCCGTGTATCGGAGAGGTATCTCTGGGCTCTCCCGGTAATACACATCATGATAAGCCTTGCAAGCAATGTGACTAATGAGTTAGTTACAAGATGATGTATTACGAAACGAGTAAAGATACTTGCCGGTAACGAGATTGAACTAGGTATGAAGATACCGACGATCGAATCTCGGGCAGGTAACATACCGATGACAAAGGGAATAACGTATGTTGTCACTATGGTACGACCGATAACGATCTTCGTAGAATATGTGGGAACCAATATGAGCATCCAGGTTCCGTTGTTGGTTATTGACCGGAGAGGTGTCTCGGTCATGTCTACATAGTTCTCGAACCCGTAGGGTCCGCATGCTTAATGTTCGATGACGATTTTGTATTATATGAGTTATGTGATTTTGTGACTGAATGTTGTTAGGAGTCCCAGATGAGATCACGGACATGACAAGGAGTCTCGAAATGGTCGAGAGGTGAATATTCATATATAGGACGATAGTATTCGGACACCGGAATGGTTCCGAAGTGTTTCGGGTTTTTATCGGAGTACCTGGGGGGTTACCGGAACCCCCCGGGGAAAGATATGGGCCATAGAGGGGAGGGGAGGCAACCCACAAGGGGTGGTGCATGCCCCCCCCATGGGGAGTCTGAATTGGACAAGGGGAGGGGGCGCGCCCCCCCTTTCCTTCTCGTCCTCATACTCGTTCCTCCTTTCCCTTTCCGGTAAAAGGAAAGGGGGGCCGAATTGGACTAGGGGTCTAAGTGGGTCTCCTCCCACTTAGCGCGCCCCCTAGGCCGGCCTCCTCCCCTCTCCTCCTTTATATACGGGGGCAAGGGGGCACCCCAAAGGACATCAATTGTTTCTTAGCCGTGTGCGTGCCCCCTCCACAGTTTACTCCTCCGGTCATATTGTCGTAGTGCTTAAGCAAAGCCCTACGCGGATCACATCACCATCACCATCACCACGCCGTCATGTTGATGAAACTCTCCCTCGACACTTTGCTGGATCAAGAGTTTGAGGGACGTCATCGAGCTGAACGTGTGCAGAACTCGGGGGTGCCATACGTTCGGTGCTTGATCGGTTGAATCGACAAGACATTTGACTACATCAACCGCGTTAAGCTAACACTTTCGCTTTCGGTCTACAAGGGTACGTGGACATACTCTCCCCCTCTCATTGCTATGCATCTCCTAGATAGATCTTGCGTGATCGTAGGAAATTTTTGAAATTGCATGCTACGTTCCCCAACATTGGCATGGTCTAGAGGCTCGATTCATAACCTTTGTCTCCAATGATTATTTCTTCACTCGCGGCTACTCATGGTGTGATGGTTGCACAATTGTACGACCATAATCACCGAGATACACATGCATGATAATGTTCTCAACATCACAGGGCACATAAATACCAACACATACTCAGATGCCACTGGATAGAGATGAAAGTGGGTCGGGTTTGTCAGCCTATTCACCCATCCTAGTTCATTTGCTTTAAATAAATTAATAGCACACAAAAGAACTAAGAGTCGAAGACATTAAGTTAGAAAAACCTTTGGGTCAATGACATGACCCAATGGACCGAGGCAGTTATGTTTTACTATTGCTAAAATGGTCAAAAATTGTGTGACATGGCACATGCTACCTTTGCGTGCCTCTCAACCACTAGTGCATTAGCATCTATATGTCGAATATTGTTGAATCCGACGATGGTGATGAAGAGGAAAGATGACACTGCACAATCTCCTTCCTAAGACGACCCCGTCTCAAGGTCCCCGCATCACGGTATAGCATTTTTCACTAGAAAAGTGAAGATTCAAAAGATGGTCGACAAGTGGCCTTCAAAATTCAAATGATCAAAAGATGCATGTCTATTCAAATTTTGTCCCACATTTTTCCGATTTTGGCTGATTATCAAGGCATAGTTGGTCGATCCAAGTTCTACGGTGGGATAAAAATGTTTAAGGGATGCGAATCGGCG
The DNA here is from genome assembly GCF_003073215.2 of Triticum urartu. NCBI lineage: Eukaryota > Viridiplantae > Streptophyta > Magnoliopsida > Poales > Poaceae > Triticum > Triticum urartu. The sequence goes on along the minus strand of NC_053023.1, from coordinate 606,009,019 downwards.
ACAGGATCGAGCATTGCTACGACGAATACTAGAAAAACAGCAGAGAAAGATAGAGCAAGAGGCATTCGCAATCGCAGCCAGCGCAGGACAGGTGGAGCAAGTCCAACACATCTAGCCAGTAGAGGTCACTATCTAACCATAAAGCATGCTGATCAGATCACGTAAGCAACTTGTCCCCGGGGAAACTAGTCAAGTTGGAAGCTTGAGGGGGACGTGGTCAGGGCAAATCAGGTAGGATTGTGAGAAGCAATGGATGAAATTGATGGAGGCTCTAAATGATGCTCTACGCAAGTGTATGAATGATTGCTTGTATCTACGTTGGTATTTCCCTCAGTTATGACACCAAGGTTATCAATCCAGTAGGAGAATGAAGCAACACTATGTAAATAGTACCTGCACACAAAAAACAAATACTTGCAACCCAACGCGTAAGAGGGGTTGTCAATCCCTCCTCGGTATTGAGATAGATTAAATTGTATGAGATTGGATAAATAGATCTAGCAAAAATGAGAAATAAAATAAATAAAGAGAAAGTGCATAAAGGTATTTTGGGTTTTTGGAATAATAGATCTAAAAACAATATGATAGAAAATAGACCCGGGGGCCGTAGATTTTACTAGTGTCTTCTCTCGAGAAAATAACATACGGTGGGTAAACAAATTACTGTTTGGCAATTGATAGAAGAGAAGATAATTATGACGATATCCAAGGCAATGATCATGTATATAGGCATCACGTCCAAGATTAGTAGACCAAAACGATTCTGCATCTACTACTATTACTCCACACATCGACCGCTATCCAACATGCATCTAGTGTATTAAGTTCATGGAGAAACGGAGTAATGCAATAAGAATGATGACATGATGTAGACAAGATATATTCATGTAGGAATAGACCCAATCTTTTTATCCTTAATGGCAATGATACATGTGTGTCACTTCTCCTTCTGTCACTGAGATTGAGCACCGCAAGATCGAAACCATCACAAAGCACCTCTTCCCACTGCAAGAAAAATCAATCTAGTTTGACAAACCAAACCAAAGTTTCTAAGAAGAAATACAAGGCTATAATAATCATACATATAAGAGATCAAAGAAGACTCAAATAATATTGATAGATAGAACTGACCATAAACTCGCAATTCATCGGATCCCAACACACCGTAAAAAGTGATTACATCAAATAGGTCTCCAAGAACATCAAGGAGAACATTGTATTGAGAATCAAAAAGAGAGAATAAGACAACTAGATACTGCCGATGGACCCATAGGTCTGTGGTAAACTACTCACACATCATCGGAGGAGCACCAATGAGGATAATGAACCCCTCCGTGATTGTTGATACGTCCATTTTGCATCATGTTTTCCTACTGTTATTTAAGATGTTTTTATGCATAATAATGCTTTTTGGAGTAATTCGAATGCCTTTTCTCTGATAATATGCAAGGTATACACAAAGAGGGAGAATTTCGGCAGCTGGAAATCTGGACCTGGAAAAGCTACACCAGGCCACCTATTTTGCACAACTCCAAACAAGCTGAAACTTTACGGAGATTTTTTATGGAATATATGAGGAATATTGGAGCCAATAAGTACCAGAGGGGTCCACCAGGTGGGCACAACCCACCTGGGCGTGCCCTGGTGGGTTGTGCTCCCCTCGGCCCACCTCCAGTGCCCATCTTATGGTATATAAGTCATTTTGACCTAGAAAAAATAAAGAGAGGACTTTTGGGATGGAGCGCCGCCGTCTCGAGGCAAAACTTGGGCAGGAGCACTTTTCCCCTCTGGCGGAGCGATTCTGCCAGGGGAACTTCCCTCCCGGAGGGGGAAGTCAACGTCATCATCATCACCAACAACTATCTCATCTTGGGGAGGGTAATCTCCATCAACATCTCCTCTCAAACCCTAGTTCATCTCTTGTGTTCAATCTTTGTACAGAACTATAGATTGGTGCTTGTGGGTGACTAGTAGTGTTGATTACATCTTGTAGTTGATTTTATATGGTTTATTTGGTGGAAGATTATATGTTTAGATCCATTATGCTATTTAATACCCCTTTGATCTTGAGCATGTTTATCACTTATAGTAGTTACTTTTGTTCTTGAGGTCACGGGAGAAATCATGTTGCAAGTAATCATGTGAACTTGGTATGTGTTCGATATTTTGATAGTATGTATGTTGTGATTCCCTTAGTGGTGTCATGTGAACATCGACTACATGACACTTCACCATATTTGGGCCTAAGGGAATGCATTGTGGAGTAGTTATTAGATGATGGGTTGCGAAAGTGACAGAAGCTTAAACCCTAGTTTATGCGCTATTCCGTAAGGGACCATTTGGATCCAAAAGTTTAGTGCCATGGTTAGAATTTATTCTTAATACTTTTCTCGTAATTGCAGATGCTTGCGAGGGGGTTAATCATAAGTAGGAGGTTTGTTCAAGTAAGAACAACACATAAGCACCAGTCCACCCACATATCAAATTATCAAAGTAGCGAACACTAATCGAATCAACATGATGAAAGTGACTAGATGAAATTCCCGTGTACCATCAAGAACGCTTTGCGTATTATAAGAGACCGTTTTGGCATGTCCTTTGCCTCAAAAGGATTGGGCAACCTTGCTGCACTTTTGTTACTATTATCATTACTTTCTCGTTACAAAATATCTTGCTATCAAACTACTCTATACTTACAATTTCAGCACTTGCAGACATTACCTTGCTAAAAACCACTTGTCATTTCCTTCTGCTCCTCATTGGGTTCGACACTCTTACTTATCGAAAAGAGCTACAATTGATCCCCTATAATTGTGGGTCATCAATCGTGTTCCTCTTCGGGAAAGTGCCGAAATAGGGCTCTAGATTGGATCTCGTGGTTCTGGAACTTGCGGTGGCTGGAATTGTGTTTCCTGACTCCCCTAGGGTTTCTGGAATATTTGGGTATTTATAGAGCTGAGGGGCAGTGGAAAGGACTCCTGTGGGCCACTACCCACACCAGGGCATGCTTGGGGCCTCTAGCGCGCCCTGGTGCCTTGTGGGCCCCACGGGCCTCCCCTTTAACCTTCACTGATGATTTGAGCAGATATGGGTATATCTACTTAATGAAATATAAGTTTGAAACATTTAGAAAGTTCAAAGAATTTCAGAGTGAAGTGGAAAATCATCTTAATAAGAAAATAAAGTTTCTACGATCTGATCGTGGAGGTGAGTATTTGAGTTATGAGTTTGGTCTTCATTTGAAACAACGTGGAATAGTTTCACAACTCACGCCACCTGGAACACCACAGTGTAATGGTGTGTCCGAACGTCGTAACCGTACTTTATTAGATATGGTGCGATCTATGATGTCTCTTACCGATTTACTGCTATCATTTTGGGGTTATGTTTTAGAGACGGCTGCATTCCCGTTAAATAGGGCACCATCTAAATCCGTTGAGACGACATCATATAAACTGTGGCTTGGCAAGAAACCTAAGCTGTTGTTTCTTAAAGTTTGAGGCTGCGATGCTTATGTGAAAAAGCTTCAACCTGATAAGCTCGAACCCAAATCGTAGAAATGTGTCTTCATAGGATACCCAAAGGAGACTGTTGGGTACACCTTCTATCATAGATCCGAAGGCCAGATATTCGTTGCTAAGAATGGATCCTTTCTAGAGAAGGAGTTTCTCTTGAAAGAAGTGAGTGGGAGAAAAGTAGAACTTGATGAGGAAATTGTACCTTCTCCCAAATTGGAAAGTAGTTCATCACAGAAATTAGTTCCAGTGATTCCTACACCAATTAGTGAGGAAGCTAATGATGATGATCAGGAAACTTCAGATCAAGTTGCTACCGAACCTCGTAGGTCAACCAGAGTACGGTCCGCACCATAGTGGTACGGTAATCCTGTTCTGGAAGTCATGTTACTTGACCATGACGAACCTGTGTACTATGAGGAAGCGATGATGAGCCCAGATTTTGCAAAATGGCTTGAGGCCATGAAATCTGAGATGGGATCCATGTATGAGAACAAAGTGTGGACTTTGGTTGACTTGCCCGATGATCGACAAGCCATAGAGAATAAATGGATCTTCAAGAAGAAGACTGACGCTGACGGTAATGTTACTATCTACAAAGCTTGACTTGTTGCGAAAGGTTTTTGACAAGTTCAAGGAGTTGACTACGATGAGAACTTATCACCCGTAGCGATGCTTAAGTCTGTCTGAATCATGTTAGCAATTGCGCATTTTATGATTGTGAAATTTGGCAAATGGATGTCAACACTGCATTCCTTAACGGATATCTTAAAGAAGAGTTGTATATGATGCAACCAGAAGGTTTTGTCGATCCTAAAGGTGCTAACAAAGTGTGCAAGCTCTAGCGATCCATTTATGGACTGGTTCAAGCCTCTCAGAGTTGGAATATATGCTTTGATAGTGTGATCAAAGCATATGGTTTTATACCGACTTTTGGAGAAGCATGTATTTACAAGAAAGTGAGTGGGAGATCTGTGCGTTTCTAATATTATATGTAGATGACTTATTCTTGATTGGAAATAATACAAAATTTCTGGATAGCATAAAAGGATACTTGAATAAGAATTTTTAAATGAAAGACCTCGGTGAAGCTACTTACATATTGGGCATCAAGATCTATAGAGATAGATCAAGACGCTTAATTGGACTTTCACAAGGCACATACATTGATAAAGTTTTGAAGAAGTTCAAAATGGATCAGTCAAAGAAAGGGTTCTTTCTTGTGTTACAAGGTGTGAAGTTGAGTCAGACTCAATGCCCGACCACTGTAGAAGATAGAGAGAATATGGAAGTCATTCCTTATGCCTCAACCATAGGTTCTATCATGTTTGCAATGCTGTGTACTAGACCTAATGTGTAACTTGCTATAAGTTTAGCAGGGAGGTACAAATGTAATCCAGGAGTGGATCACTAGACAGCGGTCAAGAACATCCTGAAATACCTGAAAAGGACTAAGGATATGTTTCTCGCTTATGGAGGTGACAAAGAGCTTGTCGTAAATGGTTACGTCGATGCAAGCTTTGACACTGATCCGGATGACTCTAAATCACAAACCGGATACGTATTTATATTGAATGGTGGACCTGTCAGTTGGTGCAGTTCCAAGCAGAGCGTCGTGGCATGATCTACGTGTGAAGCAGAGTACATAGCTGCTTCGGAAGCAGCAAATGAAGGAGTCTGGATGAAGGAGTTCATATCCAATGTAGGTGTAATACCTAGTGCATCGGGTCAATTGAAAATCTTTTGTGACAATACTGGAGCAATTGCCTTGGTGAAGGAATACAGATTTTAGAAGAGAACCAAACACATCAAGAGACGCTTCAATTTCATCCGCGATCAAGTCAAGGAGGGAGACATAGAGATTTGTAAGATACATACGGATCTGAATGTTGTAGACCCGTTGACTAATCCTCTCTCACGAGCAAAACATGATCAGCACCAAGACTTCATGGGTGTTAGAATCATTACTATGTAATCTGAATCTAGTGCAAGTGGGAGACCGAAGGAAATATGCCCTAGAGGCAACAATAAAGTTGTTATTTATATTTCCATATATCATGATAAATGTTTATTATTCATGCTAGAATTGTATTAACCAGAAACTTAGTACATGTGTGAATACATAGACAAACAGAGTGTCCCTAGTATGCCTCTACTTGACTAGCTCGTTAATCAAAGATGGTTAAATTTCGTGACCATAGGCATGTGTTGTCATTTGATGAACGGGATCAGATCATTAGAGAATGATGTGATGGACAAGACCCATCCGGTAGCTTAGCATAATGATCGTTTAGTTTTATTTTTATTGCTTTCTTCACGACTTATACATATTCCTCTGACTATGAGATTATGCAACAACGAATACCGGAGGAACACCATGTGTGCTGTCAAACGTCACAACGCAACTGGGTGATTATAAAGATGCTCTACAGGTGTCTCCGAAGGTGTTTGTTGAGTTGGCATAGATCAAGATTAGGATTTCTCACTCCGTGTATCAGAGAGGTATCTCTGGGCCCTCTCGGTAATGCACACCACTATAAGCCTTGAAAGCAATGTGACTAATGAGTTAGTTGTGGGATGATATTACGGAACGATTAAAGAGACTTGTCGGTAACGAGATTGAACTAGGTATGAAGATACCGACGATCGAATCTTGGGCAAGTAACATACCGATGACAAAGGGAATGATGTATGTTGTTATGCGGTTTGACCGATAAAGATCTTCGTAGAATATGTAGGAGCCAATATGAGCATCCAGGTTCCGCTATTGGTTATTGAACAAAGATGTGTCTCGGTCATGTCTACATAGTTCTCGAACCCATAGGGTCCGCACGCTTAACGTTCTATGACGATTGGTATTATGAGTTATGTGTTTTCGTGACCGAAGTTTGTGCGGAGTCCCGGATGAGATCATGGACATGATGAGGAGTCTCGAAATGGTCGAGAGGTAAAGATTCATATATTGGAAGGTTATATACGGACACCAGAATGGTTCCGATAAGGTTCGGGGATTTTTTTGGAGTACCAGGAGGCTACTAGAACCCCCCGAGAAAGTTAAGGGCCTAATGGGCCATATTGGAGGAGAGGAGGCAGGCCACAAGAGGAGGCGCGTGCCCCCTTGCCCAATCCGAATTGGACGAGGGGAGGGGGCGCTGCCTGATATGTCTCCAACGTATCTATAATTTTTGATTGTTCCATGCTATTATATTATCAATCTTGGATGTTTTATAATCATTTTATAGTCATTTTTTGGTACTAACCTATTGACATAGTGCCAAGTGCCAGTTGTTGTTTTTTGCTTGTTTTTTACATCGCAGAAAATCAATGCCAAATGGCAACGAAACTTGACAGAGATTTTTTGGACCAGAAGGAACATAATGGGCCTTGGCTGCGCGTGGGGGGGGGGGGGGGGGGGGGGGGGGGGGTGCTCCGAGGCGAGCACAACCCACCAGGGCGCGCCAGGAGGCCTAGGCGCGCCCTGGTGGGTTGTTCCCACCTTGGGTGCCCCTCGGACCGCCTCTTTGCTCTATAAATACCCCAATATTCCAGAAACCCTAGGGGAGTCGACGAAATATTGATCCAGCCGCCACAGAGTCCAGAACCACCAGATCCAATCTAGACACCATCTCGGATGGGGTTCACCATCTCCGTTGGTGCCTCTTTGATGATGCGTGAGTAGTTCTTTGTAGACCTTCGGATCCATAGTTAGTATCTAGATGGCTTCCTCTCTCTCGCTGAATTCTCAATACAATGATCTCTTGGAGATCCATATAATGTAACTCTTTTTGCGGTGTGTTTCTTGGGATCTGATGAACTTTGATTTTATGATCAGTTTTATCTTTTTATATCCATGAAAGTATTTGAGTTTCTTTGATCTCTTTTAAGCATGATCTCTTATAGCATCGTATTTCTTCTCCGATATTTGGGTTTTGTTTGGCCAACACGATCTATTTTATCTTGCAATGGGAAGAGGTGCTTTGTAGTGGGTTCGATCTTACAGTGCTTGATCCCAGTGACAGAAGGGGAACCGACACGTATGTATCGTTGCTACGAAGGATAAAACGATGGGGTCTATCTCTACATAGATAGATCTTGTCTACATCATGTCATCGTTCTTATTGCATTACTCCATTTCTCCATGAACTTAATACACTAGATGCATGCTGGACATCGGTCGTTGTGTGGAGTAATAGTAGTAGATGCAGGCAGGAGTCGGTCTACTAATCTTGGACATGATGCCTATGTAATGATCAATGCCGGGATATTTTCATGATTATTTGAAGTTCTATCAATTGCCCAACAATAATTTGTTCACCCACAGTTTGCTATTTTTCTCGACAGAAGCCACTAGTGAATCCTACGGCCCCCGGGTCTCTTTCTCATATTATTTTCCTTCGCGGTCTATTTAATTTCCATTTATTTTCAGATCTATTAATCCAAAAATACAAAAATACTTTGCTGCACTTTATTTTATTTGCGATCTATTTATTCAATCTATTACAACTTTCTCCCGTCAACGCACCAATTTCGGGCACCGTTACCCGAAAGGGATTGACAACCCCTTTAACACATCGGGTTGCAAGAATTTGTTATTTGTGTGCAGGGGTTGTTTACGTTGTGTTGCTTGGTTCTCCTACTAGTTAGATAACCTTGGTTTCGTATCTGAGGGAAATACCTACCGCCGCTATGCTGCATCATCCCTTCCTCTTTGGGGAAATACCGACGTAGCTTCAAGCGACATCAAAAGGAATTTGTGGCGCCTTTGCTGGGGAGGATCTTCAACATATACCAGGTTCCTAATCACACATCTCATCTCCTTGCAATTTACATTATTTTCCATTTGCCTCTCGTTTTCCTCTCCCCCACTTCACAAAAATTTGCCGTTTTACTCGCCCTTTTTTTCGTTCACCATTTTCTCGTCAGATCACATGTTTGCTTGTGTTGCCATGTGTCTTCTATTTGCTTGCATCTTTGCTTGCTAAAAATCAATTGATATGGATCCCCATACACTTGCTAATCTATTTAAAAGATCCAATCATGATGAACCAATTGCTAGTGAGTTGAGTGCACTAGATTATCTTTATGAAGTTTTGCTTGAGATTCGTGCATCTGAAATTTGTGATGAAAAAATTTATGAAGTGATTCATGATAGCTCCTGGAATGAAGAGCATGATTGCAATGATTTTACTATAAATTCTATTAATGTCAATTGTGTTAATACTATGCAAAACCGCAAGCTTGGGGATGCTAATTTTGCTATGTCCACTACTTGTTGCAATGATCATGATTGGGGTGACAATGATTCTTATGATCTTGAAAATTTATTTAAGCCTCATGATGAATATGTTTGCAATAATATTGAAAGTGGGTTTGGAAGAGCGTCATCTTTAGGTAAGAATAGTCCCACATATTTGGAGAGTGTTGAATCTTATGAAATTTTTGATGAGAGTGGGTTTGGAGAGGTCATGACTTTAGTTGATGTTAATCCCACTATTTTGGAAGATTATAAAACTTTTATGCATGTGGATCATGAAGAGAAAATTCTATATGATAGCTATATTGTTGAATTTGATTATGATCCTACTTGTAATTATTTTGAGAGAGGGAAATATGGTTATAGAAATTTCCATGTTACTAAATTACCTATCGTTATGTTGAGATCGTCAATGTTTTATTCCTTTTCTTTGCATATGTTAGATGTTTCCTGTCTTGATAATTTGTTTGCTTATAAAATTCCTATGCATAGGAAGTATGTTAGACTTAAATGTGTTTGTCATATGTTTCTTTTCATGCTCTCTTTGTGTTTCAATTCTTATTTTTCGTCTAAGCATCGTTGAAATCTTATGCCTAGATAAGGGCGTAAAACTATAATGCTTGTTGGGAGGCAACCCAATGAATAGAATTTATTTTTGCTTTTTGCTTCCTGTTTTTGAGTGTTAGTAAAATTATGCTACTGTTACGATTGTGTTTTTTATGTTTTAATTAGTGTGTGCCAAGTAAAGCCTTTAGGATCTTATTGGGTGATAGTTGTTTGATCTTGCTGGAAACAAAACATAAACTTTTGCTCTCACGAACATAATTCTCATTTTTACCAGAGCATGACAAAATGCCAATTCCTTTTGCAGTAGATCAATATACAAACTCCTCAGGTCTTCCTAATTTTTCATAATTTTTGGAATTACAGGAGTATTGAAATAGTCAGATTGCTACAGAATGTTCTGTTTTGACGAATTCTGTTTTATTTGCGTTGTGTGCTTATTTTGATGGCTCTATGGTTTTCTTTGATGAGTTTTTGCCATAGAAAAGTTGGAATACAGTAGATATAATGCAAGAAAAAAATATGAATTGGTTTTATACAATACTTATAGTAGTGATTTATTTTCTTATACTAACGGATCTCACGAAGGTTTTGTTGAGTTTCGTGTGATTGAAGTTTTCAAGGTTTTGGTTATCTTACGATGGATGAAAGAATAAGGAGTAAGAAGAGCCTAAGCTTGGGGATGCCCTGACATCCCTCGCTATTATCCAAAAAGTGAGCAAGCAACTAAGCTTGGTAACGCCCACAAGTGGCATCCCCTCTTTCTTCTAACGACCATCGGTATTTTACTCGAAGCTATATTTTTATTCGTCACATACTATGTGTTTTGCTTGGAGCGTCTTGTATGATATGGGTCTTTGCTTGTTTTATTTTGTGTTTTAAGTCTTGATTCCTTGCTGGACACACCTATTTGAGAGAGCCAAAATTATGTCATGACTTGTTAGAATTTCTCTCTATGCTTCACTTAAATTTTTATGAGCTATGGACTTGCTCTAGTGCTTCACTTATATCATTTTGAGCACGGTGTTCTTTAGTTTTGAGATATGATGATGTGATATGTGAGTTATGTTGATGAGTAATTATGCTCTAGTAAGAATATTGGTGTTAAGGTTTGTGATTCCCTATGCAAGCAAGAAAGTCAATAGTCATTCAATGAATTTATATCCTACTTCTGGTGCATTATTTGGTGTTAATTATGCTTAATGCTTGCTTATTAGATTATCCGTTTCTTGGTTGGTCACTTCTTAATATTTTGCTACCCTTCATTTTGCACTAACTATGATCTCTACTTGTGCATCCAAAAACCTTTAACCCAGTTTTGCCACATGAGTCCACTATATCTACCTATATGTGGTATTCTTTTGCCGTTCTAAGCAAATTTTCATGTGCCATATCTAATTTTAAAAATAAACTTCTCTTTTGTGTGTTTGTTTCGCTCGCGGAGCGGTGAGGGGTGGCTAATATTTTCCATGCTAGATGTGTTATTCTCACGATGAGTGTTTATTCACTTGTCATTGCACGAGAGTAAAGCAAAGGTATTAGGGATGCCCAATCCCGACATGAAAAAATGAATTTACTTTATGTTGTCAAATAATAAATTCCTTCGAAAAGTGTTGGTATGGAAAGCACCCGCGGATACAGTTAGCCATGGAAAGTGAAATTATGGTGAAAAAGGGAATAAACTTTATTTTATGTTTTGGAACTGCCTGTTTTTATCTCTAAGTTTTTCACTTTGAGCTCTGGCACCTCTACAAATCCCTACTTCCCTTTGTGAAGGGCCTTTCTTTTACTTTATGCAAATTTTATTTTGAATTTGAGTCTCCATATTCTCTTATAAAAGCACCAAACTAGGAGGCAATATGATCGTACTTGAGTATTGGGTGTAGGTAATATGCGAGTGTGTTTCATGAATGGGTCAATGATTGAGCATGATGGGCTAGGGATAACTTATTTTAGTGTTGATATTTTGAAGGACATGGTTAATTGTTGATATGCTTGAGTATTTAAATTATCATGTCAAAACAAGACTATTGCTTTGAATCACATAAAAGTCCAAATGTCCATGCTATAAAGAAAGAATATGATACAGCATGTTAGGCAACTTTCCACATCAAAAATTCTGTTTTTATCACGTCCCTACTCGAGGACGAGTAGGAGTTAAGCTTGCGGATGCTGATATGTCTCCAACGTATCTATAATTTTTTATTGTTCCATGCTCTTATATTATCAATCTTGGATGTTTTATAATCATTTTTATAGTCATTTTATATCATTTTTTGGTACTAACCTATTGACCTACTGCCAAGTGCGAGTTGTTATTTTTTCCATGTTTTTTACATCATAGGAAGTCAATATCAAACGGAGTCCAAATGCAACGAAACTTGACAGAGATTTTTTGGACCAGAAGGAACATAATGGGCCTTGGCTGCGCGTGGGGGGTGCTCCGAGGAGAGCACAACCCACCAGGGCGCGCCAGGAGGCCCAGGCGCGCCCTGGTGGGTAGTGCCCACCTCGGGTGGCCCCCAGACCGTCTCTTTGCTCTATAAATACCCCAATATTCCGAAAACCCTAGGGGAGTCGACGAAATATTCATCCAGCCGCCGCAGAGTCCAGAACCACCAGATCCAATCTAAACACCATCTTGGATGAGGTTCACTACCTCCATTGGTGCCTCTCTGATGATGCGTGAGTAATTCTTTGTAGACCTTCGGGTCCGTAGTTAGTAGCTAGATGGCTTCCTCTCTCTCTCTCTCTCTCTTGATTCTCAATACAATGGTCCCTTGGAGATCCATATGATGTAACTCTTTTGCGGTGTGTTTGTTGGGATCGATGAACTTTGAGTTTATGATCAGATCTATCTTTTTATATCCATGAAAGTATTTGAGTTTCTTTGTTCTCTTTTATGCATGATTGCTTATAGCCTCGTATTTCTTCTCCGATATTTGGGTTTCGTTTGGCCAACTTGATCTATTTATCTTGCAATGGGAAGAGGTGCTTTGTAGTGGGTTCGATCTTACAGTGCTTGATCCCAGTGACAGAAGGGGAACCGCCACGTATGTATCGTTGCTACTAAGGATAAAACGATGGGGTCTATCTCTACATAGATAGATCTTGTCTACATCATGTCATCGTTCTTATTGCACTACTCCATTTCTCCATGAACTTAATACACTAGATGCATGCTGGACAACGGTCGATGTGTGGAGTAATAGTAGTAGATGCAGGCAGGAGTCGGCCTACTAATCTTGGACGTGATGCCTATGTAATGATCATTGCCTGGATATCGTCATGATTATTTGAAGTTCTATCAATTGCACAACTGTAAATTGTTCACCCAACGTTTGCTATTTTTCTCGAGAGAAGCCACTAGTGAAACCTACGGCCCTCGCGTCTCTTTCTCATATTATTTGCCTTTGCGATCTATTTTCCTTTGCTTTTATTTTCAGATCTATTAAACCAAAAACCCAAAAATACCTTGCTACAATTTATTTTATTGGGTGTTCGATCTATCATTATTTATAACTCTCTCACGTCCATTTGCCAACCTTGGGGCGCCGCTACCCGAAAGGGATTGACAACCCCTTTTACACGTTGGGTCGTGAGTAGTTGTAATTTGTACGCAGGTGCTGATTACGTTGCGTTGCTTGGTTCTCCTACTGGTTCGATAACCTTGGTATCAGATCCGAGGGAAATACCTACGGCCGCTGTGCTGCATCATCCCTTCCTCTTTGGGGAAATACCGACGTAGCTTCAAGCAACATTAGTGTCCACCATATCTACCTATGGATTGAATAAGATCCTTCAAGTAAGTTTTCATCGGTGCAAAACGCAATAAAAATTGCTCCTAAATGTAGCGACCCGACCTCAGATGGTCAAATCTCTATGTATAAGTGCCATCCCAGGATCGGTAATGCTGACACACACAATACTTAAGGTTTTATAACAGAGTTCAATCACACACTTATTACATCAAATGTCTCAAAAGAGAACTATTACAATAGTATGGCTGAAGGCCATCTAAATACGATAACAGCGGAAGCTTCGAAGGTAAATGAGTCCATCAACTCCAACGGCATAGCCGAGTGCACGACAACGACCTAGCGCACCTTACTCCTCGTCTGAAAAGTCTACAACATAATACATTGCAGCCTGTGAAGGTCAGCACATGGAATATGCTGGCAAAATAACACTATAGAGCAATGAAGAAGTAACCACTATAACTATATGCATATTTGGCTGGTGGAGGCTCTATGGTTATCATTTGCATAAAGCTAGTTTTCCCCTACAACAAAGGAATATATTTCATTTAACTACAAAGTTTGTTGAAAACATTGAAAAGGTTCCTCCAGCTCAATCCCAAAATAAATATTTATCAACCCAACAAATTAATTAAATAGAGCGATGAGATCAAATCAATCATTCAAATACCAGATACTCAAGATGTCCATAACCGGGGACACGGCTAACCATGATTAGTTTATACACTCTGCAGAGGTTGGCGCACTTTTCCCCACAAGACTTGATCGCCTCCGCTGGATTTCTCACATTGCATGATGTTTGAGAAACGGATGACCGAAACACAGTCTTTCCGAAGAGGTCCCCTTAACCAATAGATAGGCTGGTACACCTACAATCCCCTACATCTACTAGCCCATCATGGAAAGGTTTCCCACAACTTACTCAACTATACCAGAGCCCATAATGGCTTATGACTGCACACGGAAGTTTCTAGCATGAATAATCTTATGATCCCTTTGAGCCTGGGTGACGAACCATAGGATGATCACACAGGTACTCCGGGATATCCCAGGACAACGCTGGATTGCTCCAGGTGCCCAGACAACCACTAGGTGTTCCAGGGTGCCTCAACCAATCCACCCAGATGTGTATTAAAGTAGCCACCTTAAGTTAACCATTAATTAAAACTCTCACATTTGTCATGGATCACTCAAACCAAACCACGTCTACAAGCATAATACAGCAGTATAAGCATACCGTAGAAGTAACTCCCAGGGTTTGAAATTAAAGACAATAGGTTCTACCTCATCAAGTACTTCCCAATACCCACATGTTATCAAGCCTACTCATGCAATGTTTGATAATTGAAACTAATGCATAAAACTGGGTAAATAAGGGGTATGATCAAAGTGTTACTTGCCTTGCTGACGATCTGAAAACCCTAGTGATTCGCAGTAGCACGCTTCGCACTCCGGAAACTCTATCATAAACAAACAATAGCATACATAAGCACTCAAGCATAATATGCAAGGGTAAAATTGAAATGAAAAGATCCAAACTAAAAGTTCAACTCAAGAGCTTTGATTTGCAAAAAGAATCAATTAAATCAGAGCTACAAAACTCAAACTACGATCAAAAGAAGTTCGAATTCAAATCTGCTTGAAACCAAATTTTAATTTGTCAAAACCATGTTCAAGTTGGTTATCTAGAAAGAGGCGACAAGACGAAGATTTTGGTGTTGGTTTCACTGGATTTGGACAAACGAGTAAAAAGTAACTAGGGTTCGAAGATCAGGGACTAATCTATGATAGAAGTATTCGTGGATAGGTCCCTGGCCAAAAAATAAAATAAAAAGAAAAACCTATCGAACGAATGTTCGCCATGAAAACCTAACGAACGAAATCGTTCATTAAAAAGAAACTAACGGGTGAGTGTTCGTCAAATAACGAACCGAAAATAAATTCGATCTAGACCTAACTAACCGAAAAAACCAAAAAAAAGTGTCGGTTTTTTACCGGTTAACCGGACTTTGCTGGCGGCAGTCAACGGTGAACGGCGTGGTGGCTCCGACGAGACGGGCGGGCGGCGCGACGGTGGGGAGTGGCGACGCGGCGATGGGCGGTGGCAGCGGGCGGCACCGCGGCTTGTGGCGGGGGCGACTTGGGCGGCGGCGGCGGCGTGGTTTGAGGAGGAGGGGGCCGGTGGGGGCAAGTTATAAAGGGGGCTGGGGGGTTGCTTGGGCGAGGGGCGACGGAACGGGAGTCCGGTTCGGACTCCCCGAGCGACGGCGGTGGCGGGACTCCTCCGCCTGGGAGGAAGGCGTCGCGGGCGATGGGCCGGCTCGGCTGGGCCTTTGGCCCAGTCGGGTGATGGCATTTTTTTTAAAATAAAGTTTCGCCCGAAAGAAAAATCCTTATAAAATATAAAAAATCTAAAAATAACTGAATTAATTTTCACCATCCAAACCTAATATTTAGGACAAAGTAAACATTTTTCTGGCCTAAAAATGCATATTTTTCTAGTTCAAATAAAATAATAATTTGATTTTAAAATTTCTTCTCCAATATTCCTCTCTTTTAAAGAATTCATTTTATCTTCTCTCTTTTATCTTTATTATTGGAGATAATTGGAGAGAAAAATATTTAAAATCAAATTGATCCTCTTTTCAAATTTGAGAAAATTCAAATATGAAAATTTGTGAAACCTCCAACTCTCTCCTTGGGTCCTTGAGTTGCTTAAGATTTCTAGGATCACACCCAAAATGCAAAGAAAAAAAATATGATATGCATATGATGACCTATGTATAACATCCAAATTGAAAATTGGGATGTTACAAACCTACCCCCCTTAAGATGAATCTCGCCCTCGAGATTCGGGTTGGCTAGAGAACAGGTGTGGGTGGTCTTTCCGTAGGTCTTCTTCTCGTTCCCAGGTGGCTTCCTCCTCGGCATGGTGGCTCCACTGAACTTTGCAAAACTTGATAACCTTGCTGCGGGTAACTCGGCTGGAAAACTCGAGAATCTTGATGGGTTTCTCCTCGTAAGTTAGGTCACTCTCCAACTGAACTGTTTCTAGGGGCACTGTATCTCTTAGAGAAATATCGGCCATCTCAGCATGGCACTTCTTCAACTGGGAAACATGAAACACGTCATGAACTCCTCACAATCCTTCGGGTAACTCCAACTTGCAGGCAACTTCTCCCATACGCTCCAAAACTCGATATGGTCCTACAAATCTTGGGGCTAACTTTCCTTTTAACTCTAAATTGTTTAACTCCTCACAGTAATGATACCCGAAGATATGCTCTGTCTCCAATCTCATAGACTACCTCCTTGCGTTTAGTATCGGCATAACTCTTCTGCCTGGACTGAGCTACCTTCAGTCTATCTCGAATCAACTTAACCTTCTCTTCAGACTCCATGATTAAATCTGGTGCGAACGACTGACGGTCTTCGACTTCATCCCACATCAATGGTGTCCTGCACCTTCTTCCATACAAAGCTTCTAAAGGGGCCATCTTTAAGCTAGCCTGGTAACTATTGTTGTATGAGAACTCTGCATAAGGCAAATTGTCATCCCAACTAGATCCATAGTCTAGCGCACAAGCTCTCAACATGTCCTCCAGAATCTGATTGACTCTCTCGGTCTGTCCATCTGTCCGCGGATGAAAGGATGTACTGAACTCTATCCTGGTACCCACAGTCTGGTGCAGCTGATTCCAAAACTTCGAGGTAAATTGTGTTCCTCTATCTGATACGATGGTCCTCGGAACTCCATGCAGACGTAAGATCCTGGTCATATATATTGGCCAACTTCGCGCTTGTATAAGTAGTTTTCACGGGGATAAAGTGAGCTACCTTGGTCAAGCGATCAACTACTACCCAGATAGAGTCATATCCTGATCGTGTCCTGGGTAATCCGTTGATAAAGTCCATGCCAAGCTTATCCCACTTCCATTCAGGTATTGGCATAGGCTGAAGTAATCCTGCTGGCTTCTGATGTTCTGCCTTCACTCTCTGACATACATCACATACTGCTACATACTTGGTGTAGCGACCCGACCCGAATGGGTCAAGTCTCTGTGCTTAAGTGTCATCCCTGGATCGGTATGCTGACACACACAGTACTCGAGGATTTATAACAGAGGTAAATCACATGTAAAAGTAACGTAAATACTATTACCTCAAATCCAAAATAGCGGAAGCAACAAGGTTGTGGATTCCCATTAACACCAACGGCAAAGTTGAGTGTAGAATCGTAACCCTAACGTATCACTTACTCGTCGTAAGAAACCTGCAACATGAGACGTTGCAGCCCGAAACGGGTCAGTACATTGAATGTACTGGCAAATTCACACCATAGAGAAAATGAATAAAGGCTATTACTACATGCATATTTTGGCTGGTGGAAAAGCTCTATGGTTATAAGGTTTTTGCATAAAGCCAATTTTTCCCTACTGCAAAGGAATAAATTTTATTTAACTATCATGGTGGTTGTTGAACATTGAGAATGGTTGACAGCATTCTCAATCCCAATTAAGTAACATCATTAAAACCCAACAATTTTCATTTAAAGTAACGTGATGAGATCAACAGGATAATCCAAGAACTAGATACTCAAGATGTCCATAACCGGGGACACGGCTAATCATGATTAGTTTATACACTCTGCAGAGGTTTGCGCACTTTTCCCCACAAGACTCGATCGCCTCCGTTTGGTTTCTCGCACTGCAGGGTGTTTGAGAAGACGGATGACCAAGACACAGTCTTTCAGAAGCGCTAGCATCTTACGACGGGTAGACCGGTACACCTACTTTCCCCTACATCTGCTAGTCTACCACTTTAAGAGTTCGCACAACTTAGTCAACTATGCCAGAGCCCATAATGGCTTGTGGCTGCACACGGAAGTTTCTAGTATGAAAAAATCTCATGATCCCTTTGAGCCTGGGTGGCGGTCCAAAGAAAACAGGCAAGTCATGGTAACCCCAGGTGCCTCAATCCACCCAGATGTGTGTTAGGTTGCCACCTTAGATAAACCCTTAATTATAAATCTCACATCTGTCATGGATGATTTCACTCACCCAATCCACGTCTACTAGCATAGCATGGCATAATAAGCAAACGTAGAAGTAACTCCCAAAGGTTTGATAATAAACAGGTAATAGGTACTACCTCATCTACTTCCCATCCCACAATTTAATTAGATCCTAATCATGCAATGTGTGAGGATTGATCTAATGCAATAAAACTGGGTTGTAGAAAAAGGTATGATCAAAGTGTGAACTTGCCTGCAATGTTGATGAAGATGATTTGCACTCAAAACTCTTGATAGCTCTACTCGTCACACTCCGGTCAATCTATCGTAAGCAAGCAATAGTAACCACACATAAGCAATCACTCAAAAGATCAGAAAGAACGAAGAAGATGATTCGGAAACATCAAAACCAAGCAAATAACTCTTTCAACATAAAACAATTTCTAACAGTACCAAAATTATGTGAATTTGGCCTTATTAGAATGTTTAGGTCAAGAGCTTCGATTTGCAAAAAGAATCAACTCAAACGGAGCTACGAAACTCAAGTTATGATCAAACGAAGTTTGAATTCAAATCTGATCTAATTCAAAATTTTAAACTTTTCAAAAACCTCTTTGAGTTGTTTATCCGGATAGAGGAGATCATAACGAAGAAGTGGGCGTTGGTTTCGTTGAATTTGGACTAACGAGTAAAAAGTAGTGATAGATTGAAGTACATGGACTAATCTGTGAAGAAAATTATCACGAATAGGTCCCTGGCCGAAAAAAAGAAAAGATCTAACTAGCGAACGTTCGCTACAGAGCCCTACAGAACGAAATCATTCACTACAGAGAACTAACGGACGAACGATCTCTCGTTAACTTAACCTAAAACAATAAACCGAAAGAAAAAAAACCCGAAGAAAAACCGGGTCGGGTTTTATTGGTTATACCGGTTCGAGGAAAATAAACCGGAGGCGGCGGTGGTTAACTCCGGCGAGTGTCGCGGCGGCTCCGGCAAAGTGATGCGGCAGCGGCGGCGGCACTGCGAGGCGGCGGAGCTTGCAGCGGCGGCGGCGGCGTCAGCAGCGCGGCAACGGGCGGAGGTGCGGGGCGGCGCGCTGTGCAGCAGCAGCGGGCGGCGGCGCGGCGAGGCGCTGCGGCGGCGGCGGCGAGATGCGGGCGAGGCGAGGCGGCGCAAGCGGCCAGGAGGAGAGGAACGGGGCCCGGGGCCTCGTTATTTAAGGGGGAGGAGAGGAGGTGGCGTGGAGGAGGGGCAACGGAGGCGGCGGCGGTGTCCCTGGCGACCACGGCGGCGGCGCTGTCGTGCGGGCGCTGGAGTCGGGGACGAAGGCGGCTGGGCTGGGCCTAGCTGGCTAGCTGGGCCGGCCCAGTCGGGGAGAAGTTTTTTTTTTAAAACATATTCTCAGACAAACAAAAAATAAAAGGACAAAACAAAAAAAATATATTATATAGACATATAATATATCAAAATTTTCAGAAAAAGATTTTCTACAACATGGACATTTTGCTTGCATTAAATAAAATACACATAAATTCTAATAATTCAAATAGTGCTATTGGTCTATTAAAATCCAACAACAATCATTTTAAAAATACCAAAATGATTTCAAATAAATTTTTCTCCAATTTTCTAATGTAGGGAATCATGTTACCCTATTTTCCATGTATTTTATTTTTGGAGAAAAATAATTTGAATAAAACTCAAATAACTCCAAATTGAGAATAAATTCAAAAGAACTTTGAATTTAATTCTTTGAAACTCCCAACTCATATTTCATATAATTTGAAGAAGTCATTTTATCTTCTCTCATGAAAATCATTGAGTTGCATAAAGTTCCAGAATCGGAAATATTTTCAAATGAAATTCAAATATTTTCAAACACCCCATTTCATTTAAATAAATGGAAGAAGTCATGTCATCTTCTCTCCAGGGTTTTGTATTTTAAAAGAATTTGAATTCACGGAGATCAAAAAGCAAGTATGGAAGTTTGGGAAAGTCCTTTTATTCCCTCTCATTTAACTTTCAAAAGTTTCGAATTCACTCACTTTCAGACAATCAATCAAACAATCAATCAAATCTATCTATTTATTATAACATTCCAAAATTTAGAATTTTGGGATGTTACAAACCTACCACCCTTAAAATGAATCTCGTCCTCGAGATTCGGAGAGGCTAGCAAGAAAAGGTTAGGGTTTGGGGGTCTCCTCAAAATCCATCGATCGTCTCCGGGGTCTGGGGTGCTACCACCCTTAGAAGCATGGTTACAGCTCCATCAATACTCATATACTCCATCCTTATTTTTGACAGGGCCGGTCTTCTCAGATTCTCGGCAAATTCCTTCTCTGGGCTCTTCCAGTAGTGGCATAACCATTTCCTCATTTCTTCTGTCCTTTCCTCTTGGTAAGGTTATTTCGAGATTGGGTCTCTTAGCTGACGGTCTGGCGCCAAAACTAAACAACTATCGATATCTCATGGTGGTCAACAATTTGTGGTTTCTCCTGCAGGAAATGGGTCTGGGTGATCCTCACCGTATAACCTACGGTTGGCAAAGCTGCCGTGTACAAGGGAAAAATTCTTATACCATTCTAAGGTTTAACAAGGTTTAATATCGTCGTCTCTCTACTATAGGCAAGTCACTCAGATTTACCATCCCATATAGCAAGGCGAATAATAAGAGTAAGTCGGTATGGTGATCAATCCATCCCGCACCCAAATCATTACCTTGTATACGGTTTAGCGAATCTCGCATTCTAACACTCGGTCATCCTCACAAGCATTGCAGAATTTCTCTTGTCGACGAACCAAGTTCGGATAAATCCATAGATTCTGCAAGCCAACAACCATCTATCGTTCCTTCACAACTCTCAGGTTTTGCGTAACTCCTATAAAATCGTCTGTCGACAAAGGTATATCTACTTCCAGGTTTTTTTTCTTCAGCAAGAATGTGCTTCCTTCTTGGCAGGTCATGGGGCCTGTGGGTTATGGCCCATCTCATCACTTGTAGTCCTTGAACTTATCATCGGGCAACTAATCATTGTTCCAACTTCCTAGTATTCTTAAATTCATCCAATTGTACTGTCTTCCTTCCTTCTAGTGGCACCCAACCAAGACGTGAGTACTAAGACTTATCATGGGGTTGCCATTGCTCCAACATCATACCTCCTTTATATCCAATAGTACTTCATCTCTTCATCCTCGTGGGATATCCCTCATACCGAGATAAAAACTTATACTTATGATGTCCATATTCCACTTCGTGGAACATCATTATCCTTTCCACGGTCTAGCGTCCGTACAGGGGAATATTGGCCATCTCTGCGTGGCACTTCTTCAACTGGGAACCGTGAAACACATCCTGAACTCCTGACAGTTCTTTGGGTAACTCAAACTTGTAGGCCACTTCTCTCATATGCTCCAAAACTCGGTATGGTCCTAAAAATCTCGAGGCCAACTGTCCCTTAACTCTAAATTGTTTAACTCCTCGCAGACGGAACACATGAAGACATGCTCTATCTCCAATTTCATAGACTACCTCCTTGAGTTTTTGAGTTTACATAACTCTTCTGCCTGGACTGAGCTACCTTCAGTCTATCTCGAATCAACTTAACATTCTCTTCTGACTCCTTTGATCACCTTTGGTCCAAACAACTGTCAGTCTCCAACTTCATCCCACATACTCTTGGGGCATCACACATATCGAGACAAAACTCATATTCATTTTGTCCGAAATCCATTACAGGGTACTACCACCCTTAAAATGCACAAACCTTCCATAGACCATATTTCTCTTATCCTCAAAAATGCTCAAAATCCTTCTTCATAGAGTAACAACTCATAAAATCCATATCAGTACCAATGATGCTAACTTTATTTTATTCTCCAATGATTATAATCTCGCTCCTCCATTACATGTCTCAACTCAACACCTCAATATGGAAGAAAATGTTCTCACTTCTACTACTCCATTTCTTTTGTTGCAAACTCAACTATCAAGCACAAGTTTCCTTCTCCTTGGGGCATTCTCTGGCAAAGTGCCCTGCTCCATTACAACTAAAACATATTACTACTGACAGGTTTCGAGGTTTCCTTGTGATTACGTAGCCTACTTGGGTCTTCTTTAGGTGTGTCCTCCACCTCTTCCTTCATCACGGGTTCTTCTAACATTTCCATAAGGGCTCCTTTCTTTACTTCTTTCTTTTGGTGGATGGTTCTTTGTACCATGGGGTAAATGTGACACTGAGCAGGGTAGTGGGTAGTCCCTTCACACAAGAAACAAGTGATCTGCCTAGTTGGGCATTCTTCAGCTGGATGACTTCCTTCACAATTAGGGCATTCATCCTTGTGTGCTTTATGGGTGTGTCCTATTTCTCCACAAATCTTGCATGCACAAGGTTTCTTCATATCCTTTCCATAAGGCTTCAATTTCTGGGACACAAACTAAGACTTTAGCAAAGTCAACTTAAATTCTTTCCAAGTGGTTACTCCTTGCCATCTATTGATGGTTTGGTACATCCTCCACCAAGTAGCAGCACCTCTTTCAAAGCATTGAAGAGCATGCTGGGTCATATCATGTCCAACTATAGGGTTATTCTCCATGTGATCCTCCATGTTCTGAATCCATCGGTCCGTCTCCAACTGACTCATCGGTCCAGAAAATACAAGCTCATCTCCATTCATCCTCTATTGGGTCCATGTGGGTTTGGGGTAAGATAAGAGATATCAAGAGGGATGCACACAATACAAACAAAAGTTTTGAAAAGACAGATTTTATTGTGGCTGTCGGAAAAACAACAAACAAATGACAGCTCACAATCGTCGCATCTAACGTAGGTGTATAATAGGGGTTTGGTCTTCTAAGGTCAACGTCGCCAAACTCTTCAAGTCTTGTTCATGCCTCCAATGGCTCCTTCCGATCGTGTTTGTCCTTCTCAATTTCTTCTGCCAGATCCTCTCTGTTGACAAAAAGTTTCTCGTGACGTCCTTTAATATTTCTGGAGTGCATTTCAAACTTCTGGTTTCAACATCCTTCACATGAACCATGGTCCTACTGTCCTTCAGTTCCTGACAAATCTCCGGTATCTCGAGGTTGTAGCTCCTCCAGCTTGGCTACTTTCAGCTTTTGGTTCCTGAGTTCTTCATGAAATACTTCCTTGTCTAATACGACTTCCTGGAGCTCCACCTTAAACTTCTTGATGTACTACTCCAGATCCTGGTGATACACTGACTAAGGTTAAAACTTCATCTTACTAATAGGTGCTCCATCAGCCTTCTTCCATCAAATCCATTCTGAAGAAATGCATCCTTAACTCGGCACGGTGACAATAGCATCAGCGGGCGATGACATCACGGATAACCGTGTTTCTGCTCTTGTCATTCCCATGAGCTATCATTCCATAGTTGACATCTCTTGCCTTAGGGTTTTCTTGACAAAACTTTGAGGTTTTTAACTCTCCATGCTTGGTCTTTCTCTGATACACCTTGATCTCAGGTATTGACAACTTCCATAGTCTGCCAAGTTCCATAAGGGTAGCATTCCTAGGTCATACAAATCTGGGGATTCTTCAGAGCCTCCAATTCTCCTAGTCTTCAGAGTCTTCAACAGCTGTAGTTTCCGTTATCATAATGTATGGTAAAATCCTCTTCATTCCGAATGGTCTTACTTGTCTGATATCCTGTACTTCTTGGAGTGGTCTCATCAGTCGAATCTTCGTGTGGTCAAAAGGGGAAAGGGGTATGGTCTCACAAAAGGGAATTTTTGAATAAGCTCAGAAGAGAAGAGAGGTAAAAGATCTTTTGAAAGGGAAAGTTGTAGAGAAAAATATTTGCTATGGGCTTGCCAGTTTCTAGGGTCACGTCCTATAGTCAACATGTGCTCTGATACCATCTTGTAACGAACCGACCCGAATGGGTCAAGTCTCTGTGCTTAAGTGTCATCCCTGGATCGGTATGCTGACACACACAGTACTCGAGGATTTATAACAAAGGTAAATCACATGTAAAAGTAACGTAAATACTATTACCTCAAATCCAAAATAGCGGAAGCAACAAGGTTGTGGATTCCCATTAACACCAACGGCAAAGTTGAGTGTAGAATCGTAACCCTAACGTATCACTTACTCGTCGTAAGAAACCTGCAACATGAGACGTTGCAGCCCGAAACGGGTCAGTACATTGAATGTACTGGCAAATTCACACCATAGAGAAAATGAATAAAGGCTATTACTACATGCATATTTTGGCTGGTGGAAAAGCTCTATGGTTATAAGGTTTTTGCATAAAGCCAATTTTTCCCTACTGCAAAGGAATAAATTTTATTTAACTATCATGGTGGTTGTTGAACATTGAGAATGGTTGACAGCATTCTCAATCCCAATTAGGTAACATCATTAAAACCCAACAATTTTCATTTAAAGTAACGTGATGAGATCAACAGGATAATCCAAGAACTAGATACTCAAGATGTCCATAACCGGGGACACGGCTAATCATGATTAGTTTATACACTCTGCAGAGGTTTGCGCACTTTTCCCCACAAGACTCAATCTCCTCCGTTGGTTTTCTCGCACTACATGGTGTTTGAGAAACGGATGACCGAGACACAGTCTTTCAGAAGCGCTAGCACCTTACGTTGGATAGACCGGTACACCTACTTTCCCCTACATCTGCTAGTCTACCCTGTAAGAGTTCGCACGACTTACTCAACTATGCCAGAGCCCATAATGGCTTGTGGCTGTACACGGAAGTTTCTAGTTTGAAAAATCTCATGATCCCTTTGAGCCTGTGTGGCGGTCCAAAAGAAAAACAGGCAAGTCCTGGATTACCCAGGTGCCTCAATCCACCCAGATGTGTGTTTAAGTTGCCACCTTAAGTAAACCATTAATTAACAATCTCTCATCTGTCATGAACTAATCTCAAAACCCAATCCACGTCTACGAGCATAGCATGGCAATATAAGCATAACTTAATAGTAACTCCCAAGGGTTTGATAATAAACAGGTAATGGGTACTACCTCATCTACTTCCCATCCCACAATTTAATTAGATCCTAATCATGCAATGTGTGAGGATTGGTCTAATGCAATAAAACTGGGTTGTAGAAAAAGGTATGATCAAAGTGTGAACTTGCCTGCAATGTTGATGAAGATGATTCGCACTCAAAACTCTTGATAGTTCTACTCGTCACACTCCGGTCAATCTAGCGTAAGCAAGCAATAGTAACCACACATAAGCAATCACTCAAAAGATCAGAAAGAACAAAGAAGACGATTCGGAACACTTCAAAACCAAGCAAATAACTCTTGCAACACAAAACACTTTCTAATAGTACCAAAATTATGTGAATTTGGCCTTATTAGAATGTTTAGGTCAAGAGCTTCGATTTGCAAAAAGAATCAAACTCAAGTTATGATCAAACGAAGTTTGAATTCAAATCTGATCTAATTCAAAATTTTAAACTTTTCAAAAACCTCTTTGAGTTGTTTATCCGGATAGAGGAGATCATAACGAAGAAGTGGGCGTTGGTTTCGTTGAATTTGGACTAACGAGTAAAAAGTAGTGATAGATTGAAGTACAGGGACTAATCTGTGAAGAAAATTATCACGAATAGGTCCCTGGCCGAAAAAAAGAAAAGATCTAACTAGCGAACGTTCGCTACAGAGCCCTACAGAACGAAATCATTCACTACAGAGAACTAACGGACGAACGATCTCTCGTTAACTTAACCTAAAACAATAAACCGAAAGAAAAAAAACCGAAGAAAAACAGGGTCGGGTTTTATTGGTTATACCGGTTCGAGGAAAATAAACCGGAGGCGGCGGCGGTTAACTCCGGCGAGTGTCGCGGCGGCTCCGGCGAAGTGATGCGGCAGTGGCGGCGGCACTGCGAGGTGGCGGAGCTTGCAGTGGCGGCGGCGGCGGCGTCAGCAGCGCGGCAACGGGCGGAGGTGCGGGGCGGCGCGCTGTGCAGTAGCAGCGGGCGGCGGCGCGGCGAGGCGCTGCTGCGGCGGCGGCGAGATGCGGGCGAGGCGAGGCGGCGCGAGCGGCCAGGAGGAGAGGAACGGGGCCCGGGGCCTCGTTATTTAATGGGGAGGAGAGGAGGTGGCGTGGAGGAGGGGCAACGGAGGCGGCGGCGGTGTCCCTGGCGACCACGGCGGCGGCGCTGTTGTGCGGGCACTGGAGTCGGGGACGAAGGCGGCTGGGCTGGGCCTGGCTGGCTAGCTGGGCCGGCCCAGTCGGGGAGAAGTTTTTTTTTAAACATATTCTCAGACAAACAAAAAATAAAAGGACAAAACAAAAAAAATATTATATAGACATATAATATTTCAAAATTTTCAGAAAAAGATTTTCTACAACATGGACATTTTGCTTGCATTAAATAAAATACACATAAATTCTAATAATTCAAACAGTGCTACTGGTCTATTAAAATCCAACAACAATCATTTTAAAAATACCAAAATGATTTCAAATAAATTTTTCTCCAATTTTCTAATGTAGGGAATCATGTTACCCTATTTTCCATGTATTTTATTTTTGGAGAAAAATAATTTGAATAAAACTCAAATAACTCCAAATTGAGAATAAATTCAAAAGAACTTTGAATTTAATTCTTGGAAACTCCCAACTCATATTTCATATAATTTGAAGAAGTCATTTTATCTTCTCTCATGAAAATCATTGAGTTGCGTAAAGTTCCAGAATCGGAAATATTTTCAAATGAAATTCAAATATTTTCAAACACCCCATTTCATTTAAATAAATGGAAGAAGTCATGTCATCTTCTCTCCAGGGTTTTGTATTTGAAAAGAATTTGAATTCACAGAGATCAAAAAGCAAGTATGAAAGTTTGGGAAAGTCCTTTTATTCCCTCTCATTTAACTTTCGAAAGTTTCGAATTCACTCACTTTCAGACAATCAATCAAACAATCAATCAAATCTATCTATTTATTATAACATTCCAAAATTTAGAATTTTGGGATGTTACACTTGGCAATATCCTTCTTCATACCTGTCCATCAGAAACGTTCCTTCAAATCCAAATACATCTTGGTGTTTCCAGGGTGAATCGAGTATGGTGAGTCATGAGCCTCCTAAAGTAATAACTTCCCGGTCTCCGCATCATTGGACACATATACACGATCCTCAAACCATAAAGTTTCGTGCTCATCCTCATGAAAAACCTTGATTTTTCCTTTGCTCATCTGCTCCTTTATATCAGCAATTTCCTTATCATCCTTTTGAGCTTCTCGAATCTTTCCCAATAATGTAGACTGAACCTCCATTGCTACAACAAAACCTCTTGGAACTATCTCCAAACGAAGTTCCTTGAGATCGTCGACTAACTCCTGCGGTAATCCTCCGCTTACGAGGGTATTGACATAACTCTTGTGGCTCAAAGCATCTGCTACGACATTGGCCTTAATTGGATGATAATGTAGCTTCATATCATAATCCTTTATTAGCTCCAACCATCTCCTCTGCCTGAGATTCAGCTCCTTCTGCGTGAAAATATACTTCAAACTCTTATGATCCGTGTATATATCCCAACGGTTTCCAATAAGAAAGTGTCTCCAGGTCTTGAGCGCATGCAATACAGCTGCTAACTCCAAATCATGTGTGGCATAGTTCAACTCATGAGGTCGAAGCTGTCATGAAGCATATGAAACAACTCTTCCGTCCTGCATAAGTACACCTCCAAGTCCTAAGCGAGAAGCGTCGCAATACACTTGGAAATCCTTGCGTATATCTGGGAGAATTAGCACTGGGGCTGTAACAAAACGTTTCTTCAACTCCTGAAAACTAGCCTCACACTCCTCGGTCCATTTGAACTTGGTGTCCTTCTTCAACAACTTCGTCATGGGTTTCACAATCTTGGAAAAATTCTCAATGAACCTCCTATAATATCTTGCGAGTCCCAGAAAACCGCGGATCTCTCCTACTGAGGTGGGTGCCAACCACTTAGTGGCAGACTGAACCTTGGTAGGATCTACTGCTATACCTTCTCCTGATATAACATGTGCAAGAAATCCAACTTCCTTCAACCAACACTCACATTTGCTGAACTTGGCGTATAGCTGATGTTCCCTGAGCTTCTCTAGAACTAAGCGTAAATGCTCCTTGTGTTCCTCTTCATTCTTCGAGTATACCAAAATGTCATCAATGAACACCACAACAAACTTATCCAAGAACTCCATGAACACCTTGTTCATCATACAAATAAAATAGGCAGGGACATTAGTCAATCCAAATGACATGACCGTGTACTCATATAGCCCGTACCTTGTGGTAAAAGCTGTCTAAGGTATATCCTATTCTCGGATCTTCAGCTGGTGGTATCCTGATCGAAGATCGATCTTGGAGAATACTTTGGCTCCTTGGAGCTGGTCAAACAAATCATTGATCATCGGTAGTGGGTATTTGTTCTTGATCGTCACTTCATTCAATGCCCGATAATCGACGACCATTCTCAAATATCCATCCTTCTTCTCAACTAAGAGCACTGGGGCTCCCCACGGTGATGAGCTTGGTCGGATATAACATTTCTCCAATAACTCCTTAATCTTCTTCTTGATTTCCTCCAGATCATTGGCGGGCATCCGATATGGTCTCCTCGATATTGGTCCGGTGCCTGGCAACAACTCTATAAAAATTTCTATGTCTCGATCTGGCGGCATGCCTGGTAGTTCCTCTGGAAATACATCCGGGTAATCATTCACAATAGGCACTTATTCCTGAACAACTCCTGAGAGGGAATTTACTTGGGTCCTCCTTGGTGGATGTCGTGATACATACTTATTCCGTTTACCCTCTGGGGTGGTGAGTAGAATCGACTTACTAGCACAATCGATATTTCCTCCATACATCAATAGCCAATCCATGCCTAGTATCACATCCAATCCTTGTGACTCCAAAATTATTAGGTCTGAGGGGAAAACATGCCTACCTATGGTCAATGGCATCTGAAAACATCCTCTGCTTGCCATATACTCCGCTCCAGGTGAGCTTACTAACGTAAGTGTCTTAAGAACTTTGGTGGGCAACTTATACTTATCCACAAATCCCCTCGATATGTATGAATACGATGCACCAGTATCAAAAAGAACAGTAGCAGTAAATGACTTAATCAAAAACTTACCGATAACTGCATCTGGCTGTTCTTCAACCTCCTCCACGTTAACGTGGTTCACTTGTCCTCTGGTGAAAGGGTTAGGCTTCTTCCCAGAGCTTCCATTGCCATTACCATTATTTGCTTCAGGACACTCAGTGGCGTAGTGTCCAGTCTCCCCGCACTTGAAACAAGTAGTGTGACTTAGATCCTTCTTGGCGGGTGTAGTGGGGTTGTAATGATTATGACCGTTGTTTCCTCCATTCCCATTACCATTCTTAGGGCCACTGTGGTTATGTGAGCTTCCTCCATTGTGAGTATGGACTCCATGGTTATGATGGGTATGTCCTCTTGAGTTCGGGGTAAAACGAGGCTTCTGTTGAGCTCCAGAATTGTACTTCCCCTATCCATACTTCCTTTTGCGGCTCTCTATTTGCTGATGCTTGCCTTCAATCATGAGGGCCCTTTCTACCAACTCCTGGTAGTTAGTTAATGTTGCCACCATCAACTGCATGCTCAGCTGTAGGATCGAGAAGAGGTGTCTAGAGGGGGGTGAATAGACTCTTAGCAAGAAAAGTTGCATTTTTTAAATTCTTTAAGTTGAAGTGGAGTTTTGGCACAAGTTTGAACATTCACAATACATCTCAAGCAATCATGACAAGAGTATATGAGCAGCGGAAAGTAAGTCATGCAAGTTGCAAGAATGTAAAGGGATGGGATTGGAGTGTGCAAACGCAATTGGAGACATGGAGATTTTTGGCGTGGTTCTGATAGGTGGTGCTATCGTACATCCACGTTGATGGAGACTTCAACCCACAAAGGGTAACGGTTGCGCGAGTCCACGGAGGGCTCCACCCACGAAGGGTCCACAAAGAAGCAACCTTGTCTATCCCACCATGGCCATCGCCTATGAAGGAGTTGCCTCACTAGGGTAGATCTTCACGAAGTAGGCGATCTCCTTGCCCGTACGAACTCCATGGTTCAACTCCACAATCTTGACGGAGGCTCCCAAGTGACACCTAACCAATCTAGGAGACACCACTCTCCAAGAGGTAACAAATGGTGTGTTGATGATGAACTCCTTGCTCTTGTGTTTCAAATGATAGTCTCCCCAACACTCAACTCTCTCTCATAGGATAGGATTTGGTGGAAAGATGATTTGAGTGGAAAGCAACTTGGGGAAGGCTAGAGGTCAAGATTTATGTGGTTGGAATGAAGTATCTTGACCTCAACACAAGTGTAGGTGGTTCTCTCTCAGAAAATGTATGTTGGGAGTGTAGGCATTTTCTGATGGCTCTCTCCACGTATGAAGAGTGGGTGGAGGGGTATATATATCCTCCACACAAAATCGAACCGTTACACACAAATGACCAAACTCGGTGGGACCGAATCATACAACTCGGTCAGACCGATTTAGTTCATAATGTGACCGTTAGGGTTTTCGGTGGGACCGACTTGATCAACTCGGTGGGACCGATCTGCTAGGGTTAGGGTAAAGCCTCATCGATTGGACTGATTACACAAATTCGGTGGGACCAATTTTGGTAATAATCTAAATAGAGAGTTGGCCAAGCAAACTCGGTGGGACCGATGTCATGTTTCGGTGAGACCGAAATTAATGCAATAGGCAACAGAGAGTTTGCAAGCCCATCTCGGTGAGACCGAGATCCCATTGGTGAGACCGAATTGATTAGGGTTTGTGGCAGTGGCTGTGTCAAGAGAACTCGGTGGCACCGGATAGATCAAATCGGTGGGGCCGAGTTTGACTTTTGGTTTGGGATATATTTGGATTTGAGAAAGTGGTTGGGGGTTGTGGAGCATTACTAAGCACTTTGAGCAAGAATCTCATTAAGCAACACCTCATCCCCTCTTAATAGTATTGGCTTTCCTATGGACTCAATGTGATCTTGGATCACTAAAATGAAAAATGTAGAGTCGTGAGCTTTCAGCTTGAGCCAGTCATTTGTCTTCATCATCTTGAAGGGGTCCCACATCCTCTAGTCCATGCCACTCCACTGTTGGACTTATCTGAAATATGCTAGATGAAAGTATTAGTCCAACAAGAGATATGTTGACATTAATTACCAAAATCACCCGGGAAGCACTTGTGCTTTCATCAGCTCATCATTCAGCCCTTCCATAAACTTCTCCTGCTTCGCGGCATCTGTGGCCACATCATCTAGGGCATAGCGAGCTAACTTACTAAACTCATCCACGTACTACCCCACAATATGATTTCCCTGTTGTATTTTGCGGAACTCACGCTTCTTCATGCTCATAGCTCCGGTTGAGACATGGGCTGTGTGGAAAGCTTGCTGAAACTGATCCCATGTGACATTGGATCTGGGAAAAGTGGTTGTGTAATTCTCTCACCATGAGGCTGCGGGTCCAGCCAATTGATGTGCGGCAAAGCGCACCTTCTCAGCATCTGTGCAACCCGCGATGGTCAGCTCCCTTTCAATCCTGCGGAGCCAGTCATGAGCAACAATTGGCTCGGTGCTACTGGAAAACACCGACAGATTCAACCTCAGAAAACGGGCTAAGTTGTCAACTGGAGGTGGTGGCAGTGGGTTGTTGTGGTTGTTGTTGTTGTTGTTGGTTGTTGTTGTTGTTGTTGCCTTGGTTCTGGACTAATAGCTACATCAAGGCATTCTGTTGTTGGATCAACTGAGTGAGCTCCGGTGAGAAGACAAATCCGGGGTCACGTCTCGGAGGCATCTGATAGGTTTAGAGGGGTGAGAAATAGAATAGAGTGAGGTCTAAAGGGAAATCACTACCCATAGGCTCATGAGACAAAAACATTCATTATCACACCACTCAATTCAAACAAGGGCATACAATCGATCTAATCTACCGTTACGAAAATACTCGGAGTACTACTATATACATGGGGGAACACTACTGCAGGATGCTGCTAATGTGACACTACAATCAGAGACCGTCAGAAATGTGTAAAACGTTTGCGATGACGGATGCATCAAACACGGTTCTGGTTTTAGTTGCATGTGCGATGAAGGGCATATGGTTCAGTTCAATCAACTGTTTGCGATGAGGAGGAACAAAAGAAACGGGCAGCCAGATGAAGACGTGTGCGATACACAACATACGGTTCACTCGGATGAACTGTTTGTGATTAGGCAACAGAAAAGAAACGGTCAGCCAGATTAAGGTGTGTGTGATTGAGGGCATACGCTTCAGAAGGATTAACTGTTTGTGATTAGGTAACAGAACAGAAACAGGTCAACCAGATCAAAGTGTTTGCGATTGATGGCATACACTTCACATGGATGAACTGTTTGCGATTAGCCACAACAAACTGAAACAGTTAGATAGATCAACGTGTGTGTGCTAGACGGGCACACACATTCTAATTAAAAGAACCATGCGTGATAGTGCTGACATTGGCTATTGCGGTGCACCCTATGGTGCAAACGCCACGTAAGCGGCTGAGAAGGCGTACGTGCCCACGTTACGCCTTCCGGGAATAGTGCCACACTTATAACCGTTAGTACATTTTGAGTATGCATCCTGTCACAATTTTTTTAGAAGAACAGGGAGGCCGCATCCCGTCACATTCCAAATTGCAAACCTGTTCACACTGATCAAAATCTAAATGGTTTCCCACTGAGGAGCGTATTACTACGCGGTTATAAATACTACTGGTCCAAGATGACTGTATATTCCTCCTCAACTCCTCATCCACAAAAAGTCAAAAACAAACAAGTCATTCATCATCGTTCCCTTGCAGCCGCCATGGCCAGCGTGAGTTCTGGGTCGAGAGATTGCCACCAGGGAGAGGCGAGCCTGGAAGCGGGAGCACGAGAGATGTCCCGCCTCACCGCGAAAGCAGCCAACATGTCCCGCCGCACGACCATAGCAGCAGAGAGGTCCTGCCGCGCTGCCGAAGCAGCACGGAGGACCCGCCACGCCATCGAAGTAGCAGACTGGTTTAGCCGCGCTGTGGAAGCAGAAGAGATGTCCTGCCGCGCTGTGAATGCGGCAGAGATGTCCTCCCGCACCGCATCGGCCTAGGAAAATGCCTCGCGGGCAGGCGAGGACTCTTACAGGCGCATGCGTGCCCTCGTCCTTAGGCGGATGGATCAGATCTCTAGGTGGGCGAGGTTGCAGGATGTCCTGCAAGCCTCGTTTGAACAGTCTACTGACGTCATCCGATCCTTGGAAGTGTGGAGCAGCAGGAGCAGACCACTGCCTTGTTGAAGAGGACCGGCGTTATCGTCGACAAACTTATGGACGAGAATACCATGTTGCGCATCGAGCGCAGAAGGCTGGTGGAGGAATCTGTGGATGCTCTCAACCAGCATCTTGAGGACAAGAAAGAGCTCGTCGCCGCCTGCAGCGGAGACTAGTTGTCTGCCTTCTTCTTTTGCCCTGGTGTATATCGGGCGTTGCCGCATGTGGCTTTTTTAAATTATGTTCCTAAATATGTAAGACAATTATTATCCAATGTCATCGTCCTTATATTCATCATGCTTGCTATAAGTCGCAGTCGATGCTATATAGGTCCGTCGGATCTTACATCAAGATCCGTGCAAAACTTTATTTTTAGATTTTCATTTTTCCCTCTTAAATCTCAGTCCAGTGAGACATATCGCCACGCCGTAGAATAGGTGCTCGGGCGCCATTAATGGAGATGTTGGGAGGGAGGTGCGCGGCGGGTAGCAGTCAAAAGGGCTCTCCTCCCGATGAGCATGCGCAGGGGTCTGATCGCACGCTTCCCTTACTCAAAGAGCTACCCTGCACGACACCTCCTACCAATAAAATAAGGGGATGCGTGGCTGCACGTAATTGGTAAGTCGAACGCCCACAGTTTCAATAATACTTGTGTTTCCGATTTGTAATGTGACATCACTTGTTCCAAAATGACTTTGTTGATTGTTAATGTGTGCGCCTTCGCAAATCGGACAGAAAAATTACCACAGCATGTTGGTGCCATGTCATGATACCATGCCAAGTTTCATGATTTTCAGGCGTGTTTTGGAATTACTGGGATTAAAAAACCAAGTTTCTCAATCTTTCTGGCCGAGCCACGACGCCCAAATGTTTGAATTTCACTCCCATCTCTTGCATGGGACCTGGAAATTCACCCAAGGACACACATGTGATTTTTCAAACAACTTTGGTGCACTGGAGCATGTGCTTGTAGTTCAAATTTAAATTATGCACATTAAATGCCCAAAAACTCAATTAATGTATAAAAATGGCCAAACGAACCTGAAATAATTCCAAAATTTAGCACGGTACTTCTATTTGGTCTAATCTGGCTGTGTAAAAAACTTAAGGCGGGAGAAGGCAGTGTACGTATGTCGGTTCGCACATGAAGGTGACACGTTCCCTCTCGGAACCACGAGCCTTCTAGGGGGAAGGTCCGGTTTGCAAGAAGCCTACACCAAAGCTTGTCCCAATTCGGCCAAAAAATTATGGCATCATGTTGGTGCCATGTCATGACACCATGCCAAGTTTCATGATTTTCAGGCGTGTTTTGAAATTACAGGAATTAAAAAAACCAAGTTTCTCAATCTTTCCGGCTGAGCTACGATGCTCAGATGTTTGAATTTCACTCTCATCTCTTGCATGGGACCTAGAAATTCACCCAAGGACACACATGTGTGTAACATCCCAAATTTTCAATTTGGAATGTTATACATAGGTCATCATATGCATATCATATTTTATTTGCATTTTGGTTTTGATCCTAGAAATTCTAAGCAACTCAAGGACCCACAGAGAGAGTTGGGATTTCATTCATTTTCATATTTGAATTCTTCTCAAATATTGAAAAGAGGATCATTTTGGTTTTAATTATTTTTCTCTCCAAAATATTTTGTATATAAAAATAAAAGAGAGGATATAATATGACTTCTCCAAAATAAAGAAATATTGAAGAAAAAAAATTTAAAATCAAATAAATATTTATTGGGATTTTTATTGCTATTTTATTCAAATTAGAAAAATATACATTTTTCAAAAATTGCATTTTAGGCCAGAAAAATGTTCACTTCGTTCTAAATATTTTATTTAGACGGTGAAAATTGTTTTTGGCATTTTTAGTTTTTTTATTTATTTAGCAGTTTTCCTTTTCGGTGAAATTAATTTTATAAAAAAAAGTTCCCGGACCGAAGGCCCAGCCGGCCCGCTGAGCCGCCTCCTTCCTCGCCTTGCCCCGCCGTGCCCTCGCCGGGCTCCCGAGGGAGTCCGAGCTCGCCACGTCGCGCCGCCGACCCCCTCCCCCAGTTGGACCGCCCCCCCCCCCAGGCCATTTTAGTCGCCGCCCCCCCGACCCCTCTGCCCTCGTCCCGCCCCGCCGCCGCAATCACCAACACCGCAGCCGGCACCCCGCGCCGCCACCTTGTCTCGCAGCGCCCGCTGCGCCGCCTCGCCGCAGCCGCGGAGCCCCGCCGGAGCTGCCTCCCGTCCGCTGCCATTGACCCCGCCGACCCGCCGGTTTTCTTCGGTAAACCGGTAAAAACTGCAAAGCCGCCGCCGTGTTTTTATAAACCCTCGATCGTTTTTTTCTAGATCGGTTCGGTTTTCTTCTGTTGAGGTTACTTCGCGAACGTCCATTCGTATGTTTGTTTTAACGAACGATTTCGTTTGTTTGCCTCTGTTAGCGGACGTTTGCGCCGTAGTCTTTTGCTTTTATTTTATTTTCAGCCAGGGACCTATCCACGATTATTTTTATCGCAGATTAGCCCCTGATCTTCAAACCCTCGCAACTTTTTAACCGTTTGTCCAAATCCAGTGAAACCAACGCCAAAATCTTCGTCTCAAGACCCTCTTTATGGTTAATCAACTCGAACATGGTTTTGACAATTTAAAAATTGGTTTCAAGCAGATTTGTATTCGAAGTTCTTTTGACCATAGTTTTAGTTCCGTAGCTCTGATTCGATTGATTCTTTTTGCAAATCAAAGCTTTTCAGTTGGACTTTCAGATTTGGATCTTCTTATTTGAGTTTTACCCTTGCATCTATGCTTGAGTGCTTATGTATGTTATTGTTTGTTTGTGATAGAATTCTCGGAGTGCGAAGCGTGCTACTACGAGTCTCTAGGTTTTGCAGATCGTCAGCAAGGCAAGTAACACATTGATCATACTCTTTTCATACCCAGTTTTTTGGGCATTAGTTACAATCCTCAAACACTTCATGATTAGGATGTGTTTAACTTGTGGGTATTGGGAAGTAGATGATGGGGTAGAACCTATTGCCCTTTTATTATCAAACCCTTGGGAGTTACTTCTACGTTATGCTTATACTGCTATGCTATGTTCGTTGACGTGGTTTGGTTTGAGTGATCCATGACAGATGTGAGATTATTAATTAACGGTTAATTTAAGGTGGCTACTTAAATACACATCTGGGTGGATTGGTTGCGGGCACCTGGGGATATACCAGTGTTGTCTTTTGGTTCGCCACCCAGGCTCAAAGGGATCATAAGATTATTCATGCTAGAAACTTCCATGTACAGCCACAAGCTATTATGGGCTCTAGCATAGTTGAGTATGTTGCATGACCTCTTTCAGTGGTGGGCTAGCAGATGTAGGGGAAAGTAGGTGTAACTGTCCACCCAGAGTAAAGAGTTATTGTTTCTGAAAGACTGTGTCTCGATCATTCGTTTCTCAAACACCATGTAGTGCGAGAAAACCAACGGAGGAGATTGAGTCTTGTGGGGGAAAAGTTCACAAACCTCTGCAGAGTCTACAAACTAATCATGGTTAGCCGTGTCCCCGGTTATGGACAACATGAGTATCTGGTTCTTGGATTATCATGTTGATCTCGTCACTCTAAACTAATTTGTTGGGTTAATAATTACTTTTTAATTGGGATTGAGATGGGGGTACCATTCTCAATGTTTATCAACTACCATGATAGTTAAATAAAGTATATTACTTTGATGTAGGGAAAAATTGGCTTTTCGCAAAAACATTATAACCATAGAGCCTCCACCAGCCATATATGCATGTAGTGATAGCATTTATTCTGTTCATTGCTCTACTGTGTTATATTGCCAGCATATTCCATGTGCTGACCCGTTTCGGGCTGCAACATATCATGTTGCAGACTTTTCAAACGAAGAGTAAGGCGCGCTAGGTCGTTGTCGTGCTCTCAGCTATGCCGTTGGAGTTGATGGACTCACTTTATCTTCCAAGCCTTCCGCTGTTATCTTATTTAGATGGCCTTAAGCCATATTATTGTAATAAGTTCTCTTTTGAGACATTCCGTGTAATAAGTATGTGATTTTACTCTGTTATAAATCCTTCAAGTACTGTGTGTGTCAGCATTACCGATCCAGGGATGACACTTAAAGCACAGAGATTTTACCGTTTGAGGTCGGATCGCCACAATGTGATTTTTCAAACAACTTTGGTGCACTGGAGCCTGTGCTTGTAGTACAAATTTGAATTATGCAAATTAAATCAGAAACTCAATTAATGTATAAAAAAGGTGAAACGAGCCCGGAATAATTCCAAAATTTAGCACGGTACTTCTATTTGGTCTAATCTGGCTGTGTAAAAGAATTAAGGCAGGAGAAGGCACTGTACGTATGTCGTTTCGCACACGGAGGTGACACGTTCCCTCTTGGAACCAGGAGCCTTCTTGAGGGAAGCTCCAGTTTGCAAGAAGCTTACACCAAAGCTTGTCCCAATTCGGTGAAAAAAATTACCACAGCATGTTGGTGCCATGTCATGACACCATGCCAAGTTTCATGATTTTCAGGCATGTTTTGGAATTACATGA
Source organism: Triticum urartu (assembly GCF_003073215.2). Lineage (NCBI taxonomy): Eukaryota > Viridiplantae > Streptophyta > Magnoliopsida > Poales > Poaceae > Triticum > Triticum urartu. The sequence goes on along the minus strand of NC_053023.1, from coordinate 605,971,055 downwards.
ATTAAAAAACCAAGTTTCGCAATCTTTCTGGCCAAGCCACGATGCCCAGATGTTTGAATTTCACTCCCATCTCTTGCATGGGACCTACAAATTCACTCAAGGACACACATGTGATTTTTCAAACAACTTTGGTGCACTAGAGCCTGTGCTTGCATTTCAAATTTGAATTATGGACAATAAATGCCCAAAAACTCAATTAATGTATAAAAAGGCAAAACGAGACCGGAATAATTCCAAAATTTAGCACGGTACTTCTATTTGGTCTAATATGGCTATGTAAAACAATTAAGGCGGGAGAAGGCAGTGTACGTATGTCGTTTCGCACATGGAGGTGACACGTTCCCTCTCGGAACCACGAGCCTTCTTGAGGGAAGCTCCGGTTTGCAGGAATCCTACACCAAAGCTTGTCCCAATTCAGCCAAAAAAATTACCGCAACATGTTGGTGCCATGTCATGAGACCATGCCAAGTTTCATGATTTTCAGGCGTGTTTTGGAATTACTGGAATTAAAAGTCCAAGTTTCTCAATCTTTCCGGCCGAGCCATGACGCTCAGATGTTTGAATTTCACTCCCATCTCTTGCATGGGAACTAGAAATTCACCAAGGACACACATGTGATTTTTCGAACAACTTTGGTGCACTTGAGCCTCTACTTGTAGTTCAAATTTGAATTACGGACATTAAATGCCCCAAAACTCAATTAATGTATAAAAAGGCGAAACGAGCCCGGAATAATTCCAAAATTTAGCATGGTACTTCTATTTGGTCTAATCTGGCTGTGTAAAAAAATTAAGGCGGGAGAAGGCAGTGTACGTATGTCGTTTCGCACACGGAGGTAACACGTTCCCTCTCGGAACAACGAGCCTTCTTGAGGGAAGCTCCGGTTTGCAAAAGCCTACACCAAAGCTTGTCCCAATTCAGCCAAAAAAATTACCACAACATGTTGGTGCCATGTCATGACACCATGCCAAGTTTCATGATTTTCAGGCATGTTTTGGAATTACAGGAATTAAAAAACCAAGTTTCTCAATCTTTCGGCCGAGCCACGACGCCCAAATGTTTGAATTCCAGTCCCATCTCTTGCATGGGACCTAGAAATTCACCCAAGGACACACATGTGATTTTTCAAACAACTTTGGTGCACTGGAGCCTGTGCTTGTAGTTCAAATTTGAATTATGCATATTAAATGCCTAGAAACTCAATTAATGTATAAATAGGCCAAACGAACACGGAATAATTCCAAAATTTAGCACGGTACTTCTCTTGGAACCACGAGCCTTTTGAGGGAAGCTCCGGTTTGCAAGAAACCTACACCAAAGCTTGTCCCAATTCGGCCAAAAAAATTACTGCAACATGTTGGTGACATGTCATGACACCATGCCAAGTTTCATGATTTTCAGCCGCGTTTTGGATTTATAGGAATTAAAAAACCAAGTTTCTCAATAATTTCGGCCTAGCCACGACACCTAGATGTTTGAATTTTATTCCCATTTCTTGCATGGGACCTATAAATTCACCCAAAAGACACACATGTGATTTTTCAGCAAACTTTGGTGCATTGGAGCATGTGCTTGTAGTTCAAATTTGAATTATGCACACTAAATGCCCAGAAACTCAATTAATGCATAAAAATGCCAAACAAACCCGAAACAATTCCAAATTTAAACACGACACTCATGTACTAGTTGCATGTTCATTGTACGTAAATGTTCTAGCAATTCAAACACCATCCTTTCCCTCCATAACACCATTTTGACTTTCAAAACATAATGAAAAAAATCAGGTATACCACAAACGGTTTACTAGAAAGAATCGTGTGGGATGCGATATAAAATATCTTGGCGCATCGTCTTGTCTGGCTTAGGCAGGAAGCTTCGTCGTCTACAGTCCACCGTCCCCACTTGAACCACACTTGCGCGCTAGTTTCTCGTGGCACTGAGCGAAATTTTTTTGCCACCGCAAAAATATCTATCTCCCCGCCCCCTCCCTCCTACCAAAAGCTACATTTCCACTGTTCCTCCTTGCTTTCCAAGTTCAAACCTTCACTGCTGCTTACGGGCTGCTCAGCCTCCTCGCCGACAACCCTTCTTCTTGCAGCGCCACCTCCTCGCCGGCTACCCTTCTTCTTGCAGCGCCGCCTCCTCGCCGGCAACCCTTCTTCTTGCTGTGCCGCCTCCTTGCCAGCGACCCTTCTTCTTGCCGCGCGGCCTCCTGGCCGTCGACCCTTCTTCTCGCTGCGCGGCCTTGTCGATATGGTTAGGTAATCCACACCCCACCCACACCATCCTCCTCCTTTCCCGCCCCACATGCCTCGGCTGACGGAGCGACACCTTCCACCAAAATCACTGCCCTCTCCTCCAATTAAGCGCCAGCCACAGCCATTTTACACGCAGTATAACGTGGAGCTGAGTAGCATGCGGCCGCACGCGTGAACGAGGTCGCTATGGCTGACATGTGTGTCGACCACCAGATCTTGGAGGAGCACCTCATCTTAGAGGCCACCGTTGACACCACCGCGCAGTTGTGTACTTTAAAATACAGTTCGTGATGTTTTCTCGAGGCCACCGCCAGTGCCTTCTAGTGATTTGTCCTCTGTAATGTTAATATGCAATCTGATGTTCAATTAACAGTTTGGTCCTCCGAAATGTAATGTTCAGTTAACACTTTGGTCCAACAATTGCTACATTCCGTAGTACTATTCTCAAGCATTCTTTGTTTTGTTAACTGTCTTATCTTCTCATACATGTTTCTTCTGTGCAATGTCGTGCGCAGTTAACTATTTTGCTTCATTTGGTCTGCTGTCCATTTATCTGTTTGGTTCAGTTCTGCAATTTGATTTTCATTTGTTGTGGGTACAATTTTGTATTGTTATCCATGTGACACCAATCGAATTTCGTTGTACTCAATACATATTCTACTGATAGTATGGCAACTCTCAGTTAACCTAATCAAGATCTTCCTTATGTGTGTTGGGGGGAAACAATGGGAGACACTGTGGTTTACCATCGAGGTTTGTTCAAGCAGGGTCCTTTGGCTAATAGCACATTATTGTGCAGTTGCAGGAATCATTCTAATATTTAGGTTTCTTACAATTTGGTCTTGCACATGTAGGTCCAGCTGTTAGAGGCTTAGACCCACTGTTCGACCCATTTTGCATCTGGGAAAATGAGATGTCCATGAATATCAGTCAAGTCAAGAAACTCAGAAAGATTGTTAGGATGAAGAAGCTTGTGACGAATAATAGCAAGATCTTTGTTTGCACAATGAAGAATACATCAGTCAACTATAGGATGGTACCAACTCTTTTACCTTGTTTTTACCCCTTGAGCCATTTCAAAATTTACAACAGTGATTTATGCATAGCTTTGTTTTAAGTACTTTTCATAGGAGTTCACCGATGATTACCTCTCAAACCACTTGCATGGTCAAGAGGCGAGGAAGGTATTCATTCAACACCCACGGTACAATATTGAAGTCTTCTTGAAGAGGACGAAGGTTGGGCGGGCAATTATCCATAGCCACTGGCCTAAAGTTGCAAGGACATTCAACATCACTGAAGGCTCAATATTTGCCTTCCGCTTCTGCAGTTTCCCAGATGAGATTCATCTGTCTATTTACCATGTATGATGCTACTTTCCAAAGGTTTTTGATGCTGCGTGTGAAACTTGGTGCTGTTGTGTAATGGCGTAACCGAGTGCTGGAGCTATCTGATGTAATTAGATTATGAAATCTTGGTTGCTTTTATATGGATATGAAATATCTGGCGTGTTTTATAAGAAATATCAGTTTGATTAGTACATGCATTATCAATAATAGGCTAATTACCCTGCTTATTGGGGTTTTCTATTGCAAACGGTTACTCAGACAACACCGTGGGCGATGAACTCAAACAACCCACATGGTTTCTAGAAAGTAGGCGTGTTCGATCAACTAACAATTACACACGGCTTCCGGCAGCGAACTGTTTGCGTTAGGCCACCTTGCACAAACGTTTCCACACAAAGAACTGTGTGGGATGTACATACCTACGGAAATGATTTTTTGGGATTCACCATGTGGGATGTACATACCTACGGAAATGGTTTTTGGGATTCACCGTGTGGGATGTACATATCTACGGAAATGATTTCTGGGATTCACCGTGTGGGATGTACATACCTACGGAAATGATTTCTGGGATTCACCGTGTGGGATGTACATACCTACGGAAATGATTTTTGGGATTCACCGCGTGGGATGTACATACCTACGGAAATGATTGGGTTTCCATGTCTCACCCGATCGCACACAACCCTAGCCTGGGTCCCACGAGGGCCTATCCCCGACGATTTCTGGGTCATGTGGGAAGGACCCCCCTATCGCCCACACTCACTTGGCGACGGTTCCAAATGCCGCCGCGGAAAGGGGTTTTAAACCGTTTGTTTAGGACATCGATGTACCAGTGGAATACTACTGATAATATGGTGGTCGACTAGAAATTTTGATCAGAGTAAGACTCCATGATATCTGCTCCAGCTTTGTCTTCATAATCATCATCACTGTCGGGGTCGGAGTCGGTGTCGTCGATGATGATGTAATCCTTGGGGTGGTTGTCCTCTCCAAGTGCGGGATCTCCCATGAATATTCCTAGCTTCTTCGTCAGGTCTTCATTCTTCTGCAGTAGTACTGCAATTTCCTCTTCATATCCATCGCGTGTAGACTTGAGTTCCTCTTCTAGCTCTGTCGGAGTAAGTGACCACGGGTAGCCTAGCCGGCTCGCCCTGGCCTTTCTGAAAAAATTATGAGCCGATCCGGCTCTCAAGAATCCAAGACACGGGGCCGCCTTCCCCTGGCCGGCTGTCTCCCAGGCCGGCTATCGAAAGGCGGCCCGACTTCAGCCCTCATGAAGAAAGCCGCGGGAGGGCCGGCTCCGAGGAGCCGGCTGCGAGAAGGCCGACTCCAAGGAGCCGGCTCCCATAAAGAGGTCGAGATCGTACCCTCGAAGTCTCCACCCACATAACGGCAATGTGACGGGGCGTGGCTACAGTAAGGTTGGCCACCCCCGAATCCCGGAGCACGCCTGGCACAGTGCGTCGTATGGGTGGCCATGACCCGTCCGGCGCAGCACTGTTTCCACGTTGACCCTGATGTCATCCACGACGGGCTGCCAGTACAGCCCACGAGCGGTGGGCCCCTTCGGGCAGAGAGACACTCGAATGCGGCCAGACCTCCCCCAGTCGGCCCAAGATAGAGCCGGCTCCCCACAGCCGGCTTGACAACTCCCTCGAAGAAGACGCCCCATTAAGGAGACAAGACGCGGAGGGGCTACAGTGATCGCCCGCCGGACGGCAGCACTGTAGCCACGCTTACCTCGGCGAAGCCCTCGTCACCAAGATTGAGCAACAGTAACCAGCCACCGACAAGGCCCTGGACAGTGGGGCCTGCCTGTCGACCCAGGAGCCGGCAGCCGGTGGGACCCACCAGTCGGCGGGCCCCAGCAGTCGGCGCGGAAGCCGGCGAGCATAGACACAGACGGCTGGGCCCCACGCCCACCCGGATTACCATTGTACCCCCGGGGGGTAGGCCTATTTAAACCCCCCGGGACACCCATGCAAAGGGTTGATCCCTGCTAGATTTAGACACCACGTAGGGAGGAGAAGAGAGCAAGCAGAGCCCTTCTTCCTCCTCTTGCCAAACAGCTCAAGGAGCATCGTGTAGCTACTTGTTCTTCGAGTGATCATACGGAGACCCCGCAGAGCAGCAGTAGGGGTGTTATCTCCATGGAGAGCCCCGAGGCTGGGTAAGATTCGCCGGCGTGCATGTCTTCGCCTCATCCCGTTTCCAGGCACCGGCGATGTTTTACTGGCTCCCACAATGATAAGCCACCCGTCGGCATATGTCGCACCTACCACCCGACATTTGGCGCCCACCGTGGGGCAAGGTGCAACATCGTCCGGAGACCTGTTCTGGACGGGAACCCACTTCCTCCCCCGCGAGCGTAGCCAGCCCGGCACACCCGATGGCGCTTGCCACGACGCGCTGCAAGGCGTCACCAACGCCTGCGCATCGAGCAGCCTCGCTGATCTCCTCGACAAGACCGTCATCTCCGACGAGCTCGCCTCCGACGCGGGCACTGACCACCTCGTCAACCTCCTTGGCCGGCTCCATGTCTCCGGCGAGCCTGCTGTGGACTTGGAGATGGTTGGCTCCACCGATCCAATGCCTGTCGACTCCGACACGGCCTCATTCGACACCTTCCCCACCAACGTCACGATCTACAACGACCCGCTTCCCCGAGCCGATGGCTGCGACGCTGTCACCACCGAGGTGATGGTAATCGGCCACGACGGCGCTGCCGACGAGAGCGCCCACGACGCCCCACACGCGGTGGTCCACGACTTGTCCATCCCCCTCCCGGCTGACGCCGACGCTGAAGAACTGGAGGCTCGCCACCTCGCCCTCCTCGCGGAGGGCCGTAAGTTGGTTTCCATGAGACGCCTTGCTGAGGCCCACCGACACGAGGCCGATCGCGCCGCCTTTGGCACGCCGCCCCCAGGCGGGCCTAGCCGGGCCAGCGTTGTCAGACAGCGCGGCGCTGTCGTTGCCGACACGTTAGGAGTCGACCGCCCAGTCTACGCTACTCCACTCGAAAAACTGCGCGCCGCCCAAGTGGCCGTAGACGAGCTAGAGGCCAAAGAACTCCCCCACATGACCCGACGCATCCAGCAGCTGATCGATGCAGCCGCGCAGCGGCACGAAGCCGACGCCCACGCGGAAAGCCCTCCCCCACGCCGAGATCATGGCGCGACGTCCCGGACGCAGACTGCGGGTAGAGACCGCGCGCGGCGTGAGAAAGAGCCGGCTGCCAGCCGAAGCCAAACCCGGATCTCCATCAAGCGAGACGCAGAAGGCCACCCTCGGGCCGTGGAGTGGCGGGGCAACCCGCCTCCGCCCCGGCCCCCTGGAGAGAGATATCCCACCCCCCCGCCTGTTGCGCATCCGACTCTCAGCGGCCGGCTAGGTCGCCGCGAAGGAGTCGGCGAGAACGACGCCCGCCATCGGATAGACCGACTGGCACGATCCCTGGCGCTAGAAGAAGAAGACGATGTTGGTCCGCCTTGTTTCGGCCCCCGCATCCGCGACGAGCCCTTCCCCAAAGGGTTCTCGCTCCCAAGAGACACGCCCAAGTACAACGGCTCCGTGAAGCCGGAAGATTGGTTGATCGACTACTCCACGGCGGTTAGCATAGCCAGCGGCAACAGGCGCGTTGCCGTGAAGTACGTGCCCCTCATGCTGCAGGGCACGGCGCGAACCTGGCTCAATAGCCTCAAACCACACAGCATCAACAGCTGGCTAGATTTCACAGAAGCTTTCGTCCGCAACTTCACCAGCACCTACAAGCGGGCTCCCAAGCCTAGACAGCTCTCCTTGTGCGTACAAGGCCCCGCCGAGTCCACTCGCGACTACCTCACGCGTTGGGCCGAGCTCCGCAACTCTTGCGAAGGGGTGCACGAGGTGCAAGCCATAGAATACTTCACTGCCGGGTGCCGAGAAGGCACCCTCCTCAAGCACAAGCTTCTCTGCGACGAGCCGACTACCCTCGACGAGCTTCTGGACGTAGCGGACAAGTACGCCACCGCCGACTCCTCTATGAAGACCGAGCTCCGGGTAGACACGTCCGGGAAAGTACTCAACCCGGCGCCCAAGACGCCGGCTGGGGATTCCGGCCGACGCCCACACTCGAACGACCACAAGCGCAAGGGCCCACGCCGCCTCCCGTCAGCCGGCAGGTGGCCACAGTCGAAGACGTGCCGGCCGAAGGGCGGCCCGCACCCAAGAAACCCAAGGGCGGCAGGCCGGCTTGGCAGCCGGCCTTTTCCTACGAGCAAACTCTCGACGCCCCGTGGAAGTTCCACAGCGGCGCGAAGCCGTCCAACCACACAACCCGGAAGTGCCATTGGCTCACCCGAATCTCTAAAGGCGAAGGGCTCGCACCGCCTCCGCCTGCCGGTCCGCCACCTCCGGCTCCGCAGCCGCCGGCCGCTCGGCCCGCAGTCGGAGCCGTGCACGACGAGTTCCCTGACGAGCATGCCGCCTATATCATCTTTACAAGTCAGCCCGAAGACTGGCGCAGCAAACACCGAGAGCACCAAGAAATCAACATGGTTGCTGCCAACCCCGCCGAGCACATGCACTGGTCAGAAAAACCTATCAGCTGGAGCTGGACCGACCACCCAGAGGTGATGCCGTCTCCCGGCTCTTATGCATTGGTTTTGGATGCCACCCTTGCAACGGACAGATGCGCTGCCCGATTCTCCCGCGTGCTGATAGATGGCGGGAGCAGCATCAACATCCTGTACCGTGTAACCATGGAGAAGCTGAATGTCAAGACGAAGCAACTCATGCCTACTCGGACTGTGTTCCATGGCATCGTACCCGGCCTGTCCTGCGCCCCCATTGGCAAGATCAAGATTGATGTACTCTTTGGGGACAAGGAGCATTTCCGCCGGGAAGCGATCTGGTTTGAAGTAGTGGACCTGGAGAGCCCTTACCATGCATTGCTTGGCCGACCTGCCTTGGCCAAGTTCATGGCAGTTACCCACTATCCATACCTCAAGATGAAGATACCAAGCACCAAAGACGTCATCACCGTAGCCAGCGATTACAAGAAGTCCTCCGAGTGCACAGCAGCCAGCAGCCGGCTGCCCAAGTCCCTTGTGATTGCCGAAGAGAAGAAGATGTTGGACCGGGTCGTGGCCATGGCCGGCAAGCAGTCGGCCCTGTCCCCTGATCCCAAGGAGTATGATGCCCAAGGATCTTTCCAGCCGGCCAAGGAGACGAAGAAGATACCTCTTGACCCCGAGCACCCAGAGAGGTTTGCCGTCATCGGGGCAAACCTGAACAACAAATAGGAAGGCGAGCTCGCCGACTTCCTCCGTGAGAATCGGGACATCTTTGCATGGTCCCCCAAGGACATGCCGGGTGTTCCGAAGGAATTCGCCGAGCACAAATTACACGTCCGAGAAGACGCCAAACCAGTCAAACAACCCCTCCGCCGACTGTCGAAGGAGAAACGCAGGATTGAGGGAGAGGAGATAGCCCGGCTTCTGGCAGCCGGCTTCATTATGGAAGTTTTCTTTCCAGAGTGGCTCGCCAACCCGGTCCTCGTGCTAAAGAAGAACATCAAGTGGCGCATGTGTATAGACTACACAAGCCTCAACAAGGCCTGCCCCAAAGATCCCTTTGCCTTGCCAAGGATTGACCAAGTGATAGATTCCACGGCCGGATGCGAGCTGTTGAGTTTCTTGGATGCTTACTCAGGATACCACCAGATAAAGTTAGATCCGGCTGACCACCTGAAGACCGCCTTCATCACGCCATTTGGAGCCTTCTGCTACCTGACTATGACATTCGGCTTGAGAAATGCCGGTGCCACTTTTCAGCGTTACATGCAGAAGTGCCTCCTCAAGCAGCTCGGCAGAAATGCTCACGTCTACGTAGACGACATTGTGGTGAAGACGGAGAAGCGCGGCACCTTGCTGGAAGACCTCAAAGAAACATTTGAGAACCTACGCCGTTTCCAAATCAAGCTCAACCCCGAGAAATGCGTGTTCGGAGTGCCAGCCGGCCAGCACCTAGGCTTCCTGGTCTCCGAAGGCGGCATCGAATGCAACCCGGTGAAGATCAAGGCCATTGAGAGAATGGCGATTCCCACCAAGCTTCGAGACATCCGGAAGTTCACCGGGTGCTTGGCCTCCCTAAACCGCTTCATCAGCCAGCTCGGAGAGAAAGCTCTCCCCCTCTACCGCCTCATGAAGAAGACCACTCACTTCAAGTGGAATGACCAAGCCGACCAAGCTTTCCACGAGCTGAAGAAGATGTTGGCCACACCGCTAGTCCTGGCAGCACCGACTGAGAAAGAGCCCATGCTCCTCTACATTGCCGCAACCAGCCGGGTGGTCAGCACCGTCATCGTAGTCCAACGCCCAGAAGAGGGCCGAGCCCAGCCGGTCCAGAGCCCGGTGTACTATTTGAGCGAGGTACTGTCCACCTCGAAGCAGAACTACCCGCACTACCAAAAGATGTGTTATGGCGTGTACTTCGCCGCCAAGAAGCTGAAGCCCTACTTCCAAGAGCATCCCATCACGGTCGTATGCACCGCCCCGCTGGCCGAGATCATAGGCAGCCAGGATGCATCCGGCCGGGTGGCGAAATGGGCCATCGAGCTGGCCCCTTACGTGATCTTCTACCAGCCTCGCACCGCCATCAAATCCCAAGCATTAGCCGACTTCCTCGTCGACTGGGCCGAGACCTAGTACCTGCCGCCGGCTCCCGACTCCACTCATTGGCGCATGCACTTCGATGGGTCCAAGATGCGCACCGGCTTGGGAGCCGGCATCGTCCTCACCTCTCCCAAAGGCGACAAGCTCAGATACACGTTGCAAATCCACTTTGCCGCCTCCAACAATGTAGCCGAGTACGAGGCGCTCATACACGGGCTCCGGCTTGCCAAAGAGCTCGACATTCGCCGGATCCTATGTTATGGCGACTCGGACTTGGTGGTCCAGCAATCATCCGGCGACTGGGACGCCAAGGACGCAAATATGGCAAGCTACCGCTTCCTCGTTCAGCAGATCAGTGGGTATTTTGAAGGATGTGAGCCGACAACGAGCCAGCTGATGCTCTGGCTCGAATAGGCTCCACCCGGCAAGCAATACCAACCGGCGTCTCTCTACAACGCCTCCTCAAGCCATCTATCAAGCCGTCTCCAGAGTCCGATTCCATCTTCGTGCCGCCTGACCCCGACGCGGCTGGGTCTGGCTCGAAGAGTCAAGCAGGTGACCCGGGGACTTCGATAGTCGGCCCAGGGACGTCAGCAGGCGGCTCGGGGACTTTCGTAGTTACGCCCGACCCGGCGACTGCCTCACCCGGCTCGGGGACTGCGATAGTCGGCCCGGAGACTACACCAACACAACAGGCGGCGGCCGACTCCAGCATTTCACAGCCCAGCCCGCCCGCCCTGGTCATAGTAGCCATTTTGGCAATAGAAGAAGTCGCAGCTCCGTCATGGGCCCAATCCATCCTCAACTTCCTAATAAACCAAGATCTGCCGGCTGACGAAGTAGAGGCAAGACAAATCCAACGCCGAGCCGGAGCATACACAATCGTCAACAGAGAACTCGTCAAGCGCAGTGTCACTGGAGTCCTCCAGCGATGCGTTGAGCAAGAGAAGGGCATTGCAATTCTTAGAGACATCCACCAAGGAGAATGCGGCCACCATGCGGCCTCAAGATCACTCGTTGCCAAAGCCTTCCGCCATGGTTTCTTTTGGCCGACTGCTTTGGATGACGCCAAGGAGTTAGTTAAACATTGCAAAGGGTGCCAACTCTTCAGCTCCAAGCAACACATGCCGGCTTTAGCACTCAAGACCATTCCCCTCACTTGGCCCTTCGCCGTTTGGGGACTGGACATGGTGGGCCCATTCAAGACGGCGCGCGGCGGCATGACACATCTGCTTGTCACCGTGGACAAATTCACCAAATGGATTGAAGCAAAGACGATCAAGAAGCTGAATGGGCCGACTGCCGTCACATTTATCGCAGATATAAGAACTCGACGGCGTGCCACACAGCATCATCACCGACAATGGCACGAATTTCGCCAAGGGAGCCTTGGCACGTTTCTGCGCAACGCAAGGCATCCGCCTGGACCTAGCGTCCGTCGCCCACCCGCAGTCAAACGGCCAGGTCGAGCGAGCCAACGGCCTCATCCTTTCCGGCATCAAGCCCCGACTGATCGTACCATTGGAGCGTTCAGCCGGCTGTCGGCTCGATGAGCTGCCGGCTGTCCTCTGGAGTCTGTGCACTACACCAAACAAGTCAACCGGCTTCACCCCTTTCTTCCTCGTGTATGGTGCTGAGGCGGTCATCCCAACTGACATCGAGTTCGACTCGCCTCGGGTAACCATGTACACGGAAGCGGAGGCCAAGGAAGCACGAGAAGATGACGTCGACCTGCTGGAAGAAGGCCGGCTGTTAGCCCTCAGCCGGTCCGCCATCTATCAGCAGGGCCTGCGCCGCTACCACAGCCGGAAGGTCAAGCCAAGATCCTTCCAAGAGGGCGATCTTGTGCTCCGGCTGATCCAGCGAACAGCCGGCCAGAACAAGCTCTCGGCACCTTGGGAGGGCCCCTTCGTCATCAGCAGAGCCTTAGGCAATGACTCCTACTACCTGATCGACGCGCAGAAGCCGAAGGCACGAAAGAGAGATGACTCCGGCAAGGAGTCGGAACGACCATGGAATGCCAACCTCCTCTGAAGGTTTTACAGCTGAAATGCAGTATGTATCACGCTAACTTTTGTACTAAGTACGAGACAATAGGCCCCCCGAGGAGAGCTCGAGGACTGCCATCTTTTATCTATGAATGAAGAGTATCATGCTTATGACCTTGTCATTACATTTACTTGTTTCGTCCGGCACCGGGTTCGACTAGTCGGCCCGGGGACTGGACGACTGGAGTTATATTACAAGTCCTACCCGCGGTCAGACAAGTAGTGTGCCGGCACCCAAGCCTTCTCTTGCCAAAAGTCGCAGTTTGAAGAACCGGCTGTCCGGCTGGCAAGAGTTAAAGGCAGGAAAGGACGCCAACACGAAAAACGGCTAGGGACTAACGGACTAATATAACAAAAGCCGGTTTCTCTCCCACCACCGACCGACTACCAGAGTAGCCGGCCGGCCGGCTTCCATTCACTTCACTTCAATCCAGGAAAGCTCGAGTACTTGCCTCCCCAAAAGGGGAAGGCGGCAAAGGAAACAGCCTAAGGATAAAAAGCATACGTGAATGGAAACCTAACATGCACAAGTTAATATTTACATAAAAAACCTTCAAAAGGCCGGCATTCAACATAGTTTGGATACACCCCTAGTGGGCGGAACTGCGGAAGCTTAACAAAATTGTTCAGAAGGCAACAAGCAGGAAAAAAACAAGGACGGCAGATTAAGCCGGCGGAGCGACTGACGAGCCGGGCAGGTCGGCGGAGATGGCAGTGCCGGCTGGAGGAGTGGCCGGCTGGCGAACCTCGGCATGATCACCGCCTCCCGCAGAAGGCGTGCTTGCGCGCGCCTCATTGCTGGAGGCATGGTCAGGCTGAGGCTGGCTGGCTGTTCCACCGGCCGGCTCAACGTCTTCGTTTTCCTCTCCTTCGTCGTATTCGCCTTCGTCGCTGGAGGCGATCTCTTCTGCCGAGTCTTCACCCGACGCCGAGTCCAGCCCAAACCACTCCTCCGGCTGGGCAATGCCGTCATCATTAATCTCGGGAGCGAAGACGCTGATGTCAGTACACTCGGCGATTGTCGATGCGCGCTGAGCGATAGCCGGCCGCACCTCCGCTAGTTCTTCGTCGGCCTCCAGCCGCCAGGTGCGCAGCTGGTCCAGGTTCATCCCCGGATACCAAGCTCGGACGAAATCCAGCGCCAGTCCAGCTCCAAGCTGGGCCGCCGACGCCTTCCAGGCCTCGAAGCGGCCAACCGCAACCTCCAGCCAGTCGGCAGTCCGACTCGGGGTGCGGGGAATCGTCTCGCTTGGCCAGAGGGCGGCCAACACCTGCGCTCCGGCGCGCTGGAGGCGGCGGAGCATACGATGAGCCGGCTGCAGCCGCGCTTGGACCGCCAAGAGTTGCTCTTCAAGCGACCGACTCACGTCCGGCGCGACTTCAGCCCCCGCCTGCCGGCGCACTTCGCGATGGGCCTCGATGGTTTGGGCGGCGAAGACGGAGTAGCCAGGAAAGTAGTCTGCACAGAGAATAAAAAGCAGCTCAAGCCAGAACACAAGTCAGGCGGCAAGGGGCAGGCAAGGAGCGAGGAAAGCGGCTTACCGTCGATCAAATCCTCAATACGGCCGAAGCCTTCATTCAGCGCTTGCCTGGTCTCAGCCCAGCCCACCGCTTCAGTCTCGAACTCGGCCTTCAGGGCGGCTTCGTTATCCTGCGCCTTCTTCAGAGCCGCCTTGTGGCTCTCCTCCTGGTCAGCCAGCTTCTTGGCCAGGCGGTCACGCTCCAGGACCAAGGCGTCGTACTCGGTTTCCTTGGCGCGAAGGGCGGCCTGCGCCTCGCTGAGCTGCCCCCTCAAGTCGGCATTGGCTTCTGAGAGCATGAAAGACAAAAGAAAAACCAGTAAGGTGAAGTCGTCAGGAAAGATCCGACCCGACTGCTCAGCAGTCGGCCCGAATCTCGGGGACTACACCCAGTGGGTGCGCTGACACGCCCCCACAGGAGATGAACGAAACCAAGTACGTACTCCGGCTGCTGATCAGGTCTTCGGTTTTCCGACCCAGCTCCTGAGCCTGGGAGTTGAAGGCGGCAGCACGGAGGTTATGATACTCCTAGAAGATTAGACAGGAGGCAAGAATAAGATAGTCGTCAAGGAAGATCCAACCCGACTGCTCTGCAGTCGGCCCGAATCTCAGGGACAACACCCAGTGGGTGCGCTGACGCGCCCCCACGGAAGAAATCAAGAGAACAAAACAACCAAAGATAGAAGACTCACCCAGATGACGGCCCATGTCGCAAGGAACTCCTGGGTGTATTGCTGCAGTGAGGCGGCTTGGGCCTGAAGCCGGTTCCGAACCTCTTGGGCCGCCGCATTCAGCTCGCCCGTCGCACCGCTGGGAGTCCACTCGGACGAGCCGGTGCTGGCCGCCTCCAAGGCCTCCGCTGTCTGGCTGGCACCCGTAGCTCGGCGCGGCTCCGGCGCAACGGTGCCTCCCCCTGCGCGCCGGCGCATTGCTGGCTGCACCTCGAGGCCGGCTCCCGCTTCCGGCTCACCCCCGGCCGGCTATTCTGGCGCCGCAGCCGACTGGCCGCCTTGACATGCTCCGGTTGGCGCTGCCGGCGGCGCCCCCTCCATGAAGATCACGGAGTCCTCCCTCCGCTCCATCACCGGCGGTTCTTGGTCGACCTCCTCCAGCGGAGGCACAGGAATGTTGGGGGCCACGGCGCGGAGGGGAATGGCTAGCAGCGGAGGCTGGTTGTGCGAAGCCTCCGCCTCCGTCTCCACAGCTGCCGCCTCCGCCCGGGCCTTGGCTGCTGCATCGGCCCGCTCCTTCGTCGCCTGGGCGGCCCTTCGCTCCGCCGCCTCCCCCCCCGCACCTCTCGTGTGTTCCGCTCTGTGGCCTCCCTGAGGTCGGCGCGGGGATCCACACGGCGGGAGCCCGAAGACCCTCCAGTCGGCCCGACTACGGAGCCGCCCGGACCCCGCTCAAGGGAAAGCGGCGCCCTGTCTGGCGAGCAAAGAAAGGTTTAGAAGAGTTTTCAATCGAAAAGAACAACAAAAAAATATGTATCCAAGCATTCGACGACTTACCCTGAGATCGCCTGCGGCTGCTTCACCGCCTTGCGGAAGCGGGCCGCCTTCGCGGCCGCCTCATCTCGCTTGGTCGCCGCTGTGGAAGCATTGGACTTCTTCGGCCCGGCGCTTCTGGGCGCCGCCGCCAGCAACTGACGTGGCAGACGAGCTCGCGCCTTGATGATGGGACGCCGGCTGGCGGCGCAGGGCGACTTCGACCTTGGCATCATCCGGCCAGTCCTCGAAGCCGGCCGTGAGCCCCGCGCCTCCGGCCTCGTCGTTTTCCCCCACGATGGCGTCTTCCATGGCGGCCGCTCCCAAGTCCGGGTCGTCGGTGTCGTCCACCGTGCGGTCAGGGACGAGCCGGCGCTCTATCCCTTTGGCTCCGGTCGTCGGCGGAAGGAGAGGGTTCTACTAGGGGCGAACCGACTGATCAGAGGCCGGCTATCATGAGGCCGGATACCAAAGGAAGAAAAGAAGAAAGAACTTACAGCAGATGGAGGGTTGGCGCGGGAATACGGCTCCTTGCCGTATCGCCAATCCTCGGCGAGCTTGCAGTTGGAGATATAGTTCACCATGTAGGAGACCTCCGCATGAGGCATCTCCCTGGTGCTCAGCCGGCTTGGGTCGAAGCGGCCGCTCATCTGACAAACCATGTGAGGCCGGCTTTAGAGGGGAAGAACCCGGCGCTCCACGAAGGCGGCCACCAAGTCGGCTCCGGTCAGGCCCTCCAACTGGATCACCACCCGAAGCCGGGAGACGGCTGCGTTCCCGGCCTCAGAGATCGACCTGGCCCGGTAGCTCCACGAAGGTCGCCTCCCAGCCGGCGGGCCGGCTTCATAAGCCGGCAGGTTGACGTAGTCGCCTTGCTGCGCGACATTCTTCACGTAAAAGTATGACTTCTGCCAGAGCTTCACCGATTGGATCAGCGGGATGGGCGGGAACGGGTTGTTCTCGCTCGCCCGCCTCATGGCAATGAAGGCTCCGCAAGGGGCGGGCACGCCCGCGACGACGGTGCCGAGCTTGCTTTGGAAGAATTCCGCCCAGAGCTCGAGCGTGGGGAGGACCCCAAGGAAGCCTTCGCACAGCATGACAAAGGCCGACAGCAGCATCACCGCATTGGGCGTGAGGTGATGCGGCTGGAGGTTGTAGAATTCGAGGAAGGCTCGAAGGAACCCGCTTGCCGGAAGGCCGAAGCCGCGCAGGCAGTGCGAGCGGAAGATCACCTGCTCGCCCTCCTCCGGTGCCAGCGAAATCTCCTTCTTCGGCGCTAGACGAACCCGAACGAAGTCCTCGCCAGGCAGGCGCCGCGTCTGGCGGAGGAACGCGACATGGTCCTCATGGACGTTGGAGCCATCCCACGAGCTTGACAATGCCATGGGGCAGCGCGGCGAGAAGCAAGACGATGCGGCGGCGGAACGGCGCGGCAAAGAGTTACTACGGCGGCGGGAAGGAGAAGAAGGAAGACGAGAGGGGGCGGAGTGAGGGAGAGCGTGCGAGCCTCTGCCGCTCCCCCTCCTCCCCCTACTTATAGACTGCGCGGCGGAGCCGAGGGGGCGTGGCGTGGGGGAACGTGGGGATCAACTGTGCCCACTCCCCCACGTCCCGCGATTATTACGCCCTAATGGCAGAATAAAATCGCTGCGGGAAGGCGAGCGGTCCGCATGGGCCGCAGAAGATCCACGCTCGGGCCGAGGCCTAGTAGTGGCGGGCCCGGGCCTGCGGCGGCGTCCCGTCGCGCGCGTGCACTGGCAGGGTTTCCTTGCCACGTGGCTCGCGGGATGGCCTGCGGGCAGCTCGCAGGTCGACCGTGTTCCCACCTACGAGAAACGGAGCCCTCCGAAGTCGGCGCGCACAAGCAAAGCTGGCCCCTCAGGATAGGGAGCTGACCAAGCTTCTCGTCCCTTTATCAGCCTCGCAGCTCGCTCAGCTTCGGGGACTACTGTCGGAGTAAGTGACCACGGGTAGCCTAGCCGGCTCCCCCTGGCCTTTCTGAAAAAATTACGAGCCGATCCGGCTCTCAAGAATCCAAGACACGGGGCCGCCTTCCCCTGGCCGACTGTCTCCCAGGCCGGCTATCGAAAGGCGGCCCGACTTCAGCCCTCATGAAGAAAGCCGCGGGAGGGCCGGCTCTGAGGAGCCGGCTGCGAGAAGGCCGACTCCAAGGAGCCGGCTCCCATAAAGCGGTCGAGATCGTACCCTCGAAGTCTGCACCCACATAACGGCGATGTGACGGGGCGTGGCTACAGTAAGGTTGGCCACCCCCGAATCCCGGAGCACGCCTGGCACAGTGCGCCGTACGGGTGGCCATGACCCGTCCGGCGCAGCACTGTTGCCACGTTGACCCTGATGTCATCCACGACGGGCTGCCAGTACGGCCCACGGGCGGTGGGCCCCTTCGGGCAGAGAGACACCCGAAGGCGGCCAGACCTCCCCCGGTCGGCCCAAGATAGAGCCGGCTCCCCACAGCCGACTTGCCAACTCCCTCGAAGAAGACGCCCCATTAAGGAGACAAGACGCGGAGGGGCTACAGTGATCGCCCGCCGGACGGCAGCACTGTAGCCACGCTTACCTCGGCGAAGCCCTCGTCACCAAGATTGAGCAACAGTAACCAGCCACCGACAAGGCCCTGGACAGTGGGGCCTGCCTGTCGACCCAGGAGCCAGCAGCCGGCGGGACCCACCAGTCAGCGGGCCCCAGAAGTCGGCGCGGAAGCCGGCGAGCATAGACACAGACGGCTGGGCCCCACGCCCACCCGGATTACCATTGTACCCCGGGGGGTAGGCCTATTTAAACCCCCCAGCACACCCATGCAAAGGGTTGATCCCTGCTAGATTTAGACACCACGTAGGAAGGAGAAGAGAGAAAGCAGATCCCTTCTTCCTCCTCTCGCCAAACAGCTCAAGGAGCATCGTGTAGCTACTTGTTCATCGAGTGATCATGCGGAGACCCCGCAGAGCAGCAGTAGGGGTGTTATCTCCACGGAGAGCCCCGAAGCTGGGTAAGATTCGCCGGCGTGCATGTCTTTGCCTCATCCCGTTTCCAGGCACCGGCGATGTTTTACTGGCTCCCACAATGATAAGCCACCCGTTGGCATATGTTGCACCTACCACCCAACAAGCTCCATGTTCCGGGTCATCACCTTCTTCATCTCTATCATGCTGGAGCATATCTGGTTCTCCTGACGATGAATGTGTTGGTTTAACTCCTAGATATAGGCTGCAATGAATTTATCACTCCTGGTGCTAATCATCTCCCATTGCTCATTTTGGTGTCCACATATCTGGTAGATGGTGTCCTTAAGATCCTTGTGGTAAACTTCGACGTTGCGTCCCATGGCGATGTGGGTTAGCATGCTCTTTCCTAGACTCCAGGTTAGTGCATCAAAGGAAAACTCTATGGGCTCAGTAACTGGCGTGAATGTCCCTCCTAGAACATGAACACGAATCGTCCAATGCTCCTCTTCTGGTAAAGTGGCGGTGTAAGTCCCGGTGAAG
Source organism: Triticum urartu (assembly GCF_003073215.2). Lineage (NCBI taxonomy): Eukaryota > Viridiplantae > Streptophyta > Magnoliopsida > Poales > Poaceae > Triticum > Triticum urartu. The sequence continues at coordinate 605,952,237 of NC_053023.1, read as the reverse complement.
CTTGGTATTCCAATGCTAAGGTACTTAGTGGCTTCCTTCAAGTGTCGTCCTAAAGGGGTGCCTTCATCCGGTTAAGCAAACTTGTTCCTTGGGTCCGCCATCTATAGAGTAGAGAATGGAGAAGAGTCAGAAATGAGTAGAGAAGAGGGTCCTATGGCTTGTCTTAGTGGTCGTGTCCTACAGTCAGCATGTGCTCTGATACCATCTTGTAGCGATCCGGCCTCAGATGGTCAAATCTCTATGTATAAGTGTCATACCTGGATCAGTAATGTTGACACACACAGTACTCAAGGTTTTATAACAGAGTTCAATCACACACTTATTACATCGAGTGTCTCAAAAGAGAAGTATTAGAATAATATGGCTGAAGGCCATCTAAAGACGATAACAGCGGAAGCTTCGAAGGTAAATGAGTCCATCAACTCCAACGGCATAGCCGAGTGCACGACATCGACCTAGCGCACCTTACTCCTCATCTGAAAACTCTGCAACATAATACGTTGCAGCCTATGTAGGTCAGCACATGGAATATGCTGGAAAAATAACACTATAGAGCAGTGAAGAAGTAACCACTATAACTATATGCATATTTGGCTGTTGGAGGCTCTATGGTTATCATTTGCATAAATCTAGTTTTTCCCTAAAACAAAGGAATATAATTTATTTAATTACAAAGTTTGTTGACAAGATTGAGAAGGTTCCTCCAGCTCAATCCCAAAATAAATATTCATCAACCCAACAAATTAATTAAATAGAGTGATGATATCAAATCAATAATTCAAATATCAGATACTCAAGATGTCCATAACCGGGGACACGGCTAACCATGATTAGTTTATACACTCTGCAGAGGTCTGTGCACTTTTCCCCACAAGACTCGATCTCCTCCGTTGGATTTCTCGCATTGCATGATGTTTGAGAAAAAGATGATCGAAACACAATCTTTTCGAAGAGGTCCCCTTAACCGATAGATAGGCCGATACACCTACAATCCCCTGCATCTGCTAGCCCATCATGGAAAGGTTCCCATAACTTACTCAACTATGCCAGAGCCCATAATGGTTATGACTGCACACGGAAGTTTCTAGCATGAATAATCTTATGATCCCTTTGAGCCTGGGTGGCGAACCATAGGATGCTCACACGGTTACTCCAGGATATCCCAGGACAATGTTGGATTGCTCCAGTGCCCAGATAACCAATGGGTGCTCCAAGGAGCCTCAACCAATCCACCCAGATGTGTATTAAAGTAGCCACCTTAAGTTAACCATTAATTAAAACTCTCACATCTGTCATGGATCACTCAAACCAAACCACGTCTGCGAGCATAGCATAGCAGTATAAGCATAACGTAGAAGTAACTCCCAGGGTTTGAAATTAAAGACAATAGGTTCTACCTCATCAACTACTTCCCAATACCCACATGTTATCAAGCCTACTCATGCAATGTTTGAGATTTGAAACTAATGCATAAAAATGGGTAAATAAGGGGTATGATCAAAGTGTTACTTGCCTTGCTGACGATTTGAAAACCCTAGTGATTCATAGTAGCATGCTTCGCACTCCGAAAACTCTATCATAAACAAACAATAGCATACATGAGCACTCAAGCATAAGATGCAAGGGTAAAACTCAAATGAAAAGATCCAAACTAAAAGTTCAACTAAAGAGCTTTGATTTGCAAAAAGAATTAATCAAATCGGAGCTACGAAACTCAAACTACGATCAAAAGAAGTTCGAATTAAATCTGCTTGAAATGAAATTTTAATTTGTCAAAACCATGTTCAAGTTGGTTATCTGAAAAGAGGGGAACAAGAAAAAGATTTTGGAGTTGGTTTCACTGGATTTGGACAAACGAGTAAAAAGTAACGAGGGTACGAAGATCAGGGATTAATCTGTGATAAAAGTATTCACGGATAGGTCCCTGGCCGAAAAATAAAATAAAAAGAAAAACATAACTAACGAACGTTCGCTACGAAAACCTAACGAACGAACGTTCGCTACGAAAACCTAATGAACGAAATCGTTCGTTAAAAATAAACTAATGGGTGAACGTTCGTTAAATAACGAACCAAAAATAAAGCCGATCTAAACCTAACTAACCGAAAAAACAAAAAACAAAACCGTCGCTTTTTTACCGGTTAACCGACCTTGGCCGGCGGTGGTCAACGATGAACGGCGCGGCGGCTCCGGTGAGACGGCGGGGCGGCGGCTCCGGCGAACGTCGAGGCGGGGCGGCGCGGGGCTACTGAGTGGCGGCGCGACGACGGGCGGCGGTAGCGGGCGACGGCGCAGCGAGGCTTGCAGCGGCGGTGACTTGGGCGGCGGCGCGGTTGGGGGGGGGGGGGGGCGGTCGGGTCCGGTTATAAAGGGGGCCGGGGGGTTTCTTGGGCGAGGGGCAGCGGAACGGGAGTCCGGCTCGGACTCCTCGAGCGGCGGCGGCGGGACTCCTCCGCGTGGGAGGAAGCGACGGGCCGGCTTGGCTGGGCCTTTGGCCGAGTCAGGCGCCGGAACGTTTTTTTAATAAAATTTTGTCCGAAAGAAAAATCCTAATAAAATATAAAAAAATCTAAAAATACCAGAATTAATTTTCACCGTCCAAACTTAATATTTAGAACAAACTAAACATTTTTCTGGCCTAAAAATGCATAATTTTTAATTCAAATAAAATAGCAAATAAAATAATAATTTGATTTTAAAATTTCTTCTCCAATATTCCTCTCTTTTGAAGAAGTCATTTTTATCTTCTCTCTTTTATTTTTATTATTGGAGATAATTGGAGAGAGAAATATTTAAAATCAAATTGACCCTCTTTTCAAAGTTGAGAAAATTCAAATATGAAAATTTGTGAATCCTCCAACTCTCTCCTTGGCTCCTTAAGTTGCTTAAGATTTCTAGGATCACACCCAAAATGCAAAGAAAAAAAATATGATATGCATATGATGACCTATGTATAACATCCAAATTGAAAATTGGGATGTTGCACTAAATATGTATGATCTTTTATTGTAAGGGAAAATAAGCGTTGCACGAGGTTGTGATGATAAATAAATAAAAGTGACAGACTGCATAATAAAGGTTGCTATCACAAAGGGCAATACAACGCGATGTTCCTTTGCATTAAGGGTTTGCACATCCAGAAATAAAAAGTGCATGACAACCTCTGCTTCCCTCTGCGAAGGGCCTATCTTTTTACTTTCATGTATTTACTTTTTTGCAAGAGTCAATAATATTTCCTCTTATTTAAACATCAATTATTCTTTAGTTAGAAAGCATAATGTGGTGGGGAAAGATCCAAGCATATATGGCCATTCAAATATATTTGATCATGAATTGTTATTGTTGACAATTATCTATATGATAAACAAGTTGGGAGGCAAAACATTAAGCCCCTATCTTTCTCTGAGTTCGGCGAATGCTATTTGTTATAAAATATGCTTTGAGTGTTAACAATCATGGAAAATTATATGATAGTTGAGTATGTGGAATTTGCTAATTCAAAGCTCTTGCCTATACCCTTCCTGAAAATAAGATGAATTGCAATTATTTGGTGACTGAGAACATAGTTTGTTACATTTCAAGAAACTTTATGGTCTATACTTTAACGTGTTAATAGATCATGAGAAGTTTTATGAGATGAGGTACCGTTTATGATATAATGATGCTAGAAAAGTGTTTGGGACTATCATTTATCAAATTTATGCACTATGCAAGCATTCACACTTCATAAATTATTTCTTTTATCATTTACCTACTCGAGGACGAGCAGGAATTAAGCTTGGGGATATTGATACGTCTCTGATGTCGCTTGAAGCCACATCGGTATTTCCCCAAAGAGGAAGGGATGATGCAGCACAACGGCAGTAGGTATTTCCCTCATATATGGAACCAAGGTTATCGAACCAGTAGGAGAACCAAGCAACACAACGTAAACAACACCTGCACACAAATAACAACTTCTCGCAACCCGACGTGTTAAAGGGGTTGTCAATCCCTTCTGGGGTACGGCGCTTCAAGATAGGCAAATGGACGTGGGGTAAATTTGTAGTAGATTGATAGATCGAACGCTGAATAAATAAATAAGAATAAATTGCAACAAAGTATTTTTGGGTTTTTGGTTTAGTAGATCTGAAAATAAACGCAAAGGAAAATAGATCGCAAAGGTAAATAATGAGAAAGAGACCCGGGGGCCATAGGTTTCACTAGTGGCTTCTCTCGAGAAAAATAACAAACGGTGGGTGAACAAATTACTGTTGGGCAATTAATAGAACTTCAAATAGTCATGACGATATCCAGGCAATGATCATTACATAGGCATCACATCCGAGATTAGTAGACCCACTCCTGCCTGCATCTACTACTATTACTCCACAAATCGACCGCTATCCAGCATGCATCTAGTGTATTAAGTTCATGAAGAAACGGAGTAATGCAGTAAGAACGATGACATGGTGTAGACAAGATCTATCTATGTAGAGATAGATCCCATCGTCTTATCCTTAGTAGCAGCGATACATACATATCGGTTCCCTTTGTGTCACTGGGATCAAGCGCCGTACGATCGAACCCACTACAAAGCACATCTTTTGCAAGATAAATAGATCAAGTTGGCCAAACAAAACCCAAATATCGGAGAAGAAATACGAGGCTATAAGAGATCATGCATAAAAGAGATCAAAGAAACTCAAATACTTTCGTGGATATAAAAAGATAGATCTGATCATAAGTTCGAAGTTCATCGATCCCAACAAACACACCGCAAAAGAGTTACATCATATGGATCTCCAAGAGACCACTGTATTGAGAATCAAGAGAGAGAGAGATGAAGCCATCTAGCTACTAACTATGGAGCCAAAGGTCTACAAAGAACTACTCATGCATCATCGGAGAGGCACCAATGGAGGTGGTGGTTCTGGACTTTGCGGCAGCTGGATGAATATTTCGTCTACTCCCCTAGGGTTCTGGAAATATTGGGGTCTTTATAGAGCAAAGAGGCGGTCCGGGGGCACCCGAGGTGGGTACAACCCACCAGGGCGCGCCTGGGCCTCCTGGCGCACCCTGGTGGGTTGTGCCTCCCTCGAGGCACCCTCCATGCGCAGTCAGGGCCCGTTGTGTTCCTTTTGGCCCATAAAAATTCTCCGTAAATTTTCATGGCATTTGGACTGCGTTTGATATTGATTTTCTGCGATGTAAAAAACATGGAAAAAACAGCAATTGGCACTTGCCACTAGGTTAGTACCAAAAAATGATATAAAATGACTATAAAATGATTATAAAACATCCAAGATTGATAATAAAACAGCATGGAATAATTAAAAATTATAGATACGTTGGAGACGTCTCAGCATCTCCAAGCTTAACTCCTACTCGTCCTTGAGTAGGGAAGTGATAAAAACAGAATTTTTGATGTGGAATGTTGCCTATCATGTCATATCATATTACTTTCTTTATAGCATGGACATTTGGACTTTTATATTCTTCAAAGCAATAGTCTAGTTTTGACATGATAATTTAAATATTCAAGCATATCAATAAGCAACCAAGTGTTTCAAAATATCAACGCTAAAATAAGCTATCCCTAGCCCGTCATGCTCAACCATTGATCCATTCATGAAACACTCTCGCATATTAGCTATATCCAATACTCAAGTACGATCATATTGCATCGTAGTTGATGCTTTTATAAGAGAAGATGGAGACTCAAATTCAAAATATCAATGCTAAAATAAAGTTTATTCCTTTTTCCACCATACTTTCAGTTTCCATGGCTAACCGTATCCACGGGTGCCCTCCAAACCAACACTTTCCAAGGAATTTATTATTTGACAACATAAAGTAAATTCATTTTTTTGTATTTTGGAACTGGGCATCCTTAATACCTTTGCCTTACTCTTGTGCAATGACAAGTGAATAAACACTCATCTTGAGAATAACACATCTAGCATGGAAAATATTAGCCACCCCTCACCGCTCCGCGAGCAAAACAAACACACAAAAGAGAAGTTTATTTTTGAAAATTAGAGATGGCACATGCAAATTTGCTTAGAGCAAAAAAAGAATACCGCATATTGGTAGATATACTGGACTCATGTGGCAAAACTGGGTTAAAGGTTTTTGGATGCACAAGTAGTGATCATACTTAGTGCAAAATGAAGGCTAGCAAAAGATTGGGAAGCGACCAACCAAGAAACGAATAATCTCATAAGAGAGCATTAAGCATAACTAACACCGAATAATGCACCATAAGTAGGATATAATTTCATCTCATAGCGAATCACAAACATTAACAACAATATTCTTATTAAAACATAATTACTCATCAAGATGACTCACATATCACATCATCATATCTCAAAACTATTACTAAGAATCAAGTTTATTTTGTCCAATGATCTTCATGGATGTTTCTATTACACCCTTCTTGGGTATCTATCACTTTGGGACTAATTTTCATGTGTTGCTTTTGACATGCTCAAACAAATATAAGTGAAGATCATGAGCATAACATTTCTTTCTCTCAAATTAATTTAAGTGAACCAAGAGAGAATTTCTTCAAAAAAAACTAAAGCACACCATGCTCAAAATGATATAAGTGAAGCACTAGAGCAAGTCCATAGCTCATAAAAATTTAAGTGAAGCATAGAGAGCAATTCTAACAAGTCATGACATAATTTTGGCTCTCTCAAATAGGTGTGTCCAGCAAGGGATCAAGACTAAAACACAAAATAAAAGAAGCAAAGACTCATATCATACAAGACGCTCCAAGCAAAACACATAGTATGTGACAAACAAAAATATAGTTTCGAGTAAAATGCCGATGGTCGTTAGAAGAAAGAGGGGATGCCACTCGGGGGCATCCCCAATTTAGTTGGTTGCTCATTTTTGGATAATAGTTTGGGATGCTGATACGTCCATTTTGCATCCTGCTTTTATATTGATATTTATTGCATTATGGGCTGTTATTACACATTATGTCACAATACGTATGCCTATTATCTCTTATTTTACAAGGTTTACATGAAGAGGGGGAATGCCGGCAGCTGGAATTCTAGGCTGGAAAAGGAGCAGATATTAGTGACCTATTCTGCACATCTCCAAAAGTCCTGAAACATCACGGGAGCACATTTCAGAATATATAAAAAATATTGGGCGAAAGAAGTACCAGAGGGGGGCCACCCACCATCCACGAGGGTGGGGGCGCGCCCCCTGCTTCGTGGGCCCCTGGCAGCCCTCTGATGCCTATCTTTGGCTATATGGAGTCTTTCGTCGAGGAAATAATCATAAGCAAGCTTTCAGGAAGAAACTCTGCCGCCACGAGAAGGAACCTTGGCGGAACCAATCTAGGGCTCTAGTGGAGCTGTTCTGCCAGGAAAACTTCCCTCCGGGAGGGGGAAATCATCACCATCATCATCACCAACAATCCTCTCATTGGGAGGGGGTCAATCTCCATCAACATCTTCATCAACACCATCTCATCTCAAACGCTAGTTCATCTCTTGTATCCAATCTTTGTCCCAAAGCCTCAGATTGGTACCTGTGGGTTGCTAGTAGTCTTGATTACTCCTTGTAGTTGATGCTAGTTGGTTTACTGGGTGGAATATCATATGTTCAGATCCATTATGCATATTAATACCCCTCTGATTTTGAACATGAATATGATTTGTGAGTAGTTACGTTTGTTCCTGAGGACAAGGGAGAAGTCTTGCTATAAGTAGTCATGTGAATTTGGTATTCATTCGATATTTTGATGAGATGTATGTTGTCTTTCCTCCAGTGGTGACATGTGAACGTCAGCTACATGACACTTCACCATTGTTTGGGCCTAGAGGAAGGCATTGGGAAGTAATAAGTAGATGATGGGTTGCTAGAGTGACAGAAGCTTAAAGCCTAGTTTATGCGTTGCTTCGTAAGGGGTTGATTTGGATCCATATGTTTCGTGCTATGGTTAGGTTTACCTTAATACTTCTGTTGTAGTTGTGGATGCTTGCAATAGGGGTTAATCATAAGTGGGATGCTTTTCCAAGGAAGGACAGTACCCAAGCACCGGTACACCCACATATCAAATTATCAAAGTACCGAATGTGAATCATATGAACGTGATGAAAACTAGCTTGACGATAATTCCCATGTGTACTCGGGAGCGCTTTATTTTATATAAGAGTTTGTCCAGGCTTGTCCTTTTCTGCAAAAGGGATTGGGCCATATTGATGCACCTTATTTACTTTTATTACTTGTTACTCGTTACAAATTACCTTATCACAAAACTATCTGTTACCGATACTTTCAGTGCTTGCAGAGAATACCTTGCTGAAAACCGCTAATCATTTCCTTCTGCTCCTCGTTGGGTTCGACGCTCCTACTTATCAAAAAGGCTACAATAGATCCCCTACACTTGTGGGTCATCAAGACTATTTTCTGGCGCCGTTGCCGAGGAGTGAAGCGCCTTTGGTAGGTGGAATTTGGTAAGGAAAAATTTATATGGTGTGCCGAAATTTACTGTCACTTGTTACTATGGAACATAATCCTTTGAGGGGCTTGTTCGGGGTATCTTCACCCCGACCAGTAGAGCAAAGAGTTGCTCCTCAACCTACTGAGCCTATTGAAAATTTTTACTTTGAAATTCCTTCGGGTATAATAGAGAAACTGCTAGCTAATCCTTTGACAGGAGATGGAACATTGCATCCTGATTTGCATCTAATCTATGTGGATGAAGTTTGTGGATTATTTAAGCTTGCAGGTATGCCCGAAGATGTTATCAAGAAGAAGGTCTTCCCTTTATCTTTGAAGGGAGAGGCATTGACATGGTTTAGGCTATGTGATGATATGGGATCATGGAACTACAACCGATTGAAATTGGAATTTCATCAGAAGTTTTATCCTATGCGTCTTGTTCATCGTGATCGTAATTATATATACAAATTTTTGGCCTTGCGAAGGAGAAAGCATCACTCAAGGTTGGGGGAGGCTTAAGTCAATGTTATATTCATGCCCCAATCATGAGATCTCAAAAGAAATGATTATTCAAAAAATTTATGCTCGGCTTTCTCTCAGTAATCGCTCCATGCTCGATACTTCTTGTACTGGTTCTTTTATGATGAAGACTATTGAATTCAAATGGGATTTATTGGAAAGAACTAAATGCAACTCTGAAGATTGGGATCTCAACGAAGGTAAGAAGTCAGGTATAACACCTAAGTTTGATTGTGTTAAATCTTTTATGTATACCGATGCTTTCCGTGAATTTAGCACTAAATATGGTATTGACTCTAAGATTGTAGCTTCTTTCTGTGAATCCTTTGCTACTCATGTTGATCTCCCTAAGGAGAAGTGGTTTACATATAATCCTCCCATTGAAGTAAAAGTAGTTGCACCTATTAAAGTTGAAGAAAAGACTATCACTTATAATGAGCTTGTTGTTCCTACTGCTTATATTGACAAACCACCTTTCCCTGTTAGAATAAAGGATCATGCTAAAGCTTCAATTGTGGTTCGTAAGAGTTATACTAGAACACCTACTCCCTTTGAGCAAATTAATGTTGAACCTAGTATTTCTATGGTTAAAGATCTCTTGGCCGATAATATTGATGGGCATGTTATTTACTTCTGTGATGAATCTGCTAGAATTGCTAGACCCGATACTAAAAATAAACATAGACCTGTTGTAGGCATACCTATTATTTCTGTTCAAATAGGAGATCATTTCTATCATGGCTTATGTGATATGGGTGCTAGTGCAAGTGCAATACCCCATTCCTTATATAAAGAAATTATGCATGATATTGCACCTGCTGAGATAGAGGAAATTGATGTCACAATTAAGCTTGCCAATAGAGTCACTATTTCACCAGTTGGGATTGTTAGAGATGTTGAAGTCTTGTGTGGGAAAGTTAAATATCTTGTTGATTTTCTTGTTCTTGGTTCCCCACAAGATAAATTTTGTCCAATTATATTTCGTAGACCCTTCTTGAATTCTGTTAATGCTAAGATAGACTGCAATAAGGATATTGTTTCTGTTGGTTTAGGGGATATGTCTCATGAATTTAATTTTGCTAAATTTTGTAGACAACCCCATGATAAAGAATTGCCTAGTAAAGATGAAATTATTGGTCTTGCTTCTATTGCTGTGCCTCCTAATGATCCTTTAGAACAATATTTGCTAGACCATGAAAATGATGTGTTTATGAATGAAAGAAGGGAAATAGATGAAGTATTCTTTAAACACGGACCTATTTTGAAAGACAACTTGCTAGTTCAAATCCTAGGGGATCCTCCTCCACCTAAGGGTGATCAAGTGTTTGAGCTTAAACCTTTACCTGATACTCTTAAATATGCTTATCTTGATGAGAAAGAGATATATCATGTTATTATTAGTGCTAACCTTTCAGAGCATGAAGAAAAGAGATTATTGAAAACTCTGAAGAAGCACCGTGCTGCAATTGGATATACTCTTGATGATCTTAAGGGCATTAGTCCCACTCTATGCCAGCACAAAATAAAATTGGAGAAAGACGCGAAACCGGTTGTTGATCATCAACGATGGTTAAATCCTAAGATGAAAGAAGTGGTAAGAAAAGAAATACTAAAGCTTCTGGAGACAGGTATAATTTATCACATTGCTGATAGCCAGGGGGTAAGTCCTGTTCATTGCGTCCCTAAGAAGGGAGGTATTACTGTTGTTCCTAATGATAAACATGTATTGATCCCACAAAGAATTGTTACATGTTATAGAATGGTAATTGATCTCCGAAAATTAAATAAAGCTACTAAAAAGGATCATTACCCCTTACCTTTTATTGATCAAATGCTAGAAATATTATCCAAACATACACATTTTTGCTTTCTAGATGGTTATTCTGGTTTCTCTCAAATACCTGTGTCAAAAGAGGATCAAGAAAAGACAACTTTTACTTGCCCTTTCGGTACCTTTGCTTATAGACGTATGCCTTTTGGTTTATGCAATGCACCTGCTACTTTTCAAAGATGTATGACTGCTATATTCTCTGACTTTTGTGAAGAGATTGTTGAGGTTTTCATGGATGATTTCTCCGTTTATGGAACTTCTTTTGATGATTTCTTAAGCAACCTTGATCGAGTTTTGCAGAGATGTGAAGAAACTAATCTTGTCTTGAATTGGGAGAAGTGCCACTTTATGGTTAATGAAGGTATTGTCTTGGGGCATAAAATTTCTGAAAGAGGTATTGAAGTTGATAAAGCTAAAGTTGATGCTATTGAAAAGATGCCGTGTCCCAAGGACATTAAGGTATAAGAAGTTTCCTTGGTCATGCCGGTTTTTATAGGAGGTTCATTAAGGACTTCTCTAAAATTTCTAGGCCTCTGACTAATCTCTTACAACAAGATATTCCTTTTGTTTTTGATGATGACTGTGTAAAAGCATTTGAAATACTTAAGAAAGCTTTGATTTCTGCACCTATTGTTCAGCCTCCTGATTGGAATCTACCATTTGAAATCATGTGTGATTCTAGTGATTATGCTGTAGGGGTTGTTCTAGGACAAAGAGTTGATAAGAAATTAAATGTTATTCAATATGCTAGTATAACTCTAGACAGTGCTCAAAGAAATTATGCTACTACTGAAAAAGAATTTTTTGCAGTTGCGTTTGCTTGTGATAAGTTCAGACCTTATATTGTTGATTCTAAAGTAACTGTTCACACTGATCATGCTGCTATTAAATATCTTATGGAAAAGAAATATGCTAAACCTAGATTTATTAGATGAGTTCTCTTGCTACAAGAATTTGATTTGCATATTATTGATAGAAAGGGAGCTGAGAACCCCGTTGCAGACAACTTGTCTAGATTAGATAATGTTCTTGATGACCCACTACCTATTGATGATAGCTTTCCTGATGAACAATTAGCTGTCATAAATGCTTCTCGTACTGCTCCATGGTATGCTGATTATGCTAATTATATTGTTGCTAAGTTTATACCACCTAGTTTCACAAACCAGCAAAAGAAAAAGTTCTTCTATGATATAAGACATTACTTTTGGGACGACCCACACCTCTATAAATAAGGAGTAGATGGTGTTATTAGACGTTGTGTACCTGAGCATGAACAGGAACAGATCCTACGCAAGTGTCACTCTGAGGCTTATGGAGGACACCATGCTGGAGATAGAACTGCACATAAGGTATTGCAATCCGGTTTTTATTGGCCTACTCTCTTCAAGGATGCCCGTAAGTTTGTTTTGTCTTGTGATGAATGTCAAAGAATTGGTAATATTAGTAGACGTCAAGAAATGCCTGTGAATTATTCACTTCTTATTGAACCAGTTGATGTTTGGGGTTTTGATTATATGGGACTGTTTCCTTCCTCTAATGGGTATACTCATATTTTAGTTGCTCTTGATTACGTTACTAAGTGGGTATAAGCTATTCCAACTAGTAGTGCTGACCATAACACCTCTATTAAGATGCTTAAAGAAGTTATTTTTCTGAGGTTTGGAGTCCCTAGATATTTAATGACTAATGGTGGTTCACATTTTATTCATGGTGCTTTTCGTAAGATGCTTGCTAAGTATGATGTTAATCATAGAATTGCATCTCCATATCATCCACAGTCTAGTGGCCAAGTAGAATTGACTAATAGAGAGCTTAAATTAATTTTGCAAAAGACTGTTAATAGATCTAGAAATAATTGGTCCAAGAAACTTGATGATGCATTATGGGCCTATAGAACTGCATACAAAAATCCTATGGGTATGTCACCGTATAAAATGGTTTATGGAAAGGCATGTCACTTACCTCTTGAACTAGAACATAAGGCATATTGGGCCATTAAAGAGCTCAATTATGATTTCAAACTTGCCGGTGAGAAGAGGCTTTTTGACATTAGCTCACTTGATGAATGGAGAGCCCAGGCTTATGAGAATGCCAAGCTATTTAAAGAAAAGGATAAAAGATGGCATGACAAAAGGATACAAAAACGTGAGTTTAATGTAGGTGATTATGTATTGTTATACAACTCTCATTTAAGATTTTTTGCAGGAAAACTCCTCCCTAAATGGGAAGGTCCTTACGTTATCGAGGAGGTCTATCGCTCCGGTGCCATAAAAATCAACAACTTCGAAGGCACTAATCCGAGGGTGGTGAACGGTCAAAGAATCAAACATTATATCTCAGGTAATCCCATAAATGTTGAAACTAATGTTATTGAAACTGTAACCCTGGAGGAACACATAAGGGACACTTTCCAGAATGTTCCAGACTCCGAAAAGGGAGATGTATGAGGTACGGTAGGTAAACCGACTGCAAAATTGTTCTAATAGTAATTTTTCTCCGTTTTGGAATATTTAAGAAAATAGGAAAATAAGAAGTAGTCCGGGAAGGACACGAGGCGTCCACGAGGGTGGAGGGCGCGCCCTACCCCCTGGGCGCCCCCTACCTCGTGGGCACCTTGTGTGCTCTCCGGACTCTATTTTCTTGCACGATACTTCTTTTGGCCGGTAAAAAATCACTATATAATCTCCCAAAGGTTTTGACCACCATACCACGCAAACATCCTCTGTTTTTGTTTTGAGTTGTTTCTGCTGCAGATATAGAGCAAGATTTCTTCTCAAGAGTCAGTCAGGGAGAGTCGGGTGTCCCATCCGACACTGGGACCAAGAGCAAACAGCAATGTTGACCACTTTGGGCCATCAACTAAGGAAGAGATGGAGGCTGACTTGAAAAGGATAGATGCCATGGAGGAGGATGAAGAAGTTACTTCTCGTTTCCGAGCTAGATTCATGATGGGGGAACTACAAAGCTCAGCTATTCCAAACTCGGTCATCCCTTCCAATTTTAGATTTCTTTCTTATGAAAATATGAAAAAGAGTGTTACTTGTTCTCCCGCAGCTATGCAACATCCTTGGGTGAAAGGAGCCTTAGCCGTCATGGGCAAGCTCCATAAGGAAGTAATGGACCTCAAGCAGCAAGTCAATAAGCTCGAGGAAGAGAATCATATCCTGAGGGGCATCATCGCCCAGAATATCACATCACCACCCTCAAAGAAGGAGAGGCACCCCCCCTTGGCAACTGCCAAGCTTGGGGGAGTGCATCGATATCGTATCACCATCACACCTTTATCTTTACCGTTTTTCTTAGTTCGATCCTTTTGGTAATATCTTGATCTAGCAGAACAAAGTTTACTATGATCTAGTTTTGAGTTTTGCTTTATGATCCTTCTATGTAATTGAGTCCGTGAGCTATATATAATAAAGATTAGTGTTGAGTCAATGGCTTGCTTATCGTGCTATGATCTTGAGGGAATAAAAATAAAACAAAAGAGAAATAATAAAAAGAATTAAAGAGATCATATGGATCTTATGGAGAGTAATGACTTCACATATAAAGAGTATGATGAATAAAAATTGTTGAGAGTTGACAAGCATAGTTTTGGTCACCGTTGCAATTAATAGGAAGTAATAAAGAAAGAGAGGTTTTCACATATAAATATACTATCTTGGACATCTTCTATGATTTGAGCACTCATTAAAATATGACATGCTAAAGAGTTGACGTTGTACAAGGAAGACAACGTGATGGGTTATGTTTTCTTACATCGATAAATTATATTGTCATGGATCATCCAACATGTTGAGCTTGCCTTTCCCTCTCATGCTAGCCAAATTCTTTGCACCAAGTAGAGATACTACTTGTGCTTCCAAATATCCTTAAACCCAATTTTGCCATGAGAGTCCACCATATCTACCTATGGATTGAGTAAGATCCTTCAAGTAAGTTGTCATCGTTGCAAGCAATAAAAATTGCTCTCTAAACATGTATGACTTATTAGTGTGGAGAAAATAAGCTTTATACGATCTTGTGATGTGGATGAAATAAAGGCGACGGAATGCATAATAAAGGTCCATATCACAAGTGGCAATATAAAGTGACATTCTTTTGCATTAAGATTTTGTGCATCCAACCATAAAAGCACATGAAAACCTCTGCTTCCCTCTGCGAAGGGCCTATCTTTTTTTCTTTTCTTATACTTCATGCAAGAGTCATGGTGATATTCACCTTTCCTTTTTTACATTTTATCCTTTGGCAAGCACAATGTGTTGGAAAGATCCTGATATATATAGCTAATTAGATGTGAGTTGTCATGAACTATTATTGTTGACATTACCCTTGAGGTAAAAGGTTGGGAGGCAAAACTATAAGCCACTATCTTTCTCTGTGTCCGATTAAAACTTCATAACCATAAATATCGCGTGAGTGTTAGCAATTGTGAAAGACTAAATGATAGTTGAGTATGTGAACTTGCTGAAAAGCTCTTATATTGACTCTTTCCGATGTTATGATAAATTGCAATTGCTTTAATAACTGAGATTATAGTTTGTTAGTTCTAAATGAAGTTTATGATTCATACTTGAAATTGTGATTGAATTGTTACTTTAGCATAAGAGATCATATGACAATATATGTATATGTTGCTATTCTAAGGATGATCATGATACCCTCATGTCCGTATTTTATTTTCATCGACACCTCTATCTCTAAACATGTGGGCATATTTTTCGATTTCGGTTTTCGCTTGAGGACAAGTGAGGGATAAGCTTGGGGGAGTTGATACGTCCATTTTGCACCATGCTTTTATATCGATATTTATTGCATTATGGGCTATTATTACACATTATGTCACAATACTTATGCATATTCTCTCTTATTTTACAAGGTTTACATGAAGAGGGGGAATACCGGCAGCTGGAATTCTGGGCTGGAAAAGGAGCAAATATTAGAGACCTATTCTTCACATATCCAAAAGTCCTGAAACTTCACGGGAGCACATTTCAGAATATATAAAAAAAATATTGGGCGAAAGAAGTACTAGAGGAGGGCCACCCACCGTCCACGAGGGTGGGGGCGCGCCCCCTGCCTCGTGGGCTCCCTGGTAGCCCTCTGATGCACATCTTTGGCTATATGGAGTCTTTCGTCGAGGAAAAAAATCATAAGCAAGTTTTCGGGAAGAAACTCTGCCGCCACGAGGCGAAACCTTGGCGGAACCAATCTAGGGCTCTGGCGGAGCTGTTCTGCTGGGGAAACTTCCCTCCGGGAGGGGGAAATCATCACCATCGTCATCACCAACGATCCTCTCATCGGGAGGGGGTCAATCTCCATCAACATCTTCACCAGCACCATCCCATCTCAAAACCTAGTTCATCTCTTGTATCCAATCTTTGTCCCAAAGCCTCAGATTGGTACCTGTGGGTTGCTAGTAGTGTTGATTACTCCTTATAGTTGATGTTAGTTGGTTTACTTGGTGGAAGATCATATGTTCAGATGCATTATGCATATTAATACCCCTCTGATTATGAACATGAATATGATTTGTGAGTAGTTACATTTGTTCCTGAGGACATGGGAGAAGTCTTGCTATAAGTAGTCATGTGAATTTGGTATTCATTCGATATTTTGATGAGATGTATGTTGTCTTTCCTCTAGTGGTGTCATGTGAACGCCGACTACATGACACATCACCATTGTTTGGGCCAAGAGGAAGGCATTGGGAAGTAATAAGTAGATGATGGGTTGCTAGAGTGACAGAAGCTTAAACCCTAGTTTATGCATTGCTTCGTAAGGGGCTGATTTGGATCCATATGTTTCATGCTATGGTTAGGTTTACCTTAATACTTCTATTGTAGTTGCGTATGCTTGCAATAGGGGTTAATCATAAGTGGGATGCTTGTACAAGGAAGGACAGTACCCAAGCACCGGTCCACCCACATATCAAATTATCAAAGTACCGAACGCGAATCATATGAACGTGATGAAAACTAGCTTGAAGATAATTCCCATGTGTCCTCGGGAGCGCTTTCTTTTACATAAGAGTTTGTCCAGGCTTGTCCTTTGCTGCAAAAGGGATTGGGCCATATTGCTGCACCTTATTTAATTTTTTTACTTGTTACTCGTTACAAATTACCTTATCCAAAACTATTTGTTACCAATAATTTCAGTGCTTGCAGAGAATACCTTGCTGAAAACCGCTTATCATTTCCTTCTGCTCCTCGTTGGGTTCGACACTCTTACTTATCGAAAAGGCTACGATAGATCCCCTACACTTGTGGGTCATCAGATGCCAGGGCATCCCCAAGCTTAGTCTCTTCTACTCATTATTCCTTCATCCATCGTAAGATAACCCAAAACTTGAAAACTTCAATCACACAAAACTCAACAAAACCTTCGTGAGATCCGTTAGTATAAGAATAATAAATCACTACTATAAGTGTTGTATAAAACCAATTAATATTTTATTCTTTTATTATATCTACTGTATTCTAACTTTTCTATGGCAAGAACTCATCAAAGAAAACCATAGAGCCATCAAAATAAGCACACAACACAAAGAAAACAGAATCTGTCAAAAACAAAACAGTTTGTAGCAATCTGACTATTTTGAATACTTCTGTTAGTCCCAAAATTATGAGAAATTAGGACAACCTGAAAATTTTGCATATTCATCTACTGCAAGTGGAATGGGTATTTTATCTATCTCTGGTAAAAAAATGAAAATTAATTTCGTGAGCGTAAAAGTTTCTCTTTTTTCAACAAGATCAAACAACTATCACCCAAGAAGATCCTAAAGGCTTTACTTGGCACAAACACTAATTTAAAACATAAAAACACAATAATAACAGTAGATAATTGTTCTAACAAACAAAAACAGGAAGCAAGAAGAAAAAAATTGTTCATTGGGTTGCCTCCCAACAAGCGCTATAATTTTACGCCCTTAGCAAGGATCTAAGTTTATCTTCTTTGTCTTTAACCTTCTTAGAGGTGCTTTCATCATGGGGTTTTGTAAACACAACATAAAACATATTATCCATAGAAACCTTAGCATTCCTAAGTTGATGTTCATCATAACCTCTTTGGTTCCCCGCAATAATCCAAAAGTAATGTTGGTTAACATTATCAAAAACTTGTTGGATTATATCTAGAACGGGGACTTCCTTTTTTGAGATTCCCATCAAAGATTTTATTATCCCCAAGAAAATGTCTAAAAAGCATAATCACTATTGTAAAGAATTTCATCTATCACAGGTTTTTCACGATTCATACCATAAAAATCAAAGATTACCCTAGCTTCCCGTATTATGTAGTCAAACTCATTCATAAGAACGAGAGTGGCCAACTTTTTAGCCCTAGGATTCTTTATAACGGGAAGCTCAAAAAACTAGTGCTGAAATAGCATCCGCAAAAGATCTAATAGTTTTAAGTATAGGAGCATCATCAAGACTTAGCTTCCCAACACAATTGAAAAATTCTTGGATACGTTCTTTTCCCATAATGTTCCCTTGCCCCAAGATAAAAGTTTTGGCATCCAAATTGCCCGTACATCCAATTTAAGAGTTAGGACATCATCTATATGTGCCATACCGAAATCACTCATGATTGCAAGCAAAGGATAGATCTGACAAATTTTTGTGAAGTTGGGGAGAGGAAAACGAGAGGCAAATGGAAAATAATGTAAATTGCAAGGAGATGAGATTTTTGATTAGGAACCTGGTATATGTTGAAGATCCTCCCTGGCAACGGCGCCAGAAATTCCTTTTGATGACGCTGGAAGCTACGTCGGTATTTCCCCAAAGAGGAAGAGATGATGCAGCACAGCGGCGGTAGGTATTTCCCTCAGATATGAAACC
Organism: Triticum urartu; assembly: GCF_003073215.2. Classification (NCBI taxonomy): domain Eukaryota; kingdom Viridiplantae; phylum Streptophyta; class Magnoliopsida; order Poales; family Poaceae; genus Triticum; species Triticum urartu. The sequence continues at coordinate 605,933,589 of NC_053023.1, read as the reverse complement.
AAGGTTATCGAACCAGTAGGAGAACCAAGCAACACAACGTAAACAGCACCTGCACACAAATAACAACTTCTTGCAACCCGACGTGTTAAAGGGGTTGTCAATCCCTTCTGGGGGTACGACGCCTCAAGATAGGCAAACGGACGTGAGGTAAATTTGTAGTAGATTGATAAATCGAACGTCGAATAAATAAATAAGAATAAATTGCAGCAAAGAATTTTTTGGTTTTTGGTTTAGTAGATCTGAAAATAAACGCAAAGGAAAATAGATCGCAAAGGCAAATAATATGAGAAAGAGACCCGGGGGCCGTAGGTTTCACTAGTGGCTTCTCTCGAGAAAAATAGCAAACGGTGGGTGAACAAATTACTGTTGGGCAATTGATAGAACTTCAAATAATCATGGCAATACCTAGGCAATGATCATTACATAGGCATCACGTCCAAGATTAGTAGACCGACTCCTGCCTAGATCTACTACTATTACTCCACACATCGACCGCTATCCAGCATGCATCTAGTGTATTAAGTTCATGGAGAAATGGAGTAATACAATAAGAACGATGACATGATGTAGACAAGATCGTTCTATGTAGAGATAGACCCCATCGTTTTATCCTTAGTAGCAACGATACATACATGTCGGTTCCCTTTCTGTCATTGGGATCAAGCACTGTAAGATCGAACCCACTACAAAGCACCTCTTCCCGTTGCAAGATAAATAGATCAAGTTGGCCAAACAAAACCCAAATATCGAAGAGAAGAAATATGAGGCTATAAGACATCATGCATAAAAGAGATCAAAGAAACTCAAATACTTTCATGGATATAAAAAGATAGATCTGATCATAAACAAGTTCATCGATCCCAACAAACACACCGCAAAAGACTTACATCATATGGATCTTCAAGAGACCGTTGTATTGAGAATCAAGAGAGAGAGATGAAGCCATCTAGCTAATAACTACGGACCCAAAGGTCTATAAAGAACTACTCACGCATCATCGGAGAGGCACCAATGGAGTTGGTGAACCCCATCCGAGATGGTGTCTAGATTGGATCTGGTGGTTCTGGACTCTGCGGTGGCTGGATGAATATTTCGTCGACTCCCCTAGGGTTCTGGAAATAGTGGGGTATTTATAGAGTAAATAGGCAGTCCGGGGGGCACTCGAGGTGGGCACAACCCACCAGGGCGCTAAGGCCTCCTGGCGTGCTCTGGTGGGTTGTGCCTCCCTCGGGACACCCCCCAGGCGCAGCCAGGACCCGTTGTGTTCCTTTTGGCCCATAAAAATTCACCGTAAAGTTTCGTGGCATTTGGACTCCGTTTGATATTGATTTTCCGCGATGTAAGAAACATGGAAAAAACAGCAACTGGCACTTGGCACTATGTCAATAGGTTAGTACCAAAAAATGATATAAAATGACTATAAAATTATTATAAAACATCCAAGATTGATAATATAACAGTATGGAACAATCAAAAATTATAGATACGTTGGAGACGTATCAGTCTCCAACGTATCTATAATTTATGAAGCATTCATGCCATGTTTACAACAAGTTTATATTGTTTGGGTATGATTTGATTAGAACTAACCAGACTCACACTATTTTCAGCAGAACTACGATGGTGTCGTTTTTTGTGTAGAAATAAAAGTTCTCAGAATTGGTTGAAAATTTACGGTGATTTTTAGTGGAGCAAAAGAGACCCCCAAAGCATCAAGGAAGGACCAGAAGATTCATTAGGAAGCCATGAGCCTCCTAGGCGCGCCATAGGGGGGCGTCCTGAGGGCTTGTGGGCCCCTCAGGCACCTCCTTGACGTGAGACCAATGCCAAAAATTCTTATAAATGCCAAAAACCCCGAAAAGAACCCTAGATCGGTAGTGATTATCATTTGTGAGTAGTTACCATCATAAATGCCAAAACGCCCTGAGCAATTCCGCCGGGGGAACTCCCCTCCCGGAGGGGGAAATCATCATCATCATCGTCACCAACAACCCTCTCATCTTTGGGAGCCCAATCTTCATCAACATCTTCAACGGAATCATCTCCTCTCAAATCCTAGTTCATCTCTTGTGTTCAATCTTTGTACCCGAACCTCAGATTGGTACCTGTGGGTGACTAGTAGTGTTGATTACATCTTGTAGTTGATTACTATATGGTTTATTTGGTGGAAGACTATATGTTCAGATCCATTATGCTATTTAATACCCCTCTTATCTTGAGCATGATTGTCATTTGTGAGTATTTTCTTTTGTTCTTGAGGTCACGGGAGAAGTCATGTTGCAATTAATCATGCGAACTTGATATGTGTTCGATATTTTGATGATATGTATGTTGTGATTCCCTTAGTGGTGTCATGTGAACGTCGACTACATGGAACTTCACCATATTTGGGCCTAAGGGAATGCATTGTGGAGTAGTTATTAGATGATGGGTTGCTAGAGTGACAGAAGCTTAAACCCTAGTTTATGTGCTATTTCGTAAGGGGCTGATTTGGATCCAAAAGTTTAATGCTATGGTTAGATTGTATCTTAATACTTTTCTCGTAGTTGTGGATGCTTGCGAGGGGGTTAATCATAAGTAGGAGGTTTTTTCAAGTAAGAACAACACCCAAGCACCGGTCCATCCACATATCAAATTATCAAAGTAGCGAACACGAATCAAACCAACATGATGAAAGTGACTAGATCAAATTCCCGTGTACCCTCAAGAACGCTTTGCTTATTATAAGAAACTGTTTTGGCCTATCCTTTGCCACAAAAGGATTGGGCTACCTTGCTGCACTTTATTTACCATTACCGTCACATGCTCATTTCGAATTATCTTGCTATCAAACTACCTGTTACCGACAATTTCAGTGCTTGCGAAGATTACCTTGCTGAAAACCACTTGTCATTTCCTTCTGCTTCTCGCTGGGTTCGACACTCTTACTTATAAAAAGGACTACGATTGCTCCCCTACACTTGTGGGTCATCAAGGCTATTTTTGGCGCCATTGTCGTGGAGTAAAGCGCTCTTGGTAAGTGAAAATTGGTAAAGTAAAATTATTACTATGTGCTGAATTTATTGTCACTTGTTACTATGGAGAATCATCCTTTGAGGGGTTTGTTCGGGTTATATTCACCTCGACTGGAACAACAACTAGTTGCCCCTCAACCTACTACACCTACTAAAAATATTTATTATGAAATTCCTTCGTGTATGATAGAACAACTGCTAGCTAATCCTTATGCAGGAGATAAAACTGAACATCTTGATATGCACTTGATATATTGGGATGAAATTTGTGGATTATTTAAGCTTGCAGGTTTATCCAGAGACGAAACTAGGAAGAAGGTTTTTCCTTTATCTATGAAGGGAAAAGCATTGACATGGTATAGGCTATGTGATGATATTGGATCTTGGAATTGGAATCAATTGAAATTGGAATTTCACCAAAAAAATTATCCTATGCATCTAGTTCATCGTGATCAGAATTACATATATAATTTTTGGCCTCATGAAGGATAAAGTATCGCTCTAGCTTGGGGGAGGCTTAAGTCAATGTTATATTCATGCCCCAATCATGAGCTCTCGAGAGAAATTATCATTCAGAACTTTTATGCTCGGCTTTATCGTGATGATCAATCCAGGCTCGACACTTCTTGTACTAGTTCTTTTATGAATAAGACTATTGAATTCAGGTAGGATCTTCTAGAAAGAATTAAATGCAACTCTGAAGATTGGGTACTCGACGAAAGTAAAGAGTCAGGTATTAAGCTTGAGTTTGATTGCGTAAATCTTTTATGAATACCGATGCATTTCAAAAGTTTAGCACTAAATATGGACTTGACTCTAAGATATTAGCCTCTTTTTGTGAATCTTTTGCTACTCGTGTTGATCTCCCTAAGGAGAAGTGGTTCAAATATAACCCCCCTATTAAAGAAGAAATTAAATAACCGGTTGCAGTTAAAGATGAAACTATCATTTACAACATTGATCCAGTTGTGCCTACTTCTTATATTGAAAAACCACCTTTCCCTGTTAGAATAAAGGAACATGCCAAGGTTTCAACTATGGTTCGCAAAAGTAATATTAGAGCACCCAAACCTGCTGAACAAATCAAACTGGAACCTATTGTTGCTATGGTTAAAAATTTCCTAGCAGAAAACATAGATGGGCTTGTCATTTATTTCTGTGATGAAGCTGCTAGAATTGCCAAACCCGATGAAAGAGATAAACATAGACCTGTGGTTGGCATGCCTATTGTCTCAGTCAAAATAGGAGATCATTTTTATCATGGTTTATGTGACTTAGGTGCTAGTGTGGGTTCTATCCCTTTTACCTTAAAGCAAGAAATTATGAGTGACATAGCACCCGCTGAAATAGAAGACATAGATGTTACTATTAAACTTGCTAATAGAGACGTGATGTCTACGACACAATCTTCTTCTTGTAAATGTTGTTGGGCCTCCAAGTGCAGAGGTTTGTAGGACAGTAGCAAATTTCCCTCAAGTTGATGACCTAAGGTTTATCAATCTGTGGGAGGCGTAGGATGAGGATGGTCTCTCTCAAGCAACCCTGCAAACAAATAACAAAGAGTCTCTTGTGTCCCCAACACACCCAATACAATGGTAAATTGTATAGGTGCACTAGTTCGGCGAAGAGATGGTGATACAAGTGCAATATGGATGGTAGATATAGGTTTTTGTAATCTGAAAATATAAAAACGGCAAGGTAGCAAGTGATAAAAGTGAGCACAAACGATATTGCAATGCGTTGAAACAAGGCCTAGGGGTTCATACTTTCACTAGTGCAAGTTCTCTCAACAATAATAACATAATTGGATCATATAACTAACCCTCAACATGCAACAAAGAGTCACTCCAAAGTCACTAATGGCGGAGAACAAACGAAGAGATTATGGTAGGGTACGAAACCACCTCAAAGTTATCCTTTCTGATCTATCTATTCAAGAGTCCGTAGTAAAATAACACGAAGCTATTCTTTCCGTTCAATCTATCATAGAGTTCGTGCTAGAATAACACCTTAAGACACAAATCAACCAAAACCCTAATGTCACCTAGATACTCCAATGTCACCTCAAGTATCCGTGGGTATGATTATACGATATGCATCACACAATCTCAGATTCATCTATTCAACCAACACAAAGAACTTCAAAGAGTGCCCCAAAGTTCCTACCAGAGAGTCAAGACGAAAACTCGTGCCAACCCCTATGCATAGGTTCATGGGCGGAACCGCAAGTTGATCATCGAAACATACATCAAGTGGATCAATAGAATACCCCATTGTCACCACGGGTATCCCACGCAAGACATACATCAAGTGTTCTCAAATCCTTAAAGACTCAATCCAATAAGATAACTTCAAAGAGAAAACTCAATCCATTACAAGAGAGTAGAGGGGGAGAAACATCATAAGATCCAACTATAATAGCAAAGCTCACGATACATCAAGATCGTATAACCTCAAGAACACGAGAGAAAGAGATCAAACACATAGCTACTGGTGCATACCGTCAGCCCCGAGGGAGAACTACTCCCTCCTCGTCATGGAGAGCGTCGGGATGATGAAGATGGCCACCGGAGAGGGATTCCCCCTCCGGCAGGGTGCCGGAATGGGTCTAGATTGGTTTTCGGTGGCTATGGAAGCTTCTGGTGGCGGAACTCCCGATCTATTCTGCTCTCCGAAGTTTTTAGGGTATATGGGTATATATGGGAGGAAGAAGTACGTCGGTGGACCTCCGGGCTGTCCACGAGGAAGGGGGGCGCGCCCAGGGGGGTGGGCGCGCCCCCCACCCTCGTGGGCAGCCCGGGATTCTCCTGGTCCAACTTCGATACTCCGTGGGCTTCTTCTAGTCCAAAAATAAGTTCCGTGAAGTTTCAGGCCAATTGGACTCCGTTTGATTTTCCTTTTCTGCAATACTCTAAAACAAGGAAAAAAACAGAAACTGGCACTGGGCTCTAGGTTAATATGTTAGTCCCAAAAATCATATAAAATAGCATATAAATGCATATAAAACATCCAAGGTTGATAATATAATAGCATGGAACAATCAAAAATTGTAGATACGTTGGAGACATATCAAGACGCTATCACACTACTTGGTATTGTTAGAGATGTTGAAGTATTCTGTGGGAAAATAAAATATCCTACTGATTTTCTTGTCCTTGGTTCCCCACAAGATGACTTTTGTCCCATTATCTTTGCTAGACCTTTCTTGAACACTGTCAATGGTACTATAGATTGTCCTAAAAAAACTATCAGTGTTAGCTTTGGTGATGAGTCTCATGAATTTAATTTCTCCAAGTTTATTAGACAACCTCATAATAAAGAATTACCTAGTAAGGATGAAATAACTGGTCTTCCTTCTATTGTCATGCCTCCTACTAATCCACTAGAACAATATTTGCTAGACCATGAAAATGATATGCATATGCATGAAAGAAATGAAATAGATAAATCTTCTTTGAACAACGACCCCTGCTTAAACACAATTTGCCTATTGAAACTCTAGGAGGTCCTCCTCCACGTAAAGGTGATCCTATGTATGAATTAAAACAATTGCCAGACACTCTGAAATATGCTTATTTTGATGAGAAAAAGATATATCCTGTTATTATTAGTGCTAACCTTTCAAAACATGAAGAAGAAAGATTATTGAAAATTTTGAATAAGAACTGAGTTGCTATTGGATATACTCTTGATGATCTTAAGGGCATTAGTCCCACTCTCTGTCAGCACAAGATTAATATGGAACCCGATGCTAAGCCTGTTGTTGATCATCAACGATATTTGAATCCTAAGATGAAAGAAGTGGTAAGAACTGAAATACTAAAACTTCTAGACGCAGGTATAATCTATCCCATAGCTGATAGTAGATGGGTAAGTCCCGTTCACTGTGTCACTAAGAAGGGAGGTATTGCTGTTGTTCTTAATGATAAAAATGAACGTATTCCACAAAGAATTGTTACTGGCTATAGAATGGTAATTGATTTTATAAAAATAAATAAAGCATCTAGAAAAGATCATCACCCTTTGCCTTTTATTGATCAAATGCTAGAAAGACTATGTAAGCACACACACTTGTCTCAAATACCTGTTTCACAACCTAATCAAGAGAAAACCACCTTTACTTGTCCTTTTGGTACTTATTCTTATAGACGTATGCCTTTTGGTTTATGCAATGCACCTGCTACCATTCAAAGATGTATCACTGCTATATTCTATGATGTTTGTGAAAAGATTGTTGAGGTTTTCATGGATGGTCTTTTCATCTACGGAACTTATTTTGATGATTGCTTAAGAAACCTTGATCGAGTTTTGCAGAGATGTGACCAAACTAATCTTGTCTTGATTTGAGAGAAGTGCCACTTTATGGTTAATGAAGTTATTGTCTTGGGACATAAAATTTCTGAACAAGGTATTGAGGTGGATAAAGCTAAAGTTGATGCAATTGAGAAAATGCCATGTCCTAGAGATATTAAAGTTATTCGTAGTTTTCTCGGTCATGCTAGTTTATATAGGAGGTTTATTAAAGACTTCCCTAAAATCTCTAGGCCTCTTACAAATCTTTTACAAAAAGATGTTCCATTTGTTTTTTATGATGATTGTGTAGAAGCCTTTGAAACACTTAAGAAAGCCTTAACTTCTACACCTATTGTTCGACCACCTGATTGAAACTTGCCTTTTGAAATTATGTGTGATGTTCGTGATTATGTTGATGGTGCTATTCTAGGACAAAGAGTTGATAAGAAATTAAATGTTATCCATTATGTTAGTAAAACTCTAGACAGCGCCCAAAGAAATTATGCTACTACTGAAAAGAATTTTTAGCAGTCATGTTTGCTTGTGATAAATTCAGATCTTATATTGTTGATTCCAAAGTAATTGTTTACACTGATCATGCTGCTATAAAATATATTATGGTAAAGAAAGATGCCAAACCTAGACTCATTAGGTGGGTTCTCTTGCTACAAGAATTTGATTTACATATTACTGATAGGAAAGGAGCTGAGAATCCCATAGCTGACAACTTATCTAGGTTAGAAAATATTATTGATTACCCACTACCTATTGATGATAGTTTTCCTGATGAAAAATTAGTTGCAATAAATGTTTCTCATAACACTCCTTGGTATGCTGACTATGCTAATTATATTGTTTCTAAATACATACCACCTAGTTTCACATACCAACAAATGAAAAAAATTCTTCTATGATTTAAGACATTACTTTTGGGATGACCCGCATATTTATGAAGAAGGAGTAGATGGTATTATTAGACGTTGTGTACCTCAGCATGAACAAGGACAAATCCTACGCAAATGTCATTCTGAAGCTTATGGAGGACATCATGTGGGAGATAGAAATGCTCACAAGGTATTGCAATCTGGTTTTTATTGGCCTACTCTCTTCAAGGATGCCCGTAATTAAGTTTGTTTTATCTTGTGATGAATGTCAAAGAATTGGTAACATTGGTAAGCATTAGGAAATGCCTATGAATTATTCACTTGATGTTGAACCATTTGATGTTTGGGGTTTTGATTACATGGGACCATTTCCTTCCTCTAATGGGTATACACATATTTTGGTTGTTGTTGATTATGTTACTAAGTCGGTATAAGCTATTCCAACTAGTAGTGTTGATCATAACACTTCCATTAAAATGCTTAAAGAAGTTATTTTCCCAAGGTTTGGAGTCCCTAGATATTTAATGACTGATGGTGGTTCACACTTTATTCATGGTGCTTTCCATAAAATGCTTCCTAAAAATGGTATCAACCATAGAATTGCTTCACCCTATCATCCTCAGTCTAGTGGTCAAGTTGAACTTATCAATAGAGAAATAAAACTAATATTAAAAAAATTTCAATAGGTCCTGAAAGAATTGGTCTAAGAAATTGGATGATGCACTTTGGGCCTACATAACTGCTTATAAAAATCCTATGGGTATGTCTCACTACTGCAGGATGTTGCTAACGGGACACTACGATCAGATACCCTTTGATGAAACTGTGTGCGATGCATTAATCGCAAGCGGGGATGTAAAAAACATCAAAAAAGATGCTAAACATTTGCAATGGCAGAGACATCAAACACGGTTCAGATTTTAGTTACGTGTGCGATGCGGGACATACGGTTGATCCAGAAGAACTGTTTTGCGATGAGGCAGAACAATAGAAACATGCAACCATATCAATGCGTGTGTGATATACGATATACAGTTCGCTCCGATGAACAGTGTGCTATTAGGGAATGCAATAGAAATGGACAACCAGATCAAGGTGTGTGTGATATACAACATATGGTTCACTCGGGCGACTATTTTCGATTAGCGAAGAGAACAAAAACGATTCAACTTAACAAGATGTGTGTGATATGCGGCATTTACGATGAGCCAAAAGAACACAAATGATTCGTGCAAACAAGATGTGTGTGATACGCAGAAAACAGCCCACTCAGATGAACTGTTTGCGATGAGATATTATAACACAGACGGTTACTATAGTTAGTTCATGTGTGAATCTGTTCATACAAAAAACTTTGAAAAATGCAAACTAGTTGCTTGTGGTGGCTAGGAGTACCGCACACGATGCGTCTGCAAGTACTCGTGTGCGATAATTAGTAAGTTACACATATGTTTCCTTATGTTAACACGTGTGTGATGAATAACACGTGGCACCGCATACGATATTCGGGTTGTGTGTGCGCTCCACTTAGTCTTCCTGCGCTCCAGCGAATGCTTCCCGCGCTCCACATGGGTGAATTGTAAAATCCACGCCTCTCCCCTTATCGGTTTCCCGCCACTAGCTAATGGCTTAGTGCATATAACCCAGGCGGCAACGCACCGTCTCGACACTCTGCGCAGATCTAGTCCTCGCCTATCTACCATTAGTTATTCCAAGCATGCCAGGCAATGACCAAAGCTTCAATGTCGACCCCTACCTGTGTTACATCTTTGGTGAGGAGGACGAGCCGGAGTAGGTCGGGGAGCAAGATCTTCATCGGCCGGTGCAGGCACCATGGCCCATCGGCAGCGATATCGGTGTGGCGGTCGTTGGGTGCACAATCGACATATTGCATAGGAGGTGTGATGAGCAGTTTGCCATCCATCGTGCAAAAGATTAAGAGCTGCTTGGTGGCATGATCGACGACCCACCCGAAGAGCTGCCGTCACCAGTGCTCATCGAGAGCCTGATGCCCTGCAAGGAATGGGCAGAGGACCTCTGCGATTCAGTCAAGACACAGGCAGCCTACGGCTTCATCATTGCCCGCGGTTGCCGTGTCAACCTCGGTCCCGACGATGTGGTGGCCAGGCTCGAGCACATCCTTGGCGGAGTTGACGTCCCCAACGAAGTAGAACATCGCCAGCGTGATATCTTGAGGATGCAGGTGATGGACTGTATTTGCTACCAGGCCAGTGACATGGAAATGGAGCGGTTCCGCGTAGATATCATGCACGCAATTGCACGCTGTCAAGATCTTCTGGAAGAGGCCTAGCAACCCCAAGAGCCTCCCAGCGCCAGCAGCTCCGTAGGCAGAGGCGGGTCGGGACACTTGGAATGAACGACCGCAAGGGTGCTATGCTGATCATGGAGTCCAAGAAGACCGTCATCGGAAGGCCGCCAGCTCAGCCTTTTAGCCTATATTTCATTATAATTGTATGCATTTGTAGGTCGTGAGTGTTTTGGGCCTTGCCGCATGTGGCATTTTAAATTATCCTGAATTTGTTAGACAATTATTAAAGGTTGCCATTGTAAATTTGCCTCAACGGCGAGCAGAGCGCGCGCAGGGACGCCATAGCGGAGCACGCCGCGGCCGCCTCAACAGCGAGCAACCACGTGGTCAACCTTCTAGCACCCCGTGGGAGGCGCGACGGCGCATCCATAGGACACGATGGTGATATCTTGACCGTGTGTAATAGTGGGCAGACACATACACGTACATCCGAGAACACGGGCCCATGTTTCAGGCTTCCGATGCATGGCATACGGTTGATCCATAAGAACTATTTGCGATGAGCCGGAACAACAGAAACGGGCTTTGTAGGCCTAGAACCATCAATAAATTTTTGACCTTGATTCTCGTCACATTGCAGATTACAACGCAATAAGTAATTGCAAATATGTTCACACCTATCAAACTAATATGTGTTGACACTTAGCACCGGGCTATAAAAACTACCCATTCGAAAATTACTTCACAGATCCTCTCCTCATCACCCACAAAACTGGTCTTTCCTATCAAGTCATTCCACCATGACCGGTAGGAGTTTTGGCTGGACATATAACCAGGCAGCAAAGACCAAGGTCGCGGAAGCAGTAGAGAGGTCCCGCTGTGAAGCGCCGGCCGCAGCAGAGATGTCCCAGCGCGTAGCGGAGCCCTCGAACGAGCTTTCACGAGCATGCGAGGGCTCTGACAAGCGCACTTGTCACGCTGGCGATCATGATGAGCTGGCGTTGCTGAAGTCCTTGGCCAGCAACGACGACATTTTTGCTGGCCTCATTAAGCAGTAGGAGCACGTCGACGACTTGATGAAGTGCTACCTCTTGAGCACTGCGTTGGTTTTTCCCCGAAGAGGAAGGGATGATGCAGCAAAGTAGCGTAAGTATTTCCCTCATTTTTTGAGAACCAAGGTATCAATCCAGTAGGAGGCTACGCGCGAGTCCCTCGTACCTACACAAAACAAATAAATCCTCGCAACCAACGCGATAAGGGGTTGTCAATCCCTACACGGCCACTTACGAGAGTGAGATCTGATAGATATGATAAGATAATATTTTTGGTATTTTTATGATATAGATGCAAAGTAAAATAAAAGCAAAGTCAAAAAGCAAAGGAAATAACTAAGTATTGGAAGATTAATATGATGAAGATAGACCCGGGGGCCATAGGTTTCACTAGTGGCTTCTCTCAAGAGCATAAGTATTCTACGGTGGGTGAACGAATTACTATTGAGCAATTGACAGAATTGAGCATAGTTATTGAGAATATCTAGGTATGATCATGTATATAGGCATCACATCCGAGACAAGTAGACCAACTCCTGCCTGCATCTACTACTATTACTCCACTCATCGACCGCTATCCAGCATGCATCTAGAGTATTAAGTTCATGAAAACAGAGTAACGCCTTAAGCAAGATGACATGATGTAGAGGGATAAGCTCATGCAATATGATGAAAACCCCATCTTGTTATCCTCGATGGCAACAATACAATACGTGCCTTGCTGCCCCTACTATCACTGGGAAAGGACACCGCAAGATTGAACCCAAAGCTAAGCACTTCTCCCATTTCAAGAAAGATCAATCTAGTAGGCCAAACCAAACTGATAATTCGAAGAGACTTGCAAAGATAACCAATCATACATAAAATAATTCAGAGAAGATTCAAATATTGTTCATAGATAGACTTGATCATAAACCCACAATTCATCGGTCTCAACAAACACACCGCAAAAAGAAGATTACATCGAATAGATCTCCACAAGAGAGGGGGAGAACATTGTATTGAGATCCAAAAAGAGAGAAGAAGCCATCTAGCTAATAACTATGGACCCGTAGGTCTGAGGTGAACTACTCACACTTCATCGGAGGGGCTATGGTGATGATGTAGAAGCCCTCCGTGATGGATACCCCCTCCGGCGGAGCTCCGAAACAGGCCCCAAGATGGGATCTCGTGGATACAGAAAGTTGCGGCGGTGGAATTAGGGTTTTGGCTCCGGATCTGATCGTTTGGGGGTACGTAGGTATATATATGAGGAAGGAGTATGGTGGTGGAGCAACAGGGGGCCCACGAGGGTGGAGGGCACGCCTGGGGGGGGTAGGCGCGGCCCCCTACCTCGTGGCCTCCTCCTTTGTGTCTTGACGTAGGTTCCAAGTCTCCTGGATCATGTTCGGTGAGAAAATCACGTTCCCGAAGGTTTCATTCCGTTTGGACTCCGTTTGATATTCCTTTTCTTCGAAACCCTAAAATAGGCAAAAAACATCAATTCTGGGATGGGCCTCGGTTAATAGGTTAGTCGCAAAAATAATATAAAATTGGATAATAAAGCCCAATAATGTCCAAAACAGTAGATAATATAGCATGGAGCAATCAAAAATTATAGATACGTTGGAGACGTATCAAGCATCCCCAAGCTTAATTCCTGCTCGTCCTCGAGTAGGTAAATGATAAAAACAGAATTTTTGATGCGGAGTGCTACTTGGCATGATTTTAATGTAGTTCTTCTTAATTGTGGTATGAATATTCAGATCCGAAAGATTCAAGATAAAAGTTCATATTGACATAAAAATCCCTGTTCAAGAATTCATCCGATTAACCAGTTAACTTGCCGATTAATCCCTACTCATAGGGTCACCGAGTAGCCGATAAACCAAAAAATCGTCCAATTAATTGATTAAATGGCCGATTAACTTGCCGATTAGCCGATTAATCCCCTACTCTCTAGCCAACCGAGCAGCTACCAGTTAATGATTTCCTCAACAATGATAAAAATAATAATACTTCAAGCATACTAACTAAGCAATTATGTCCTCTCAAAATAACATGGCCAAAGAAAGTTCATCCCTACAAAATCATATAGTTTAGTCATGCTCCATTTTCGTCACACAAGAATGCTCTCATCATGCACAACCCCGATGACAAGCCAAGCAATTGTTTCATACTTTAGTAATCTCAAACCTACAAACTTTCACGCAATATATGAGCGCGAGCCATGGATATAGCACTATGGGTGGAATAGAATATGATGATGGGGGTTATGTGGAGAAGACAAAAAAGGAGATAGTCTCACATCAACGAGGCTAATCAATGGGCTATGGACATGCCCATCGATTTATGTTAATGCAAGGAGTAGGTATTGCCATTCAACGGATGCACTAGAGCTATGAATGTATGAAAGCTCAACAAAAGAAACTAAGTGGGTGTGCATCCAACTTTCTTGCTCACGAAGACCTAGGGCACTTGAGGAGGCCCATTGTAGGAATATACAAGCCAAGTTCTATAATGAAAAATTCCCACTAGTATATGAAAGTGACAAAACAAAAGACTCCCTATCATGAAGATTATGATGCTACTTTGAAGCACAAGTGTGGGAAAAGGATAGTAGCATTGTCCCTTCTTTATATATTTTTTATTTGGCCTTTCTTTTTTTATTTGGCCTTTCCCTTTTTTTTATTTGGGACAATGCTTTATTAATGATGATCATCACACTTCTATTTATTTACAACTCAATGATTACAACTCGATACTTAGAACAAGATATGACTCTATATGAATGCCTCCGGCGGTGTACCGGGATATGCAATGAACCAAGAGTGACATGTATGAAATAATTATGAACGGTGGCTTTGCCAAAAATACTATGTCAACTACATGATCATGCTAAGCAATATGACAATGATGAATGTGTCATGATAAACGGAATGGTGGAAAGTTGCATGGCAATATATCTCGAAATGGCTATGGAAATGCCATAATAGGTAGGTATGGTGGCTGTTTTGAGGAAGATATAAGGAGGTTTATGTGTGAAAGAGCGTATCATATCATGGGGTTTGGATGCACCGGCGAAGTTTGCACCAACTCTCAATGTGAGAAAGGGCAATGCACGGTACCGAAGAGGCTAGCAATGATGGAAGGGTGAGAGTGTGTATAATCCATGGACTCAACATTAGTCATAAAGAACTCACATACTTATTGCAAAAATATACAAGTCATCAAAAACCAAGCACTACGTGCATGCTCCTAGGGGGATAGATTGGTAGGAAAAGACCATCGCTCGTCCCCGACCGCCACTCATAAGGAAGACAATCAAATAACACCTCATGTTTCAAATTTGTTACATAACGTTTACCATACGTGCATGCTACGAGACTTGAAAACTTCAACACAAGCATTTCTCAAATTCACAACTACTCAATTAGCATGACTTTGATATTATTACCTCCATATCTCAAAACAATCATCAAGCATCAAGCTTCTCTTAGTATTCAAAACACTCATAAGAAATTTTTTATTAATCTTGAACACCTAGCATATTAGGATTATTTAATGAAATTACCATGCTATTTAAGACTATCAAAATAATCTAAGTGAAGCATGAGAGATCAATAGTTTCATAAAACAAATCCACCACCGTGCTCTAAAATATATAAGTGAAGTACTAGAGCAAAACTATATAACTCAAATGATATAAGCGAAGCACATAGAGTATTTTAACAAATTCCAAATCATGTATGGCTCTCTCAAAAGGTGTATACAGCAAGGATTATTGTGGTAAACTAAAAAGCAAAGACTCAAATCATACAAGACGCTCCAAGAAAAACACATATCATGTGGTGAATAAAAATATAGCTCCAAGTAAAGTTACCAATAGAAGTAGACGAAAAGAGGGGATGCCTTCCGGGGCATCCCCAAGCTTTGGCTTTTAGGTGCCCTTAGATTATCTTGGGGGTGCCATGGTCATCCCCAAGATTAGGCTCTTGCCACTCCTTGTTCCATAATCCATCAAATCTTTACCCAGAACTTGAAAACTTCACAACACAAAACTTAAAGTAGAAAATCTCGTGAGCTCCGTTAGCGAAAGAAAACAAAAGACCACTTCAAGGTACTGTAATGGACTCATTATTTATTTATATTGGTGTTAAACCTACTGTATTCCAACTCCTCTATGGTTTATAAACTATTTTACTAGCCATAGATTCATCAAAATAAGCAAACAACACACGAAAAACAGAATCTGTCAAAAACAGAACAGTCTGTAGTAATCTGTAGCTAGCGCAAAATCTGGAACCCCAAAAATTCTAAAATAAATTGCTGGACGTGAGTAATTTATCTATTAATCATATGAAAAAAGAATTAACTAAATATAACCTTCCAAATAAAAATGGCAGCAGTTCTCCTGAGCGCTAAAGTTTCTGTTTTTCACAGCAAGATATCAAGACTTTCCCCAAGTCTTCCCAACGGTTCTACTTGGCACAAACACTAATTAAACACAAAAAACACAACCTAAACAGAGGATAGATAAATTATTTATTAGTAAACAGGAGCAAAAAGCAAGGAATAAAAATAAAATTGGGTTGCCTCCCAACAAGCGCTATCGTTTAACGCCCCTAGCTAGGCATAAAAAGCAAGGATAGATCTAGGTATTGCCATCTTTGGTAGGCAATCCATAAGTGGCTCTCATAATAGATTCATAAGGTAATTTAATTTTCTTTCTAGGAAAGTTTTCCATGCCTTTCCATAACGGAAATTGTAATCTAATATTTCCTTCCTTCATATCAATAATTGCACCAATCGTTCTAAGAAAAGGTCTACCAAGAATAATAGGACATGAAGGATTGCAATATATGTCAAGAACAATAAAATCTACGGGCACATAATTCCTATTTGCAACAATAAGAACATCATTAATTCTTCCCATAGGTTTCTTAATAGTGTAATCCACAAGATGCAAGTTTAGAGAGCAATCATCAAAATCACGGAAACCTAACAAATCACACAAAGTCTTTGGAATTGTGGAAACACTAGCACCCAAATAACATAAAGCATAAAACTCATGATCTTTAATTTTAATTTTAATAGTTGGTTCCCACTCATCATAAAGTTTTCTAGGAATAGACACTTCCAATTCAAGTTTTTCTTCATAAGATTGCATCAAGGCATCAATGATATGTTTAGTGAACGCTTTATTTTGACTATAAGCATGAGGAGAATTTAGCACGGATTGTAACAAGGAAATACAATCAATCAAAGAGAAATTTTCATAATTAAATTCCTTGAAACCCAAAATAGTGGGTTTAGCAACATCTAGGGTTTTAATTTCTTCGATCCCACTTTCATCAATTTTAGCATCAAGATCTAAAAACTCCGAATTCTTGGAACGCCTTCTAGGTAAAGGTGGATCATATTCAGTCCCATCATTATTAAGATTCATATTGCAAAACAAAGATTTAATAGGGGACACATCAATAACTTTTAGATCTTCATCTTTATTTTCATAGGAACTAGAAGAACACGCTCTTATAAAGGCATCTTTCTTAGCACGCATCCTAGCGGTTCTTTCTTTGCACTCATCAATGGAAATTCTCATGGCTTTGAGAGACTCGTTGATATCATGCTTAGGTGGAATAGATCTAAGTTTCAAAGAATCAACATCAAGAGAAATTCTATCAACGTTCCTAGCCAACTCATCAATCTTAAGCAATTTTTCTTCAATCAAAGCATTGAAATTCTTTTGTGAAGTAATAAATTCTTTAATATTAGATTCAAAATCAGTGGGCATCTTATTATAGTTTCCATAAGAATTGTTGTAGGAATTACCATAATTATTAGAGGGATTACTACGATAAGGCCTAGGATTAAAATTTCCTCTACACGCGTTGTTACCAAAATTGTTCGTACCAACAAAATTCACATCCATAGATTCATTATTATTCTCAATCAAAGTAGACAAGGGCATATCATTAGGATCAGAAGAAACACTTTTACTAGCAAATAATTTCATAAGTTCATCCATCTTTCCACTCAAAACATTAATTTCTTCTATCGCATGCACCTTTTTATTAGTAGATCTTTCAGTATGCCATTGAGAATAATTAACCATAATATTATCTAGGAGTTTAGTAGCTTCCCCTAAAGTGATTTCCATAACAGTGCCTCCCGCGGCCGAATCTAAAAGATATATAGAAGCAAAATTCAATCCGGCATAAATTTTTTGTATAATCATCCACAAATTCAAACCATGAGTAGGGAAATTACGTATCATTAATTTCATCCTCTCCCAAGCTTGTGCAACATGTTCATGATCAAGTTGCTTAAAATTCATAATATTGTTTCTAAGGGAGATGATCTTAGCGGGAGGAAAATACTTAGAGATAAAAGCATCTTTGCACTTATTCCATGAATCAATACTATTTTTAGGCAAAGACGAGAACCAAGCTTTAGCACGATCTCTAAGCGAAAAAGGAAATAGCGTCAATTTAACAATATCATTATCCACATCTTTCTTCTTTTGCATATCACACAAATCAACGAAGCTATTTAGATGGGTAGCGGCATCTTCACTAGGAAGGCCAGAAAATGGATCTTTCATGATAAGATTCAACAAGGCAGCATTAATTTCACAAGATTCAGCATCGGTAAGAGGAGCAATCGGAGTGCTAATAAAATCATTGTTGTTGGTATTGGTAAAGTCACACAATTTAGTGTTATCTTGAGCCATCACGACAAGCAAGCAATCCAACACACAAGCAAACAAAAAGCAAGCAGGCAAAAAGAGGAAAATAGAGAAAGAGAGGGAGGATAGAGAGAGGGCGAATAAAACGGCAAGGGTGAAGTGGGGGAGAGGAAAACGAGAGGCAAATGGCAAATAATGTAATGCGGGAGATAGGGATTGTGATGGGTACTTGGTATATTGACTTTTGCGTAGACTCCCCGGCAACGGCGCCAGAAATCATTCTTGCTACCTCTTGAGCACTGCGTTGGTTTTTCCCCGAAGAGGAAGGGATGATGCAGCAAAGTAGCGTAAGTATTTCCCTCAGTTTTTGAGAACCAAGGTATCAATCCAGTAGGAGGCTACGCGCGAGTCCGTCGTACCTGCACAAAACAAATAAATCCTCGCAACCAACGCGATAAGGGGTTGTCAATCCCTACACGGCCACTTACGAGAGTGAGATCTGATAGATATGATAAGATAATATTTTTGGTATTTTTATGATACAGATGCAAAGTAAAATAAAAGCAAAGTCAAAAAGCAAAGGAAATAACTAAGTATTGGAAGATTAATATGATGAAGATAGACCCGGGGGCCATAGGTTTCACTAGTGGCTTCTCTCAAGAGCATAAGTATTCTATGATGGGTGAACGAATTACTGTTGAGCAATTGACAGAATTGAGCATAGTTATGAGAATATCTAGGTATGATCATGTATATAGGCATCACGTCCGAGACAAGTAGACCGACTCCTGCCTACATCTACTACTATTACTCCACTCATCGACCACTATCCAGCATGCATCTAGAGTGTTAAGTTCATGAAAACAGAGTAATGTCTTAAGCAAGATGACATGATGTAGAGGGATAAACTCATGCAATATGATGAAAACCCCATCTTGTTATCCTCGATGGCAACAATACAATACGTGCCTTGCTGCTCCTACTGTCACTGGGAAAGGACACCGCAAGATTGAACCCAAAGCTAAGCACTTCTCGCATTGCAAGAAAGATCAATCTAGTAGGCCAAACCAAACTGATAATTCGAAGAGACTTGGAAAGATAATCAATCATACATAAAAGAATTTAGAGAAGATTCAAATATTGTTCATAGATAGACTTGATCATAAACCCACAATTCATCGGTCTCAACAAACACACCACAAAAAGAAGATTACATCGAATAGATCTCCACAAGAGATGGGGAGAACATTGTATTGAGATCCAAAAAGAGAGAAGAAGCCATCTAGATAACAACTATGGACCCGTAGGTCTGAGGTGAACTACTCACACTTCATCGGAGGGGCTATGGTGATGATGTAGAAGCCCTCTGTGATGGATGCCCCCTCCGGTGGAGCTCCGGAACAGGCCCCAAGATGGGATCTCGTGGATACAGAAAGTTGCGGCGGTGGAATTAGGGTTTTGGCTCTGTATCTGATCGTTTGGGGGTACGCAGGTATATATAGGAGGAAGGAGTACGTCGGTGGAGCAACAGGGGGCTCACGAGGGTGGAGGGCACGCCTAGGGGGTAGGCGCGCCCCCCTACCTCGTGGCCTCCTCCTTTGTGTCTTGACGTAGGGTCCAAGTCTCCTGGATCATGTTCGGTGAGAAAATCACGTTCCCGAAGGTTTCATTCCGTTTGGACTCCATTTGATATTCCTTTTCTTCGAAACCCTAAAATAGGCAAAAAAAACAGCAATTCTGGGTTGGGCCTCCGGTTAATAGGTTAGTCCCAAAAATAATATAAAAGTGGATAATAAATCCCAATAATGTCCAAAACAGTAGATAATATAGCATGGAGCAATCAAAAATTATAGATACGTTGGAGACGTATCATGAAGCTGCTCGAGATCAACGATGCCTCGGTTGACAAGGTGACCGGCCTCGTCTAGCAACTTATGGGTGACAATGCGAAGCTCCTCAAGGCGCTCACCGAGAAGGAGGAGGAGGCCGCCGGCTGGAAGATGTTGCATGAGCAGAGCAGTGCCTCAAGGATGATGCTGACAGCGTCGTCGAGGAACTGATTAGTGAATTGAGGAAGCTCTGGATCGAGCGCGAGAAGGAGGTGGAGGAATCTATGGCTGCTTTCAAGCAAAGTCGTGAGGAATTAAAGAAGGAGCTAGAGGATGTCGTCGCCCGGCGATCCATCGACAAGTAGAGACAGTAGTGACCCAAATCGTTGTCTGCGATTTCCTTCTTATCTTGCCCCCGTGTCTTCCGGGCTTTGCCACATGTGGCATTTTAAATTATCCAGAATATGTAAGACAATTATTATCCGCGCCATTCTAAATTTGTCGTCGTATTATCTGTTGCCATTTTATTTGTCATCGTATTATCCTTTGCCCTATGTGGCAATTTAAATTAGGCCGAAATACTAATTGAAAACACGAACAAAGCAAATGCTAACATGTGATCACAAGCAAACACCCTCCGTCCAGGTGCTTTAATTAACCCATTAATGGAGAAGTTGTGAGCGAGGCGGGCGGCTGGTGGATGGAGGTCAAAGAGCTCGCTTCCCGGTGAGCATGGGCGGCCTTGCTGCTCGCACGTGTCCCGTCGAGCCTGCGAGGTGGACAGGATGCACGCGTCTCGTTGAGCCTGCGCAGTGGACTTCTCACACGCGTCCCATCGAGCTTGCACGGCGGACTTCTCACGTTTGTCCCGTCTAATCAAACAGCTGCACGCACGCCATCGAGTATGGTTAAATTTTGGTAGAGGTAGTGGTCGCACTTAAATGGTTACGGAACACACGGTTCATATAGTACAACCATTTGTGATATTAACGTGTTAGCTATTTGTTTCAAAAGGACTTCATTGGCTATTAATGTGTGCGCCTTGTCTCAAACTGGACAATTTTTTTACCACGGCATATATGTGCCATGTCATGAAACCATGCCAAGTTTCATATTTTTTGGGTGAGTTTTCGATTTATTAGGATTTAAAAACCAAGATTCTCAATGTTTCAGGACGATGGGAAGTTTGTAATTCATTCTCATTCCTTAAATGAGACCTAAACATGCACCCAATGACACATGTATGATTTCCCACACATTTTGCTTCACTGGAGCATGTGCTTGTAGTTCAAATTTGAATTATGGACTACAGTAAATGCCTAGAAAACTTAATTAATATATACAATGGCCAAACGAACCCTGAAAAGTTTCAAATTTCACCACAACACTCGTGTTATTCTATGTTGCCTGTAGAAAACAAATTTCAAGGCGAGAAAGGCATCGACTATCGTTTCACCCACAAGAGGGGCATGTTTCCCTGCCGGAACCACGAGGGTTGCGAGAAACTTTGGTTTGTAAGAGGCTTGTAATATAGCTTGGCCCAAATTGGACAATTATTTTACCACAACATATATGTGCCATGTAGTGACACCATGCCAAGTTTCAAGATTTCCTGGTGAGTTTTGGATTTACAGATATTTAAAAACCAAGATTCTCAATGTTTGTGGCCAAGCTAGGACGCCAAGACAGTTGAATTCATTCCCATTCGTTCCATGGGACCTAAGCATGCACCCCAAGGACACATGTACATTTTTTCTAGCCATTTTGGTGCACTGGAGCATGTATTTGTAGTTCGGATTTGAATTGTGGACATTAAATGCCTAGAAAACTCAATTAATCAATAAAAAAGGTCAACGAACCTTGAATAACTTCAAAGTTCAGCGCGAACCTCCCATTGTTCCATGTTGCGTGTAGAAGAAAACACAAGGCTAGAAGAGGGAGTGATTATCGATTCGTCCACAAGGGGACACTGAGGGAGTCCTAGATTATGGGGTCCTCGGGTATCCGGGCTATGTGACATGGGCCGGACTGACGGGCCATGAAGATACAAGGTAGAAGGCCCTCCCTTGTGTCCGGATGGGACTCTCCTTTGCGTGGATAGCACGATTGGCTTCTGGATGTGAGCTTTCCTTTCTCTGTAAACCGACCTTGTACAACCCTAGGCCCCTCCGGTGTCTATATAAACCGGAGGGTTTAGTCCGTAGAGGCTATCAGAATTTATATAGGCTAGACATCTAGGGTTTTGCCATTACGATCTCGAGGTAGATCAACTCTTGTAACCCCTATACTCATCAAAGTCAATCAAGCAGGAAGTAGGGTTTTACCTCCATTAAGAGGGCCCAAACGTGGGTAAACATCGTGTCCCCTTTGTCTCTGTTACCTTCGATCCTCAGACGCACAGTTTGGGACCCCCTACCCGAGATCGGCCGGTTTTGACACTGACATTGGTGCTTTCATTGAGAGTTCCACTGTGTCGTCAGCAGAAGGTTCGATGGCTCGTTCAATCATCAACAATGATGCTGTTTCCGGGGAAACCTTCCTCCCCGTCAACTTTTCGTGTTCGGCATCTTCGCTCTGCGCGCCAATTCGATTGGTCACATCGAACAAATCGACAGCTACGCCACCGGTCATCAGATCAGATTCGGGAGCCCGAATTACGTCGCCGACGTTCGAGGAGACTTGATCTTCGAAGGTTTCATAGCCTCGACCATTGTTCCTCTGTTCCAAGAGGGAAACTCATCAGATTCGTCATCAGGCACCGCTCAAGGACCAACTATCATCCCTACCCTGGCCTTAGATCCAGGGCAGACTACTTCATCCGAAGATGGGTATCTAAAACCCACCGGACCCTCTCCTACTACGGAACTTTTCTCCGGAGATCCGGAGGCACCTATGTCTTCGACGAGCCTGGAGTCAAACAGGACTCCCCCTATCATCGGGCAGCCGAACCCGCATCAGTATGCAAACTCCAAACTCTCGAGGCCCACATCTGGTGAGCACAGCCTGGAATCTGCTGTGCCTAGCCCTGCAGGTCCTCGGTCCCCCGTCCAACTTGCGCTCTTAAATGAGGCCTTTGACTTAATGCGATCCCTCGCCATTACGGAAGTATCACCTCCGAACTACGCCCAGCCCGGACTAGGGGCTAAGAGCGGGGAATTTTACGTCCCACCCACCACCCACTTAATAGCCACTATCAAGGATTTGACCGACATGCTTACCCCTCCGAAGACATCAACGGTATGGACGACAATGCTGGAGACAAACAAAGCCAAGACCTGCCATTCACCGGACGCTAGACAGCTACCTCCACATATGATGTATATATGGTGGATACACCCAAAAAGGACGACGACGAGGGCTGAAAAGATCCGAGTGAGGACAAGCCCACGGACACACCACCGAAACGTCGACATCAGCAGCGCCGCTGAAAATCTCGTCATGAAAAGGATAGTAATACCAGCACCAGAGACAATAACACTCCGGACAATGCCGAGGATCCCGAAGACCCCGTCGAGCAACATCCGAACAAGATGATTGGGAGGAGGGACAAGTCAACCCTGACAAGCCGGTCAGGAATGAGGATTTGGAAGATAGTAACTATCTATCGATCTCCGAGGATGATGTCAACCTCGGCAACGAAGACTTCATCGTTCCAGAGGAACCCCTCGAGCAAGAGCGCTTTAAGCGTGAGCTAATCGCAACTGCGTGAAGCCTAAAGAAGAAGTAGCAACAGCTCCAAACCGAACATGATACCCTCAATGATAGATGGACCCAAGTCCTGGCTGCCGAAGAATATGGCCTCGAGTGCCCAACAAAAAGTTATCTGAAGCGTCGGCTACTACCACAATTCGATGACGAGGCCCTTGAGCCAATACCGTCGAGATACGACCACGCTGATGAACCAAACTGACCACCATGTGGGTGAGATAAAGAGACTACTTATGCCGAACACCAGCCCCTACCACCTCGTCGTCAAGGCAAAGAGGTAGCAGCTCCGGGCTATACCTACGACTTATGCCAGGACCTGGATAATAGAGCCGGTCAGGCCAGATCAATCTATGGATCAAGGGGGCGTGCCACAACCCGAGACGACAACCATCAAGCCTGGCGCGATGGGCATAACCTCACCCGGGCTGAAAACCGAATACGGATGTCATCCGAACTCCGTCGTGACGTTCCTGATACAGAGGCGCTGCACACCCCTTATGCTTTACCGATGAGGTAATGCAGCACTAGTTCCCAGAAGGGTTTAAACCCGTAAACATTGAAGCATACGATGGAATGACTGATCCCACGGTATGGATTGAAGACTTTCTTCTCCATATTCACATGGCTCACGGCAACGATCTGCACGCCATCAAATACCCCCCCCCTAAAAGCTGAAAGGACCAGCACGACACTGGTTAAACAGCCTCCCAGAGAACTCCATTGGTAGCTAGGAAGATTTGGAGGATGCCTTTAGAGACAACTTCCAAGGCACCTATGTCTGGCCTTCAGACGCCGATGACCTTAGTCATATAGTCCAACAATCCGGAGAGTCAGCCCGCAAACTCTGGACTAGGTTCTTAATTAAAAAGAACCAAATCGATCGTCGACTGTCCGAACACCGAAGCCCTCGCGGCCTTCAAACATAATGTCCGTGACGAATGGCTCGCCCGACACCTTGGCCAAGAAAAGCCAAAGTCCATGGCAGCCCTTACCGCACTTATGACCCGCTTTTGCACGGGAGAAGACAACTAGTTAGCTCGTAGAAGAAACAGTACCAGCGACCCCAGCACCTCCGAAGCCAGAGATGGCAATGGCAGGCCACAATGCAACAAACACAAGCGTCCAAGCAACAATGAATATACCGAAGACACGACGATCAACACCGGTTTCAGTGGCGCTAAATCCGCTCAGCAGAAGAAGCCATTCAAAGGAAATAAATATGGTCCATCCAATTTGGACAAAATACTCAATCGGCCTTGCCAGATTCATGGCACCCTTGATAAGTCTGCCAACCACTCGAACAGAAATTGTTGGGTCTTTAAACAGGCCGGTAAGTTAAACACCGAACATAAGGGGAAAGGACCGCCAAGAGAGGACGATGAAGAACCCCGCCCACCAAACACAGGGGGCAAAAGAAATTTCCCCCTGAGGTGAAAACAGTGAACATGATCTACATCACGCATATCCCCAAGAGGGAGCGCAAACGCGTGTTAAGGTACGTCTACGCCGTAGAGCGTGTCACCCCTAAATTCAACCCGTGGTCGGCTTGTCTGATCACCTTCGATCATAGGGACCACCCGACCAGTATCAGTCATGGAGGTTCGGCAGCTCTGGTCCTCGATCCAATCATTGACAGATACCATCTCACTCGAGTCCTTATGGACAGTGGCAGCAGTCTTAACTTGATCTATCAAGACACCGTCCGTAAAATGGGCATTGACCCATCAAGAATCAAGCCTACTAGCACCACCTTTATAGGAGTGATACCCGGCGTAGAAGCTTGCTGCACGGGCTCAGTAACGTTGGAAGTAGTCTTCGATTCACCGGATAACTTCCAAAGCGAAGACTTGATCTTCGACATTGTCCCCTTCCGCAGTGGTTACCATGTACTGCTCGGACATACCGCTTTCGCCCGCTTCAATACGGTCCCGCATTATGCTTACTTAAAGCTCAAAATGCTTGGGCCGCATAGCGTTATCACAGTCGATGGAAACACGGTGCGCTCCCTCCATATTGAGGAGCATACCGCGGTCCTCGCGGCTGAAGTGCAGAGGGGCCTCCCTAGGCCGAACACCTCATCGGGCATCAAGCCCCCGGACACTTTTAAATGCGTACGGTCTACTCTGCATGATAACAGCTCGATAACTCTAGAGCTAGACTAGCAGTTTTGCCTCTGTCGACCGCCACACACATCAGCGGCATATGTACCGCGTGTGCATAATTACGCACTTAAAATACCCTGGGGAACGACGGAGGCACAATACGGACAGGTCTATAGCGCGGCTCGACCCTATGTGACCTTGACCTTGTCTCTTTTGATCTTTTCTCTTTTCCATGCCAGAGGTGCATTAAAACCTAGCTACTCCACAGTCACACAAGGATTCTTTCCGGGCATGTTTTCATATAAATGACTGTGGATCGCTCCTCTCAAGGAATCTTTTCAACAAGGGCGAAAGCGATGCAGACGTGCGGTAAGGGCATCAATGAGATTTTCAAGACCATTCTCCTTTTTTAGGCCCCGTATACAGCTTTCCCTTGTGTACAAATTTTGGCATGTAAAATAGCCTTGGCACTATCTGTAATAGCACGTCTTGACGTATAAAACATATTATAATGAAAACAGTTTTTTACCAACCCTCGTTCGGTCCTGGTTTGTTTCATAATCTGCATTCCTCTTTTGTGCTAAGATTGCCACGTATACATTCTGGGTCACGTATACAACTGTGTGCGCTCTTACATCGAATTGCACACAGTCAAGGAAAACTAAATGTGTGTGATTGTTTACTTCTATAATCGTGAACTATTTGTGATGGGTCACGCATCGTAAACGTAGCTCCACAGAATACCGACTGCGATGGCAATGCGAGCACAAACGAGTAGGGAGTACTGTATATGCATCGAGGCTCCCTATCCCTGACGGTTTCTGGGTCATGTGGGAATGACCCCTGATACGTCTCCGTCGTATCTATAATTTTTGATTGTTCCATGCCAATATTCTACAACTTTCATATACTTTTGGCAACTTTTTATACTATTTTTGGGACTAACATATTGATCCAGTGCCCGGTGCCAGTTCCTGTCTGTTGCATGTTTTTGGTTTCGCAGAATATCCATATCAAACGGAGTCCAAACGGGATAAAAACGGACAGAGATACTTTTTGGAATATTTGGAAAATTCCAGAAGAAAAATCCACGCGAGACGGTGCCCGAGGTGGTCACGAGGCAGGGGGGCGCGCCTGCCCCCCTGGGCGCGCCCCTACCCTCGTGAGCCACCCGTAAGGCGGTTGATGCTCTTCTTTTGCCGCAAGAAAGCTATTTTTAGGAAAAAAATCATGGCGAAGGTTTCAGGCCAATCGGAGTTACGGATCTCCATATATACCCGAAACGGTGAAACAGAGCCAGGGAGAACGTAGAAATAGAGAGAGACAGAGAGACAGATCCAATCTCGGAGGGGCTCTCGCCCCTCCCATGCCATGGAGGCCAAGGACCAGAGGGGAAACCCTTCTCCCATCTAGGGAGGAGGTCAAGGAAGAAGAAGAAGAAGAAGAAGAAGGGGGGCCCTCTCCCCCTTGCTTCCGGTGGCGCCGAAGTGCCACCGGGGGCCATCATCATCACCGTCATCTTCACCAACAACTTCACCGCCTTCACCACCAACTCTTCCCCCCCCCCCTCTATGCAGCGGTGTAACCTCTCTCTTACCCGCTGTAATCTCTAGTTAAACATGGTGCTCAACGCTATATATTATTTCCCTATGATGTATGGCTATCCTATGATGTTTGAGTAGATCCGTTTTGTCCTAATGGCTATTTGATGATCAAGATTGGTTTGAGTTGCATGTTTTATTATTGGTGCTGTCCTATGGTGCTCTCCGTGTCGAGCAAGCGTGAGGGATCCCCGCTGTAGGGTTTGCAATATGTTCATGATTTGCTTATGGTGGGTGGCATGAGTGACAGAAGCACAGACCCGAGTAAGTAGGTTGTTTGCGTATGGGATAAAGGGGACTTGATGCTTTAATGCTATGGTTGGGTTTTACCTTAATGAATCTTTAGTAGTTGCGGATGCTTGCTAGAGTTCCAATCATAAGTGCATATGATCCAAGTAGAGAAAGTATGTTAGCTTATGCCTCTCCCTCATATAAAATTGTAATAATGATTACCGGTCTAGTTATCGATTGCCTAGGGACAAATAACTTTCTCTTAACAAAAAAATCTCTACTAAACCTAACTTAGTTGTGTCTTTATCTAAACAGCCCCTACTTTTTATTTACTTGCTCTTTATTATCTTGCATACCTATCCAACAACACCTACAAAGTACATCTAGTTTCATACTTGTTCCAGGTAAAGCGAACGTTAAGCGTGCGTAGAGTTGTATCGGTGGTCGATAGAACTTGAGGGAATATTTGTTCTGCCTTTAGCTCCTCGTTGGGTTCGACACTCTTACTTATCGAAAACGGTTGCGATCCCCTATACTTGTGGGTTATCAAGACCTTTTTCTAGCGCCGTTGCCGGGGAGCAATAGCGTGGGGTGAATATTCTCGTGTGTGCTTGTTTGCTTTATCACTAAGTAATTTTTATTTGCTGTTCTTAGTTGTTCTTTATCTTTAGTTATGGATATGGAACACGAAATACCAAAAAAATTAGGTGTACTTGCTATTCATGGAGATGGGGAACCTCCTAAAACCCTCGATGCTGGTTATGTGAAAAATATTATGTACTACTTTAATAATCCTGAGAAAACCCCATTCAATTATGTAATGGGAGTAACGTTGGATCAACGTGAATACTTTAGGGATTACGGCTTGACACAAAAGGGGAAACTATTATGGGATCAAATTCATATATTGAAGTGGTATGCTCGGCAAGTATGCTTGAGTTATGATATTACTTGTTGCTCTAGGATGAAGGCTCCACACCTTCCCTTTTCATGTGAATTTAATGATAATGAAACCTTGGCTTCTTATGCTAGAGGTATATATGATTACTATGATGTGGAACAAATAGAAGAATTTGTTGCTTTTAAGGGTGCTTATGAAATTGAATCTTTGTTTGAAAAGAATGAAGCTTATGATGATGATGTTTATAGGCCTGAAAATTTAGCTATCTTAAAATATTGCTAAGATAATTATGAATATAATTCCTATATTAATGCGCTTATTGAGAAAGTCTCCGTTGTACAAGAAGAGACTAATATTTTGCAGGAATCTATGGAAGAAGAAGTTGATGAAACTGTGAGCTCATTGGATGAAAAAGATGATGAGGAGAGCGAAGAACAAAAGGAGGAAGAGCGGATTGATCACCCGTGCCCACCTTCTAATGAGAGTAACTCTTCAACTCATACATTGTTTAATTCCCCTTCGTGCTTAGCGAAGGATGATTGCTATGATGACTGTTATGATCCCTTGGATTCTTTTGAAATATCCCTTTTTGATGATGCTTGTGGCCAAGATGCCAATATGAATTATGCTTATGGAGATGAACTTGCTATAGTTCCTTATGTTAAACATGAAATTGTTGCTATTGCACCCACGCATGATAGTCCTATTATCTTTTTGAATTCGCCCAACTACACTATATCGGAGAGTTTGCTCTTATTAAGGATTATATTGATGGGTTGCCTTTTACTACTACACATGATGATTTTGATAGATATAATATGCATGTGCTTGCTGCTTCTAATTGCGATTATTAAGAGAGGGGAACTATATCTCCACCTCTCTATGTTTCCAATATGATAAAATTGCAAGAAACTGTTTATACTATGCATTGGCCTTTACCTTGTGTGCATGAATTGTTCTTTTATGACATGCCGATGCATAGGAAGAGAGTTAGAATTTGTTGTTGCATGATATATGTTACTTTGTGCTCACCTAAATTACAAATCATTGTTAATTAAAATTGGCTTTGATATACCTTGGGATCCGGGTGGATCCATTACTTGAGCACTATATGCCTAGCTTAATGGCTTTAAAGAAAGCGCTGTCAGGGATTCAACCCGGAAGTTTTAGAGAGTCATTTATTTCTGTTGAGTGCTTTCATATAGTTTAAAAACAACAAAAATAAAGAAGGGAGCCCAAAACTTTTTCAAAAAGGAAAGTGAAAGTGAGAAAGACAAGCATTGTTGAAGTGGGAGAGCTCCTTGAACTTTGTTCATGCTCACTGAAACTTTGTGAATCTTGATTACAGAAAATTTTCAACAAAAATAATTATCCCCTTGTACAATTCCATTGTATTACAAAAATAATGTGCCAAGGTTTGCCTTTAGAATGTTTACATTTGCTTGATGGTTTGTACGGTGCAGGACAGAAACTTTGGCTGTAGTGCGAGATTTTACATTTTTAGCTGGAACGTCAAATGGTTCTGATTATTTTTGCACTGTCTTACTATACAAATTTTTTATTTTTCCTAATTTTGGTAGAATTTTTTAAGTATCAGAAGTATGGTGAATGTTCAGATTATTACAGACTGTTCTGTTTTAGACAGATTCTATTTTTGATGCATAGTTTGCTTGTTTTGATGAAACTATCAATTTATATTAGTGGATTAAGCCACGAAAAAGTTATATTACAGTATACACAATGCAAAAAAAATATGAATTGGTTTGCAAAAGTACTTAGAGTAGTGATTTGCTTTATTATACTAACGGATCTTACCGAGTTTTCTGTTGAAGTTTTGTGTGGATGAAGTGTTCGATGATTGAGAAGGTTTCGATGTGAGAAGAAGGAAGAGAGGCAAGATCTCAAGCTTGGGGATGCCTGAGGCACCCCAAGTAAATATTCAAGGAGACTCAAGCATCTAAGCTTGGGGATGCTGTGAAGGCATCCCCTCTTTCTTCAATACGTATCGGTATGTTTTCCGATTCGTTTCATTCATGTGATATGTGCAATCTTGGAGCGTCTTTTGCATTTAGTTTTCATTTTTCTTTTATGCACCATGATGGTATGAGATAGTCCTTGGTTTATTTATAGAATGCTCTTTTCACTTCACTTATATTCTTTGAGTATGGCTTTATAGAGTGCTTCATGTGCTTCACTTATATCATTTGAAGTTTGGATTGCGTGTTTCTCTTTACATAGACAACCGCCATTTGTAGAAAGCTCTTTTGCTTCACTTATATTTGTTAGAGCACGGGCATATCTTTTGTAGAAATAATTAAACTCTCTTGCTTCACTTATATCTATTTAGAGAGATGACAGGAATTGGTCATTCACATGGTTAGTCATAAAATCCTACATAAAACTTGTAGATCACTGAATATGATATGTTTGATTCCTTGCAATAGTTTTGCGATATAAAGATGGTGATATTAGAGTCATGCCAGTGGGTGGTTGTGAATTGTAGAAATACTTGTGTTGAGGTTTGTGATTCCCGTAGCATGCACGTATGGTGAACCGTTATGTAACGAAGTTGGAGCATGAGGTATTTATTGATTGTCTTCCTTATGAGTGGCGGTCGGGGACGAGTGATGGTCTTTTCCTACCAATCTATCCTCCTAGGGGCATGCGTAGTAGTAATTTGCTTCGAGGGCTAATAAACTTTTGCAATAAGTATGTGAGTTCTTTATGACTAATGTTGAGTCCATGGATTATACGCACTCTCACCCTTCCACCATTGCTAGCCTCTCTAGTATCGCGCAACTTCGCCGGTACCATAAACCCACCATATACCTTCCTCAAAACAGCCACCATACCTACCTATCATGGCATTTCCATAGCCATTCCGAGATATATTGCCATGCAACTCTCATCATCATCATATACATGACTTGAGTATTCATTGTCATATTGCTTTGCATGATCGTAAGATAGCTAGCATGATGTTTTCATGGCTTGTTCGTTTTTTGATGTAATTGCTACGCTAGATCATTGCACATCCCGGTACATCGCCGGAGGCATTCATATAGAGTCATATCTTTGTTCTAGATATCGAGTTGTAATATTGAATTGTAAGTAAATAAAAGTGTGATGATCATCATTATTAGAACATTGTCCCATGTGAGGTTATCAAAATAAAAGTGGCCAAAGAATCCCCCCAAAAAAAGAGAGAGAAAGTCCAAAGAAGCCTACAAAAAAATGAGAGAAAAAGAGAGAAGGGGCAATGTTACTATCCTTTTACCACACTTGTGCTTCAAAGTAGCACCATGTTCTTCATATAGAGAGTCTCTTGAGTTATCACTTTCATATACCAGTGGGAATTTTCATTATAGAACTTGGCTTGTATATTCCAATGATGGGCTTCCTCAAATGCCCTAGGTCTTCATGAGCAAGCAAGTTGGACGCACACCCACTTAGTTTCAGTTTGAGCTTTCATATACTTATAACTCAAGTGCATCCGTTGCATGGCAATCCCTACTCACTCACATTGATATCTATTGATGGGCATCTCCATAGCCCGTTGATACGCCTAGTTGATGTGAGACTATCTTCTCCTTTTTGTCTTCTCCACAACCACCATTCTATCCCACCTATAGTGCTATGTCCATGGCTCACGCTCATGTATTGAGTGAAGGTTGAAAATGCTGAAGCGCGTTAAAAGGTATGAAACAATTGCTTGGCTTGTCATCGGGGTTGTGCATGATGTGAGTATTTTGTGTGGTGGAGATGGAGCATAGCCAGACTATATGATTTTGTAGGGATAACTTTCTTTGGCCTTGTTATTTTGAAAAGACATGATTGCTTTATTGGTAGGCTTGAAGTATTATTGTTTTTATGTCAAATGATAGACTATTGCTTTGAATCACTCGTATCTTAATATTCATGCCATGATTAGATGCGTGATCAAGATTATGCTAGGTAGCATTCCACATCAAAAATTATCTTTTTTATCATTTACCTACTCGAGGACGAGCAGGAATTAAGCTTGGGGATGCTGATACGTCTCCGTCATATCTATAATTTTTGATTGTTCCATGCCAATATTCTACAACTTTCATATACTTTTGGCAACTTTTTATACTATTTTTGGGACTAACATATTGATCCAGTGCCCAGTGCCAGTTCCTGTCTGTTGCATGTTTTTGGTTTCGCAGAATATCCATATCAAACGGAGTCCAAACGGGATAAAAATGGACAGAGATACTTTTTGGAATATTTGGAAAATTCTGGAAGAAAAATCCACACAAGACGGTGCCCAAGGTGGTCATGAGGCTGGGGGCGCGCCCCCTACCCTCGTGAGCCACCCGTAAGGCGGTTGACGCTCTTCTTTTGCCACAAGAAAGCTAATTTTCGGAAAAAAAATCACGGCAAAAGTTTCAGGCCAATCGGAGTTACGGATCTCCATATATACACGAAACGGTGAAACAGAGCCAGGGAGAACGCAGGAACAGAGAGAGACAGAGATACAGATCCAATCTCGGAGGGGCTCTCGCCCCTCCCACGCCATGGAGGCCAAGGACCAGAGGGGAAACCCTTCTCCCATCTAGGGAGGAGGTCAAGGAAGAATAAGAAGAAGAAGAAGAAGAAGGGGGCCCCTCTCCCCCTTGCTTCCGGTGGCGCCGGAGTGCCACCGGGGGCCATCATCATCACCGTCATCTTCACCAACAACTTCACCGCCTTCACCACCAACTCTTCCCCCCTCTATGCAGCTGTGTAACCTCTCTCATACCCGCTGTAATATCTACTTAAACATGGTGCTCAACGCTATATATTATTTCCCTATGATGTATGGCTATCCTATGATGTTTGAGTAGATCTGTTTTGTCCTATTGGCTATTTGATGATCATGATTGGTTTGAGTTGCATGTTTTATTATTGGTGCTGTCCTATGGTGCTCTCCGTGTCGCGCAAGCATGAGGGATCCCCGCTGTAGGGTTTGCAATATGTTCATGATTTGCTTATGGTGGGTGGCGTGAGTGACAGAAGCACAGACCCGAGTAAGTAGGTTGTTTGCGTATGGGATAAAGGGGACTTGATGCTTTAATGCTATGGTTGGGTTTTACCTTAATGAATCTTTAGTAGTTGCGGATGCTTGCTAGAGTTCCAATCATAAGTGCATATGATCCAAGTAGAGAAAGTATGTTAGCTTATGCCTCTCCCTCATATAAAATTGTAATAATGATTACCGGTCTAGTTATCGATTGCCTAGGGACAAATAACTTTCTCGTAACAACAAACTCTCTACTAAACCTAACTTAGTTGTGTCTTTATCTAAACAGCCCCTACTTTTTATTTACTTGCTCTTTATTATCTTGCATACCTATCCAACAACACCTACAAAGTACTTCTCGTTTCATACTTGTTCCAGGTAGAGCGAACATTAAGCGTGCGTAGAGTTGTATCGGTGGTCGATAGAACTTGAGGGAATATTTGTTCTGCCTTTAGCTCCTCGTTGGGTTCGACACTCTTACTTATCGAAAACTGTTGCGATCCCCTATACTTGTGGGTTATCAGCCCCCTATCGCAGTCACTCACTTGGCAATGGTTCTGAATGCCGTTGCGGAAAGGGGTTAAAAACCGTTTGTATAGCAGCTCGTTGTACCAATGTCTCCTTATAAAATGGTGTATGGAAAGGCTTCTCGTTTGCCTCTTGAGTTAGAACATAAAGCATATTGGGAAATTAAAGAACTCAACTATGATTTCAAACTTGCCGGTGAAAATAGGTTATTTGATATTAGCTCACTAGATGAATGGAAAACCCAAGCTTATGAAAATGCCAAACTATTCAAAGAAAAGGTTAAAAGATGGCATGACAAAAGAATCCAAAAGTGGGAATTCAAAGTGGGTGAATATGTTCTTTTGTGCAACTCTCGTTTTAGATTCTTCATAGGAAAACTTCTCTCCAAATGGGAAGGACCATATATTATCGAAGAGGTTTATCGCTCTGGAGCTATAAAAATAAATAATGCCTAAGGTACTAACCCGAAGGTTGTCAATGGGCAAAGAATCAAACATTATATCTTAGGTACGCCTATTGATGTTGAAAGTAATATTATTCAAACCATGGCACCGGAGGAACACATAAAAGAAACCTTCCGGAACACTCCAGAATCATGAAAAAAAGAGGAGGTACGTGATACGGTAAGTAAACGGACTCTGAAAAATCCACAAAAATATTTTCTGTCAGCTTTGGAATATTACAAAAATTAGGAAAATGAAAAACAATCAGGAAGGCAACATTGGTGGCCACAAGACACCAGGGCGCGCCTAGAAGCCAGGCGCGCCCAGGTGGGTTTTGCCCACCTCAGGTACCTTCCAGACTCCGTTTTTCTCCCATTTGCTTGTCCCCCAAGATAAAAAATCTTTATATACCCCCGAATGTATTGACCACCGTATAGCAGAGAAATCTTGGTTCTCTTTTATTGTTGTTTTTTGTCAGAGTTTTTCAAGCCATGCATCATGTCTTCTCCCTCCTCCAACAACGTAGAAGAGGATGTTTGGCTGATGAAGATGGAACTGAAGAGAGAAGAACCAAAGGAAGCCTTAAGGGGGACAAGAGCAAGGAAGCTGTTGGAGATCAAGCTCTAGCAGTAGAGCAGGCCTTTCCCGGGGAAGAAGAAGATATCCTCCAACCATAGTATGAATATCTTACCCCCACTGAAATTGAAGCCTTTAGGACCATTGAAACGGTTCATGTTTAAAAAAATATCTCACTTGTGAAAATATTCTATTGCAAGAGCACATCATTACCCTCCGGAGTGTCATCCGTAGATTGGAGTATCTTTTGAGCTTGAAGGACAAGATCGCTACTACCTCATCACCACCACCACCTTCTTCCCCACCAAAGGAGACTCGAGTTCATGGTATGGACACTCCCCTTGGCTTGTGCCAAGCTTGGGGGAGGTGCCCCGGTATCGTATCACCACTGTTATCTTTGCCTTTATTTATCTTAGTTCGATCTTTAGTTATCTTTTGAATTACTTGAATAAAAGTTTAGTTTGATCTTCCTTTGAGTGTTTGCTTAGTGATCAATCTATCCTTATAATTGAGTGCGAGATATATAATAAAGAGTAGTTTGAGTTTTGCTTTCTTTACTTTTATGTTCCAATAAAAATAAAGGAAGATAAATGAAAAAGATCATATACTAATCTTATGGTAAGTAATGACATCACATAAGGAAAAGTATAGGTGGTAAAATTTATTGGAGATTGACAAACATAGCATTGGTCAATGATGCAATTCATGAAAGAATTAATAAGGGAAGAGAAGATTCACATGCAAATACACTATCCTGGACATCTTTTATGATTGTGAGCCCCCATCAAAAGATTATATGCCAAAATTGTTGACGTTGGACAAGGAAGACAGCGTAATAATTTATGTTTGTTAATATTCATGTAGAAGTTATATTGTCATAGATCCTTTAACATGTGGTGCTTGCCCCCTATCTTTGCTAGCCAAAAATTCAGCACTAAGTGGAGATACTACTTGTGCATCCAAAAACCCTTAAACCCAAAATCTTGTTTTGGGAGTCCGCCAAACCTACCTATGGATTGAGTAAGATCCTTCAAGTAAGTTGTCATCGGTGCAATAAGGCAATAAAAATTGCTTCTAAATGTGTTAGATCATTTAGTGTAAGAGAAAATTGAGCGTCGTACGAACTTGTGACGGCAAAATAATAAAAGCGACATACTGCATAATAAAGGTTGCTATCACAAGGGCCAATATAACATGAAGTTTTTTTTGCACTAAGAGATTGAGCATACAAACAAAAAGCGCATGGCAACCTCTGCTTCCCTCTACGAAGGGCCTATCTATTACTTTTATGTATTTACTTTTATACAAGGATCAAAGTATTCTTCCCTATTCCTTTTTATTTTCTCTTTTTGCAAGCATCATGTGGTGAGGAAAGATCTAGGCACATATATCCAGTTGGATATGGGTGAGCATGAGTTATTATTGTTGACATCACCCTTGAGGTGAATACGTTGGGAGGCGAAAACTATAAGCCCCTATCTTTCTATGTGTCCATTTGAAACTTTTTTCTCATGTGTATGCGGTGAGTGTTAGCAATCATACAAGACTATATGATGGATGAGTATGTGGACTTGCCAAAAGGCTCCGATACATGACCCTTCCTGAAAAGACGAGGAATTGTAGTTGCAGAGTTGACTAAGAACATAGTTTGTTGGATTTCAATAG
Organism: Triticum urartu; assembly: GCF_003073215.2. Classification (NCBI taxonomy): domain Eukaryota; kingdom Viridiplantae; phylum Streptophyta; class Magnoliopsida; order Poales; family Poaceae; genus Triticum; species Triticum urartu. The sequence goes on along the minus strand of NC_053023.1, from coordinate 605,896,797 downwards.
AGTTTATGCTTTTACTTCGATGTTGTGATGAATTGTTACTTGTTCATGAGAAGTTGTGATAAAGTTTTATGATTAAAGTTTGTTGTTGTTGTTATAATAATATGCATGATTCTTCTATTTCCGTATTTTGTTTTTATCGACACCTCTCTCTCTAAGCATGTGGACATGTTTTTTATTTTGGTTTTCGCTTGAGGACAAGCGAGGTCTAAGCTTGGGGGAGTTGATACGTCCATTTTGCATCATGTTTTCCTATTGTTATTTACAATGTTTTTATGCATAATAATGCTTTATGGAGTAATTCCAATGCCTGTTCCTCTCATAATATGCAAGGTTTACACGAAGAGGGAGAATGCTGGCAGCTGGAATTCTGGACCTGAAAAAGCTACGTCGGAGTCACCTATTCTGCACATCTCCAAATGAGCTGAAAATTTACGAAGAATTGTTTTGGAATATATGAAGAATAATGGATCAAATAACTACCAGAGGGGGCCCACCAGGTGGGCACAACCCACCTGGGCGCGCCAGGCAGCTCAGGTGCGCCCTGGTGGGTTGTGCCCTCCTCGGCCCACCTCCGGTGCCCCTCTTCTGGTATATAAGTCATTTTGACCTAGAAAAAAATAAGGATATGACATTCGGGACGGAGCACCGCCATCTTGAGGCGGAACTTGGGCAGGAGCACTTTTGTTCTTCGGCGGAGCGATTTCGTCGGGGGAACTTTCCTCACGGAGGGGGAAATCATCGTCATCATCATCACCAACAACTATCATCTTTGGCAGCCCAATATTCATCAACATCTTCAACAACACCATCTCCTCTTAAACCCTAGTTCATCTCTTGTGTTCAATCTTTGTACCAGAACCTTAGATTGGTATATGTGGGTGACTAGTAGTGTTGATTACATCTTGTAGTTGATTACTATATGGTTTATTTGGTGGAAGATTATATGTTCAGATCCACTATGCTATTTAATACCCCTCTGATTTTGAGCATGATTATAATTTGTGAGTAGTTACTTTTGTTCTTGAGGTCACGGGAGATGTCATGTTGCAAGTAATCATGCAAACTTGATATGTGTTCGATATTTTGATGATATGTATGTTGTGATTCCCTTAGTGGTGTCATGTGAACGTCGACTACATGGCACTTCACCATATTTGGGACTAAGGGAATGCATTGTGGAGTAGTTATTAGATGACGGGTTGTTAGAGTGACAGAAGTTTAAACCCTACTTTATGCGCTATTTCATAAGTGACTGATTTGGATCCAAAAGTTTAATGCTATGGTTAGATTTTATCTTAATACTTCTCTCGTAGTTGCGGATACTTGCGAGGGGGTTAATCTAAGTAGGAGGTTTGTTCAAGTAAGAACAACACCCAAGCACTAGTCCACCCACATATCAAATGTTGGAAATATGCCCTAGAGGCAATAATAAAATGGTTATTATTATATTTCTTTGTTCATGATAATTGTCTATTGTTCATGCTATAATTGTGTTATCCGGAAATCGTAATACATGTGTGAATACATAGACCACAACACGTCCCTAGTGAGCCTCTAGTTGACTAGCTAGTTGATCAAAAGATAGTCATGGTTTCCTGACTATGGACATTGGATGTCATTGATAACGGGATCACATCATTAGGAGAATGATGTGATGGACAAGACCCAATCCTAAGCATAGCTCAAAGATCGTGTAGTTCGTTTGCTATAGCTTTTCCGAATGTCAAGTATCATTTCCTTAGACCATGAGATTGTGCAACTCCCGGATACCGTAGGAGTGCTTTGGGTGTGCCAAACGTCACAAGTAACTGGGTGACTATAAAGGTACACTATAGGTATCTCCGAAAGTGTCTATTGGGTTGGCACGAATCGAGACTGGGATTTGTCACTCCGTATGACGGAGAGGTATCTCTGGGCCCACTTGGTAATGCATCATCATAAAGAGCTCAATGTGACCAAGTGGTTGATCACGGGATCATGCATTACGGTACGAGTAAAGTGACTTGCCGGTAACGAGATTGAACGAGGTATTGGGATACCGACGATCGAGTCTCGGGCAAGTAACGTACCGATTGACAAAGGGAATTGTATACGGGATTGATTGAATCCTCGACATCGTGGTTCATCCGATGAGATCATCGAGGAGCATGTGGGAGCCAACATGGGTATCTAGATCCCGCTGTTGGTTATTGACCGGAGAGTCGTCTCGGTCATGTCTGCTTGTCTCCCGAACCCGTAGGGTCTACACACTTAAGGTTCGGTGACGCTAGGGTTGTTGAGATATTAGTATACGGTAACCCGAAAGTTGTTAGGAGTCCCGGATGAGATCCCGGACATCACGAGGAGTTCCGGAATGGTCCGGAGGTGAAGATTTATATATAGGAAGTCAAGTTTCGGCCATCGGGAAGGTTTCGGGGGTAATCGGTATTGTACCGGGACCACCGGAAGGGTCCCGGGGGTCCACCGGGTGGGGCCACCTATCCCGGAGGGCCCCATGGGCTGAAGTGGGAGGGGAACCAGCCCCTAGTGGGCTGGTGCGCCCCCCATGGGCCTCCCCCTGTGCCTAGGGTTGGAAACCCTAGGGGTGGGGGCGCCCCACTTGGCTTGGGGGGCACTCCACCCCCCTTGGCCGCCGCCCCCCTTGGAGATTCAATCTCCTAGGGCCGGCGCACCCCCCTAGGGGTCCTATATATAGTGGGGGAGGGAGGGCAGCCGCACCCTAGCCCCTGGCGCCTCCCTCTCCCTCCCGTGACACTCCTCCCTCTCCCTGAGCTTGGCGAAGCCCTGCCGAGATCACTGTTGCTTCCACCACCACGCCGTCGTGCTGCTGGATCTTCATCAACCTCTCCTTCCCCCTTGCTAGATCAAGTTGGAGGAGACATCTTCCCAACCGTACGTGTGTTGAACGCGGAGGTGCCATCCGTTCGGCGCTAGGTCATCGGTGATTTGGATCACGACGAGTACGACTCCATTAACCCCGTTCTCTTGAACGCTTCCGCTCGCGATCTACAAGGGTATGTAGATGCACTCCTCTCTCCCTCGTTGCTAGATGACTCCATAGATTGATCTTGGTGATGCATGGAAAATTTTAAAATTCTGCTACGTTCCCCAACAGTGGTATCAGAGCTAGGTCTATGCGTAGTTTCTATGCACGAGTAGAACACAAAGCAGTTGTGGGCGTCGATATTGTCAATTTGCTTGCCGTTACTAGTCTTATCTTGATTCAGCGGCATCGTGGGATGAAGCGGCCCGGACCGACCTTACACGTACGCTTATGTGAGACTGGTTCCACAGATTGACATGCACTAGTTGCATAAGGTGGCTGGCGGGTGTCTGTCTCTCCCACTTTAGTCAGATCGGATTCGATGAAAAGGGTCCTTATGAAGGGTAAATAGAAATTGGCATATCATGTTGTGGTTTTGGCGTAGGTAAGAAACGTTCTTGCTAGAAACCTATAGCAGCCACGTAAAAACTTGCAACAACAATTAGAGGACGTCTAACTTGTTTTTGCAGCATGTGCCGTGTGATGTGATATGGCCAAAAGGATGTGATGAATGATATATGTGATGTATGAGATTGATCATGTTCTTGTAATAGGAATCACGACTTGCATGTCGATGAGTATGACAACCGGCAGGAGCCATAGGAGTTGTCTTTATTTATTTATGACCTGCGTGTCAACATAAACGTCATGTAATTACTTTACTTTATTGCTAAAGCGTTAGCCATAGTAGTAGAAGTAATAGATGACGAGACAACTTCAAGAAGACACGATGATGGAGATCATGCTGATGGAGATCATGGTGTCATGCCGGTGACAACGATGATCATGAAGCCCCGAAGATGGAGATCAAAAGGAGCAAATGATATTGGCCATATCATGTCACTATTTGATTGCATGTGATGTTTATCATGTTTTACATCTTATTTGCTTAGAACTATGGTAGCATAAATAAGATGATCCCTCGTAATAATTTCAAGAAAGTGTTCCCCCTAACTGTGCACCGTTGCGAAGGTTCGTTGTTTCGAAGCACCACGTGATGATCGGGTGTGATAGATTCTAACGTTCGGATACAACGGGTGTAAGCCAGATTTACACACGCAATACACTTAGGTTGACTTGACGAGCCTAGCATGTACAGACATGGCCTCAGAACACGGAAGACCGAAAGGTCGAGCATGAGTCGTATAGAAGATACGATCAACATGAAGATGTTCACTGATGTTGACTAGTCCGTCTCACGTGATGATCGGAGACGGCCTAGTTGACTCGGATCATGTTTCACTTAGATGACTAGAGGGATGTCTATCTGAGTGGGAGTTCATTGAATAATTTGATTAGATGAACTTAATTATCATGAACTTAGTCTAAAATCTTTACACTATGTCTTGTAGATCAAATGGCCCACGCTAATGTTGCCCTCAACTTCAACGCGTTCCTAGAGAAAACCAAGCTGAAAGATGATGGCAGCAACTATACGGACTGGGTCCGGAACCTGAGGATCATCCTCATAGCTGCCAAGAAAGATTATGTCCTAGAAGCACCGCTAGGTGACGCACCCATCCCAGCAAACCAAGACGTTATGAACGCTTGGCAGTCACGTGCTGATGATTACTCCCTCGTTCAGTGCGGCATGCTTTACATCTTAGAACCGGGGCTCCAAAAGCGTTTTGAGCGACACGGAGAATATGAGATGTTTGAAGAGCTGAAAATGGTTTTCCAAGCTCATGCCGGGTCGAGAGATATGAAGTCTCCGACAAGTTCTTTAGCTGTAAGATGGAGGAAAATAGTTCTGTCAGTGAGCACATACTCAAAATGTCTGGGTTGCATAACCGCTTGACTCAGCTGGGAGTTAATCTCCCGGATGACGCGGTCATTGACAGAATCCTTCAGTCGCTTCCACCGAGCTACAAGAGCTTTGTGATGAACTTCAATATGCAGGGGATGGAAAAGACCATTCCTGAGGTATATTCAATGCTGAAATCAACGGAGGTGGAAATCAAAAAGGAACATCAAGTGTTGATGGTGAATAAAACCACTAAGTTCAAGAAAGGCAAGGGTAAAAAGAACTTCAAGAAGGACGGCAAGGGAGTTGCCGCGCCCGGTAAGCAAGCTGCTGGGAAGAAGTCAAAGAATGGACCCAAGCCTGAGATTGAGTGTTTTTATTGCAAGGGAAGTGGTCACTGGAAGCGGAACTACCCCAAATACTTAGCGGACAAGAAGGCCGGCAACACTAAAGGTATATGTGATATACATGTAATTGATGTGTACCTTACCAGTACTCGTAGTAGCTCCTGGGTATTTGATACCGGTGCGGTTGCTCACATTTGTAACTCAAAACAGGAGCTGCGGAATAAGCGGAGACTGGCGAAGGACGAGGTGACGATGCGCGTCGGGAATGGTTCCAAGGTCGATGTGATCGCCGTCGGCATGATGCCTCTACATTTACCTACGGGATTAGTTTTAAACCTCAATAATTGTTATTTAGTGCCAGCTTTGAGCATGAACATTGTATCAGGATCTCATTTAATTCAAGATGGCTACTCATTTAAATCCGAGAATAATGGTTGTTCTATTTATATGAGAGATATGTTTTATGGTCATGCTCCGCTGGTGAATGGTTTATTCTTAATGAATCTCGAGCGTAATGTTACACATATTCATAGTGTGAATACCAAAATATGTAAGGTTAATAATGATAGTCCCACATACTTGTGGCACTGCCGCCTTGGTCACATAGGTGTCAAACGCATGAAGAAGCTCCATGCAGATGGACTTTTGGAGTCTCTTGATTACGAATCATTTGACACGTGCGAACCATGCCTCATGGGTAAAATGACCAAGACTCCGTTCTCAGGAACAATGGAGCGAGCAACCAACTTATTGGAAATCATACATACTGATGTGTGCGGTCCAATGAGTGTTGAGGCTCGCGGTGGCTATCGTTATGTTCTCACCCTCACTGATGACTTGAGTAGATATGGGTATGTCTACTTAATGAAACACAAGTCTGATACCTTTGAAAAGTTCAGGGAATTCCAGAGTGAGGTTGAGAATCAACGTGACAAGAAAATCAAGTTCTTGCGATCAGATTGTGGGGGAGAATACTTGAGTGACGAATTAGGCACACACTTAAGGAAATGTGGAATAGTTTCACAACTCATGCTGCCTGGAACACCTCAGCGTAATGGTGTGTCCGAACGTCGTAATCGCACTCTATTGGATATGGTGCGATCCATGATGTCTCTTACCGATTTACCGCTGTCATTTTGGGGCTATGCTTTAGAGACTGCCGCATTCACTTTAAATAGGGCTCCGTCGAAATCCGTTGAGATGACACCGTATGAATTATGGTTTGGGAAGAAACCTAAGCTATCGTTTCTAAAAGTTTGGGGATGCGATGCTTATGTCAAGAAACTTCAACCTGAAAAGCTCAAACCCAAGTCGGAAAAATGCGTCTTCATATTGGGTATACCTTCTACCTCAGATCCGAAGGCAAGATCTTTGTTGCCAAGAATGGATCCTTTCTAGAGAAAGAGTTTCTCTCGAAAGAAATAAGTGGGAGGAAAGTAGAACTCGATGAAGTATTACCTCTTGAACCGGTAAGTGGCGCAGCTCAAGAAATTGTTCCTGAAATGCCTGCACCGACTAGAGAGGAAGTTAATGATGATGATCATGAAACTTCAGATCAAGTTGCTACTAAACTTCGCAGGTCCGCAAGGACATGTTCCGCACTAGAGTGGTACGGCAACCCTGTCTTGGAAATCATGTTGTTAGACAACGGTGAACCTTCGAACTATGAAGAAGCGATGGCGGGCCCGGATTCCGACAAATGGCTAGAAGCCATGAAATCCGAGATAGGATCCATGTATGAAAACAAAGTATGGACTTTGACTGAGTTGCCCGATGATCGGCGAGCCATAGAAAATAAATGGATCTTTAAGAAGAAGACAGACGCGGATGGTAATGTAACCATCTATAAAGCTCGGCTTGTCGCTAAGGGTTATCGACAAGTTCAAGGGGTTGACTACGATGAGACTTTCTCACCCGTAGCGAAGCTGAAGTCCGTCCGAATCATGTTAGCAATTGCCACATTCTATGATTATGAGATATGGCAAATGGACGTCAAAACGGCATTCCTTAATGGTTTCCTTAAGGAAGAATTGTATATGATGCAACCGGAAGGTTTTGTCGATCCTAAGAATGCTGACAAGGTGTGCAAGCTCCAACGCTCGATTTATGGGCTGGTGCAAGCATCTCGGAGTTGGAACATTCATTTTGATGAGATGATCAAAGCGTTTGGGTTTACGCAGACTTATGGAGAAGTCTGCATTTACAAGAAAGTGAGTGGGAGCTCTGTAGCATTTCTCATATTGTATGTGGATGACATACTGTTGATGGGAAATGATATAGAATTCTTGGAAAGCATAAAGGCCTACTTGATCAAGTGTTTTTCAATGAAGGATCTTGGAGAAGCTGCTCACATATTAGGCATCAAGATCTATAGAGATAGATCGAGACGCCTCATTGGTCTTTCACAGAGTACGTACCTTGACAAGATATGGAAGAACTTAAAAATGGATCAGTCAAAGAAGGGGTTCTTGCCTATATTGCAAGGTACGAGATTGAGCATGGCTCAATGCCCGACCACGGCAGAAGATAGAGAAAAGATGAGTGTCGTCCCCTATGCCTCGGCCATAGGGTCTACCATGTATGCTATGCTGTGTACCAGACCTGATGTAAACCTTGCCGTGAGTTTATAGGAAGGTACCAAAGTAATCCCGGCATGGAACACTGGACAGCGGTCAAGAATATCCTGAAGTACCTGAAGAGGACTAAGGATATGTTTCTCGTTTATGGAGGTGACGAAGAGCTCATCGTAAAGGGTTACGTCGATGCTAGCTTCGACACAGATCTGGATGACTCTAAGTCACAAACCGGATATGTGTATATTTTGAATGGTGGGGCAGTAAGCTGGTGCAGTTGCAAGCAAAGCGTTGTGGCGGGATCTACATGTGAAGCGGAGTACGTGGCAGCCTCGGAGACAGCACAAGAGGCAATCTGGGTGAAGGAGTTCATTACCGACCTAGGAGTCATACCCAATGCGTCGGGCCCGATGACTCTCTTCTGTGACAACACTGGAGCTATTGCCCTTGCCAAGGAGCCCAGGTTTCACAGGAAGACCAGGCATATCAAGCGTCGCTTCAACTCCATTCATGAAAGTGTTCAAAATGGAGACATAGATATTTGTAAAGTACATACGGACCTGAATGTGGCAGATCCATTGACTAAACCTCTCCCTAGAGCAAAACATGATCAACACCAGAACTGCATGGGTGTTCGATTCATCACAATGTAACTAGACTATTAACTCTAGTGCAAGTGGGAGACTGTTGGAAATATGCCCTAGAGGCAATAATAAAATGGTTATTATTATATTTCTTTGTTCATGATAATTGTCTATTGTTCATGCTATAATTGTGTTATCCGGAAATCGTAATACATGTGTGAATGCATAGACCAAAACACGTCCCTAGTGAGCCTCTAGTTGACTAGCTCGTTGATCAAAAGATAGTCATGGTTTCCTGACTATGGACATTGGATGTCATTGATAACGGGATCACATCATTAGGAGAATGATGTGATGGACAAGACCCAATCCTAAGCATAGCTCAAAGATCGTGTAGTTCGTTTGCTATAGCTTTTCCGAATGTCAAGTATCATTTCCTTGGACCATGAGATTGTGCAACTCCCGGATACCGTAGGAGTGCTTTGGGTGTGCCAAACGTCACAACGTAACTGGGTGACTATAAATATACACTACAGGTATCTCCGAAAGTGTCTGTTGGGTTGGCACGAATCGAGACTGGGATTTGTCACTCCGTATGACGGAGAGGTATCTCTGGGCCCACTCGGTAATGCATCATCATAATGAGCTCAATGTGACCAAGTGGTTGATCACGGGATCAAACTTGAGAAAATTAGTTGAAGTTGGACAAGGAAGACAACATAATGAGTTGTGTTTGGGTATATTTGTATAGAAGTTATATTGTTATGGATCCTCCAACATGTGGTGCTTGCTTAGGATCTTTTGCTAGCCAAAAAATTGTAGTAAGTAGAGATACTACTTGTGCATCCAAAAACCCTTAAACCTTGTTTCATGCCATGAGTATCCACCATATCTACCTATGGATTGAATAAGATCCTTCAAGTAAGTTGTCATCAGTGCAAAAAGCAATAAAAAATTGCTCCTAAATATCTAATATCTTTTATTGTAAGGGAAAATAAGCGCTGCACGAACTTGTGATGGTAAATAAATAAAAGCAACGGACTACATAATAAAGGTTGCTATCACAAAGGGCAATACAAAGTGACATTTCTTTGCATTAAGGGTTTGCACATCCAAAAATAAAAAGCGCATGACAACCTCTGCTTCCCTCTGCGAAGGGCCTATCTTTTACTTTCATGTATTTACTATTATGCAAGAGTCAATAGTATTCCTTCTTATTTCAACCTCAATTATTCTTTAGTTGGCAAGCATCCTGTGGTGGGTAAAGATCCAAGCATATATGGCCATTCAAATATATTTGATCATGAATTATTATTGTTGACAATTATCTATATGATAAACAAGTTGGGAGGCGAAACATTAAGCCCCTATCTTTCTCTGTGTTCAGCGGATGCTATTTGTTCTAAAAATATGCTTTGAGTGTTAGCAATCATGGAAGACTATAGGATAGTTGAGTATGTGGAATTTGCTAAATCAAATCTCTTACATAGACCCTTCCTGAAAATAAGGTGAATTGCAATTGTTTGGTGACTGAGAACATAGTTTGTTAGTTTTCAAGAAATTGTATGGTCTATACTTTAACATGTGAATAGCTTGTTACTTGATCATGAGAATTTTTATGAGATGAGCTACTGTTTAATATATAATGATGCTAGAAAAAGTGTTTGGAACTATCGTTGATCAAACTTATGCACTATGCTAGCATTCACACTTCATAAATTATTTCTTTTATCATTTGCCTACTCGAGGACGAGTAGGAATTAAGATTGGGAATGCTGATACGTCTCCAACGTATCTATAATTTATGAAGTATTCATGCCATATTTACAATAATTTTATATGGTTTTGGTAGGATTTGATTAGAACTAACCCAGACTGACAATGTTTTCAGCAGAACTATCGTGGTGTCATTTTTTGTGCAGAAATAAAAGTTCTCGGAATGGGTTGAAAATTTACGGTGATTTTTTGTGGACCAAAAGAGACCCCCGAAGAATCGAGAAAGGACCAGAAGCTTCACGAGGAAGCCACAGGCCTCCTAGGCACGCCCTAGGGGGGCACCCTGAGGGCTTGCGGGCCCCTTGGGCACCTCCTTGACGTGAGACCAACGCCAAAAATTCTTATAAATGCCAAAACCCTCGTAAAGAACCCTAGCTCGGAAGTTCCGCCACCGCAAGCCTCTGTAGCCACGAAAAATCAATCTAGGCCCTCTCCGGCACCCTACCTGAGGGGGCCATCATGACCGGAGGCCATGGAGGAGGAAGCCGGAGGGGGCCATCATCACCATGGAGGCCAATGATCAAAGGGAAAACCTCTCCCCATCTAGGGAGAGGCCATGGAGGACGAAGCGCAAGGGGGAGACTCTCCCCCCTCTCTCTCGGTGGCGCCGGAGTGCCGCCGGGGGAACCATCGCCGCGGAGATCGTCTTCATCAACATCACCATCTTCATCACCTTCCTCATCTCTTTTAAGCCGTCCACTCTCCCGCGCCCCGCTATAATCCCCTACTTGAATATAGTGCTTTATGCCACATATTATGATCCAATGATGTGTTGCCATCCTATGATGTTTTGAGTAGTTTATTTTCTCTTTTGGGTTGATTGACGATCTAGATTGGTTTAAGTTGTATGTTTTATTTTGGTGCGATCCTATGGTGCCTTCCGTGCCGCCCACACGTGAAGGATTCCCGTTGTAGGGTGTTGCAATACGTTCATGATTCGCCTATAGTGGGTTGCTAGAGTGACAGAAGCTTAAACCCGAATAAGGGCTTGTTGCGTACGGGATAAAGGGGACTTGATACTTTAATGCTATGGTTGGGTTTTACCTTAATGATCTTTAGTAGTTGCGGATGCTTGCTAGAGTTCCAATCGTAAGTGCATATGATCCAAGTAGAGAAAATATGTTAGCTTATGCCTCTCCCTCGTATAAAATTGCAATAATGATTACCAATCTTGTTAACAATTTTCTTGGACAATTCCGCACACCGATCCATCATTATTGCACACTCGCTATTTGTAATATATAGTATTATATTCTAACTTTATGATAATAGCACCTATTTTTATATTTTAGTTCTCCGATATCATGCAAGGCTATCCTCTTCATACCCACAACGTAGTTTTATTTCTCGGTTCTAGATGGAAGCAAACGTTCGGTGTACGTAGAGTCATATCAATGGCGGATAGGACTTGAGAGAATATTGATCTTACCTTTAGCTCTTTGTGGGTTCGACACTCCATACTTATCACTTCCACCTTTGAAAATTGCTACGACGATTCCTTGCACTTTGGGATTATCAATGTATCAATGAACTTCAACAATAAGGTAACACAATATTCCAAATTCAAGTTCATCACTAGCGCTTGTTGCTACAAGAACTAAATGTGAAAACCTACATATGTCTGGCTACTTTGACATGGCCGTCATGAATGACTTTTTGAAGAAAATTCAATATTTGTGAAATCATAGCCAGATCATCAAGTGGTCTTAGAAGATGGAGAAGGACATTGACATAGGGGAATTATTAAGTGAGCCTGAGCGCATCCAAAAGGTGTTGGCCAAAATCATCAACAAGGAGGTTGTAAATGAGGGTGGGAAGTTCCACTGCTCACTAGAGTCAGATGAAGAACGACTTCACCTAGTCAAAGACACATTAAGGTCATCGATTGCCAGTGAGTAGCCAAGTCGAGACAATTTTTCAAAATAGCTTAAAAAACTATTGATTATGTGTTGAGACACACATGTTTGTTTCCCCGCAGTTTTTATTCTCAACTACTTGCTTCACTAGTACTCTTATTTATTGTGGCGGCGTTGTAATAATTAACGTACTCCATGATTGTTTGAATGATGAGACAACATTCTATATTTGTATTGCAATGTGATGATTAAGTGCGAAATATTGTCACCACGTCATTAAAATGATACCACAACAACAAAAAACGAGGTCATGGCAACAACTCTTCTACAGGCCTAGACCATACCAGTGGCGGGCTGATAAAATAGTTGCGGCGGGCAGTACTTACCGCCCGCCACTGCTTCCACTAACAACAACGGCGAGAAGAGAGAATGGTTGTGGCGGGCAATATTTACCGCCCGCCACTGCTTCCACTAATAGCAATGGCGAGCAAAGAGAATTGTTGTGGCGGGCAATATTTACTGCCCGCCACTAAGGTACGCACACCAGTGACGGGCGGCCGCCTGCCACTGATGAGGTTATAGCAGTGGCGGGCGGCCCTTGGCGCTTGGCTCGCCACTGCTAGCTTTTTTACACCCACCACTGCAAAGCATTCCTGCAGTAGTGTCTTGAAGACCACTAGATAGAGATGCAAGTGGGATGGTTTTCTCCATCCCATTGACCTATCCAGGTTCATTTCCTTCAAAGAAATTAATGGTATATAAAAAAGAACCAGTTAAATTAGAAAAACCTCCAATCCAACGACATGACCCAATGGACTGGGCCAGTTATGTTTTACCATTGCAAAAATGGTCAAAGATCATGCCACACGACACATGCTACATTTGCGTGCCTCTTGACCACTAGTACCTCCTTGGCCTGTGTATATCGAAGGTGGTCGAATCCAACGTTGGTGATGAAGAGGAAAAGATGACACCGCACAATCTCGTTCCCGAGCCGACTCTGTCTTGAGCTCCTTGTGTCACGGTATAGCATTCGTCACTATAAGAGAGAAGATCCAAAGATGGTCTACCAATGACCATCAAAATTCAAATGATCAAAAGATGGACATCTATTCAAACTCTGTCCCGTAGTTTTTCACAGATAAGAGCACGGATGATCAATCCAAGTACTACGATTGAATACAAATTTAGAAGGGCTGCGAAGCCGTGGTACGACGAATACTAGAAAATTGGCAAAGAAAGATAGAGCAAGAAGCGTTCGCAATCGCAGCCAGCGCGGGACAGACGGAGGAGCAAGTCCAACGCATCTGGCCAGTAGAGGTCACTAGCTAACCTATTTAAAGCATGCCGATCAGATCACGTAAGCAGCTTGTCCTCGGGAAAACTAGTCAAGTTGGAAGCCTGAGGCTGAGGCTGAGGCTGAGGGGGACGTGGTGAGGGCAAATCACGCTGGTTCCTTCTCTTCTCCCGACAGCTCCGTGTCAGCCAGCCGGCGTACGTATCGAATCCGAGCACTTCACTCCCCTCGGCGACCGTCGCACGTCGCGATGCCCAGCTAGCGATAGCCGGCGCCCGGCGGCTTCGCTCAATTCTGCTCTACCTAGAGGAGGGTGATTGCTGCTTTTTTTAGCCCAGGTTTGATTAAGGCCACCTTATAATGTGGTCCATGTAGATATATAGTACGTATAAACTAATGATGTGTATATTACTATTATATTCTCATTTTCTGCCGCTTTGTGGCTATATGTATTTGTTTTCTGGTAAAGGGCCTTTGGTAGGATTGCCGGTATTTCCGTGACGCGTCCAGCTAGCTGCCTGATGGTGTACCGTAGGCCGTAGCATACCACTTTCGGCCAGTGGATCCACCCGTGTGTGATGCCAGCAAACTAGACCGCGTTGCCCACATGTGAACGAACTGGTTGGAGAGCAACGTACTTATTCTTTTCATCGCCCAAAAATAAAACCACTTATTCCTTTTCCTTGCGGGGAACTCATTCTTTTCTAGTATTTCGCAAAGAAAAAAAAGCTAATTCTTTTATCTTTTTTTACGGTTATGAAACAAGCGGCGATAGCATGGAAGAATTTCGGTATGCTGACTTTTCCACCCAAGCCACCCTCAGCCCCTCGGCCAGCGGTGAGACAGAAATGAAGTGGACGGTGTAGTTGCATGCCGCTGCATTGCCGGGACCCGGGAAAGGCTTGGAACCCAGCGAAACGAGGTACAGAAACGGAGTAGTACGCTCAAAGAGACCGCTCAAAAAAACGGAACCGGACATGGAGCCGCATGCGCGTCAACGGATTGACCAAACGCCCAAGGACACGAGCCGCTCCGCGTGCTAGGCACGCGCGCACGCACGGTCAAACGGTCAACCGTGCCCCGTCGCCCCCGAAGGAAGGAGGCGGCCGCTTTTGTTGGCCCGTCCGAACGCACGCAAGCTAGCACCTGTGTGTACAGGATAGGAATATATACTCCAGTCGGTGCGTGTGAGATTTTGTTCATAGTACGACGTAACGCGGAACGTACCGCGGCTGGCTGCCCCGGAGAAGGAAAATGGTCTGCGGCGACGGGGGTGGCGGAGCTTGAAAGAAAAGGCTGTGCAGCCGGACTAAACAAGAGCATATTTTTTAAAAAAAATTCTGAATTATAAGCATCAATATGATTACCGGATGAAGCAAGCAGTATGTATATATACAGCAAAATACATTTCGACCATGAACCACTATTAAGTTAGCTAATACAAAAGCTTCGAGACATTAGACATGGACTTACATACTAGTACAAATCAACTATCTTCCTGTCTCCACAAGTTGTAGATATATTTTTCAAATCATCATCCTTGGAAGCATCCGAAACAAAATGCTTGAGCTGCTGTTGTAAGCCATAAACATCTTGGTGAAAAACTAACATGCTTGAGCTGCTGTTGTAATCCTATTCACTTTCTTATCAAATGGAGACACCTATTTCTTATCAACACTCGACACTCAAAACAGATGAATAGTTGGCGCTAATGGTTAGAAATTCCACTAGACACTCAATAGGATTCTGTACAGGTGAAATTCCATATGCATAAAATCTGTTTCTTATAAACACCTGACACTGAAAACATATGAGTTTTTTTTTTGCGGGGTAAAAATAGATGAGTTCATGACTCATGAGTAGATGTAAAGAACTGAACAAAAATGATAAAATGCGAGGAGGGTAGGACAGCTCATCCACTGATCTGCCCATGCGCCAGCCGCCAGGAGTGGTCCGGCAGGCCGCAAGCCGGCAGCACGACGGCGTGGCCGAGCCCGAGCAGATGTCGACTGCGAGCAGGTGCAGAGAGTCAGAGGAAGGGAGGAAGGCAAGGGACTGGACCGTGGCTGCGAGATACGTGGGATTCCGGCGAGAGAGGATAGACGTCGTCGGTTGGCCGCCGGCGGCGGCTTGCTCTGATGCTTCCCGGCGGTGCCTGCCTCTCTGCGGCTGTTCTGTGCGTGAGTCTCCGAGAGAAAGCGAGAGGATGCACGTGGGCTGGGCTAGTGGGCTTGAAAGATGCCTATATAATCTTTTGGGGGTCAAAATCCTGGGCGGGTCATGACCCGGTTTAGCCCATACAAAGCTCCGCCCCCGGCCCTTTGATGTGCCTTCCTCTTGCATCATGCATCATGCATGCAGATAGTACTACACGCATGCATGCACTGCGAGCCACGTCCCTGCCTGTTTGTTTGTCTGTTGCTACTTCTAAATGACTCCTTTTTGTTGGAATCGCATTTCAGAGTGCTGAACTAGCGCTCTGCGGTTTGCGCTCACCAACTAAAGCAAAACCGTTCACTAAGGGGAGTCAATATCTCAAGAGAGTGATTGTCTATTTCTTATAGTACAACAAAAGCTAGTGGAGACGGTTGAACTTTTGCTAACACCGACGCAGCTAAAACCCTGAGAAGGCTCAAGAGTCACCCCAATTTTATACTTACTTCCGATAGACAGCGCAAAAACTCGACACTTACAGCTGCTGCTGCCTGCTGGTAATCCTCTGGATCCTCGTCTTGCAAGCAATTCAAAGTCGACATCGTCTTCGCAGCCGGACAAACGACAGAGCATCGAGGCAAACCGACGGGTATTTCGCAGGCACGCGCGACGATAAACAAGGGCATGGAGATCGATCAAAAGAAGAAGAGCGAGCGAGAAGAAAGAGATGCAGGTACTATCTTTCTTCGTAAATACTTATCCGAGGAATAAATATATCTACATGTATTTTAATTTTAGATACATCCATTTTTATCTATTTTTATGATAAGTACTTTCTCCGTAAACTAATATAAAAGCATTTAGATTATTATTTTAATGATCTAAACACTTTTGTATTAGTTTACAGAGGGAGTATTTCCGGACGGAGGGAGTAGCTATCAGGCAATCGCCATCGATCGTCGGCGACGTCACGCCGTGCCTCCACATTATGAACTCGTCGTCTCGACAGTCAGCACTAACTCGCAGGGCATGATCGTTCCGATTAGTTTTCGCTGCACTAAGTACGCGCGTTAAATAAATACATAAATTATAGGTAGCGTACGTCCCTTGCTGATCAACACAGATTGATGATGGAGACGCCTGCCGCTGTCCGTCCCAAGCGGACGTATGGCCCGGCCGTCGCCGTCGACCGGAACAGGGCAGAATTTTCAACGCTCCTCCTGGCTGGACTTCATCCTCCCTCACCCGGGTCCGGTCTTTAACTTACTACTAGATGTCACGTGCCACATTGACGTATACAGTACTTAAACCCTCTATTGATGTCCAGATCAGGGCTACGTGATGATTGAACGAGGATAGCTACGGCCTACGGGGCACAGCCAAGCCATGGCACGCGCTTCCTCGGACGTGCATGGTGTGATTTCCTTTACGAACGGTGCTTTGTGCAACTTTCTCCAAGGTATAGGTCGAGCATAGTCGATATCAGTTCAATTGGCCAGCCGGTGGAGATCTTTGTGAAGATGAAACCGGGTGGTATATCTTGCGGAATATTCGAGAAACTTATGATCGCTCGTAGCCAAAGTTTAACTGCATCATCGTTGGTCCCTCCTTCCTTGGGTCCTCTAGCTAATATATTTTTCTTGTGTGCGGGGTACCTTCGATCATTGCTCAAAGTAGGGCCTCATAAAAATACCCTAAACCGTTCGTTCTGGGGACCGACTATTTGACAGTCCTCTGGAGATATTTTTTACAGTGTCATTTCTCTTACCAGGTCTTGGGCTTGGCCTCGCCAAGGATGACGCCGTCAGACGATATCCTATTCTTTACCTCGACTTCTTTTGCCGCGCAAACATAGTATCTGCTAAGGGCATCTTCAATACGCAGGCGCTCGGATAGATGCTTAGGGAATAAAATGAAATAAAACAATGCTTAGCGTCTGGGTAAGCGCATCGTTGTCCAATGCTGGGACGCTGTGAGACGCTTGTTCTCTCTCATCAAATTAGTTACCCGTGAACTGGAAGCACTCGGTGCCAAGTCTGGAGTCGCGAGCTAGTAGGCGCCAGAAATTTCTCTCTGCGCCATCAAAACAGCCGGGATATTTATCCTTGCCCCCCGTCATAAGCACCGCGTTGTACATGCTGCAACACGGCATGTTCAATAACAAATGCGTTCAATTTTCTGACCAAATGTCTCATATGGAAACGAGAGCACAATTTTTTTTAAAAGTTACGAAAACAGAATTTTCAGAGGCACTGCTTGTGTGCGACAAATCCATATATCCGATTATTATTTTTACCACGGTTTGACCAGAGAAGCACGGGCTACTGGTCGTATATTTATATATGAGATGATAGCCGCGTATAATCCATTAATTCATGTTTTTTCTCCTTGACTGTTGCCGTTAGGCCAACTTCACCGCACGACCTCATTTTATCCGGCCCCGTCCGTTTGGGGTAAAAATGACAAACGAGGCAGTCCAACGCGCGATGACCCGGACCCATCTGGTCCGTTTTGTGTCGGGGCCGACCCATTTCGAGCGCAAACTTACGCCGGGTCTGGGTCGCGGCGGAAACCAAACGAACGCGCGCCTCGTCCGCGTCAGGGCCGCGTGGTAGGCGGCCACCTACCTCCCACCCGCCCATATCAATGCGCACGTGCGGGCGCCCCCGCCTGCCATCCGCCCAGGCGAACAGTCGCGGTCCTTCTTAAAGGGGAAGACGTGGATCGGTCGTCGTCCACACTGCCCCACTCCACCCCGCGGCCTCCTCGGAACCCGACAACACCAAAAACCCCAAACCCTAGCCTCGAGCTCGCCGGTCGGCCGCCCGCAGCCATGGGCCTATGGAACTACGGCCGCAAAGGCAAGCACGACCGCGAGGCCGGCTCCTCGTCGGGACGTTGCCGCGGCTCGGTGAAGAAGGAGGAGCCCGCATCGCCACCGCGTCGGGCCCCCGCGCCGCCCGCGTTCTCCATCGCGCCCACGGCCGCTGGCGAGCGCGACCGACACTACATCGATGCGGCCATATGCCGCCATTATTGGAAGATGAGGACGCCGCTACCCTGGAGGGACGTCCACCTCCCCAACAGATGGCATTTGTCGGCTGACCGCGTGCCGATCCCACCGGTCCCGCTGAGCGGCCGTGCACAACGTCAGGAGATCGAGCGCCGCCGCCGCCTCCTCCCGGACGACCTCTACTACGACGAGAGGTACGCCCCCGACTCGCCCCTGTGGGACACTTGGTTCCAAGATGAGCACGACATGCGGAGGGTGTCCTTCTTAGTCGGCACGTCGACGGGGCCGCGGCGGCCACGTGAGCCATGAGCGGCTGCTTCCCAGGCGCGCGGGCGTACGCGGGTGCGCGGCCTCATGCCCAAGCCGTCGCCATCTCCATCGTCACCCCCACCTCCTCGCATGACAACGGAGGAGGAGGCCCGTCTCATGGCGCGTGTCATGAAGGATTCCATGCGGACGCACGACGAGCGCCAATGGGAGGGCCTCGAGGAGATGACGGCCCTCTCCGCGGCTGGCGACGTTGCCATCCCCGAGCTGGAGATGGTGCCGAAGGAGGAGTGAGGGAGGAGCCGCCGGTGGCCGCCTTCCACCCGGGCCTGGTGGACCAGGGGTGGAGCTGGTCATGCATGTGGAGCAGATGGCGGCCGCCGTGGGGGGCGTGAACTGGTGCCCCATGTCGTCGCGGTCACCGGAGCGGGAAGCCTCGCCGCGGGAGGAGGTGATGCAGGCACCTGCCACCTTCCTGTTAGGGAACGTAGTAATTTCAAAAAAAAAAATCCTATGCACACACAGGATCATGGTGATGCATAGCAACGAGAGGGGAGAGTGTGTCCACGTACCCTCGTAGGCCGAATGCGGAAGCGTTAGCACAACGCGGTTGATGTAGTCGTATGTCTTCATGATCCGACCGATCCAAGTATCGAACGCACGGTACCTCTGAGTTTTGCACACGTTCAACTCGATGCCGTCCCGCGAGCTCCGATCCAGCAAAGCTTCACAGGAGAGTTTCGTCAGCACGACGGCGTGGTGACGGTGATGATGATGCTACCGACGCAGGGCTTCGCCTAAGCACTGCTACGATACGATCGAGGTGGATTATGATGGAGGGGGGCACCGCACACGGCCAAGAGATCAATGATCAATTGTTCTGTCTATGGGGTGCCCCCGCCCCCGTATATAAAGGAGCAAGGGGAGGAGGCGGCCGGCCAGGGAGAGGCGCGCCAAGAGGAGGAGTCCTACTCCCACTAGGAGTAGGACTCCTTATTTTCCTAGTAGGAGTAGGAGAGGGGGAAGGAAAGGGAGAGGAGGAGAAGGAAAGAGGGGGCCGGCCCCCCTTGCCCTAAAACAATCCAGTTTGGGCCTTGGGGGCGCGCCCCACACTCCCCTTGCTACCCTCTATTTCCACTAAGGCCCATGTAGGCCCATTAATCCCCCCGGGGGGTTCCGGTAACCCCCCGGTACTCCGGCATATGTCCGAAACTTTCCGGAACCTTTTCGATGTCCGAACATAGTAACGGCAAGTTAAGTGGGAGAGGCAGACACCCGCTAGCCACCTTATGCAACTAGTGCATGTCAGTCGGTGGAACCAGTCTCATGTAAGCGTACATGTAATGTCGGTCCGGGTCGCTTCATCCCACGATGCCACCGAATCAAGATAAGACTAGTAACGGCAAGTAAATTGACAAAATTGACACCCACAACATCTTGTGTTCTACTCGTGCATAGAAACTACGCATAGACCTAGCTCATGATGCCACTGTTGGGGAACGTAGCAATAATTCAAAAAAAATTCCTACGTGTCACCAAGATCAATCTAGGAGATACTAGCAACGAGAGAGAGGGAGTGCATCTTCATACCCTTGAAGATCGCTAAGCGGAAGCG
This sequence comes from Triticum urartu, assembly GCF_003073215.2. Lineage (NCBI taxonomy): Eukaryota > Viridiplantae > Streptophyta > Magnoliopsida > Poales > Poaceae > Triticum > Triticum urartu. The sequence continues at coordinate 605,876,528 of NC_053023.1, read as the reverse complement.
TTACAAGAACGCGGTTGGTGGAGTCGTACACGCAACGATTCAGATCACGATCGAATCCGATCTAAGCGCCGAACAACGGCGCCTCCATGTTCAACACACGTACAGCCCGGGGACGTCTCCTCCTTCTTGATCCAGCAAGGGGAGAGGAGAAGTTGAGGAAGACAACTCCAGCAGCAGCACGACGGCGTGGTGGTGGTGGAGCAGCGTGGTTTCCAGCAGGGCTTCACCAAGCACTACGGAGAATGAGGATGTAGAGAGGTAGGGCTGCGCCGAGAGAGAGATATACTCGTGTCTTTGGCAGCCCCAAAACCCCCACTATTTATAGGAGGAGGGGAGGAGGGTGCGCCCCCTCCAGGGTTCCCACCCCTAGGCGCGGCAGCCCTAGATGGGATGGAGGGGGGGCGTCCAAGAGGGGGAGAGGGGGCCACCCTAGGGTGGGCCTTAGGCCCATCTGCGCATAGGGTTTTCCCCTTTCTCCTCCTAGCTGCACCTTGGGCCCTGGTGGGAGGCGCACCAGCCCACTCAGGGGCCGGTCCCTTTCCACTCTTGGCCCATGCAAGCCTCCGGGGCTGGTGGCCCCTTCTGGTGGACCCCCGGAACCCTCTGGTGGTCCCGGTACATTACCGGTGACGCCTGAAACACTTCCGGTGGTCAAAACCTCACTTCCTATATACTCCCTCCGTTTTTATTTAGTTCGCATATTAGTTTTGGTCAAAGTCAAGCTTTATAAACTTTGACAAAATTTATAGACAAAAATATTAACATGTACAATTACAAATCAGCACCATTAGATTCATTACTGAACGTACTTTTGCATCATATAAAATTGTTGTTGTAAATATTTATATTCTTTCCTATAAACTTGGTCAAACTTTATGAAGTTTGACTTCAGTCAACTCTAATATGCGGAGTAAATAAAAACGGAGGGAGTATTATTCTTTACCTCCGGACCATTTCGGAACTCCTCGTGACGTCCGGGATCTCATCCGGGACTCCGAACAACATTCGGTAACCACGTACAAACTTTCCCTATAACCCTAGCGTCATCGAACCTTAAGTGTGTAGACCCTATGGCTTCGGGAGGCATGCGGACATGACCGAGACATCTCTCTGGTCAATAACCAACAGCGGGATCTGGATACCCATGTTGGCTCCTACATGTTCCACGATGATCTTATCGGATGAACCAGGATGTCGAGGATTCAATCAATCCTGTCTACAATTCCCTTTGTCTACCGGTATGATACTTGCCCGAGATTCGATCGTCGGTATCCCTATACCTTGTTCAATCTCGTTACCGGCAAGTCTCTTTTACTCGATCCGTAACACATCATCCCGTGATCAACTCCTTGATCACATTGAGCTCATTATGATGATGTCCTACTGAGTGGGCTCAAAGATACCTCTCCGTCACACGGAACGACAAATCCCAGTCTCGATTCGTGCCAACCCAACTGACACTTTTGGAGATACCCGTAGTGCACCTTTATATCCACCCAGTTACGTTGTGATGTTTGGCACACCCAAAGCATTCCTACGGTATCCGGGAGTTGCACAATCTCATGGTCTAAGGAAATGATACTTGACATTAGAAAAGCTTTAGCATACGAACTACACGATCTTGTGCTATGCTTAGGATTGGGTCGTGTCCATCACATCATTCTCCTAATGATGTGATCCCGTTATCAATGACATCCAATGTCCATGATCAGGAAACCATGACCATCTATTGATCAACGAACTAGTCAAGTAGAGGCTTACTAGGGACATATTACGATCTATGTATCCACACATGTATTACGGCTTCCGGTTAATACAATTATATCATGAACAATAGAAAATTATCATGAACAAGGAAATATAATAATAACCATTTTATTATTGCCTCTAGGGCATATTTCCAACAGTCTCCCACTTGCACTAGAGTCAATAATCTAGTTCACATCGTTATGTGATTAACACTCATAGTTCACATCACCATGTGACTAACACCCGAAGAGTTTACTAGAGTCAATAATCTAGTTCACATCACCATGTGATTAACACTCAATGAGTTCTAGGGTTTGATCATGTTATGCTTACGAGAGAAGTGTCAGTCCATGGGTCTGCAACATTCAGATCCATGTGTTCTTCGCAAATCTCGATTTCATATTGTAGATGTTGCTAGTATGCTCCACTTGGAGCTATTCCAAATGGTTGCTCCACTATACGTATCCGGTTTGCTACTCAGAGTCATCCGGATAGGTGTTAAAGCTTGCATCGACGTAACTCTTTATGCCAAACTCTTTATCACCTCCATAACCGAGAAACATTTCCTTATTCCTAAGGACAATTTTGACCACTATCCAATGATCCACTCCTGGATTACTCTTGTACCCCCTTGCCAGACACGTGGCAAGGCACATCGCGGTACACAACATGGAATATCGTATAGAGCCTATGTCTAAGGCATAGGGGACGACTTTCTCCCTTTTTATTTCTTCTACCGTGGTCGAGCTTCAAGTCTTAACTTCACACCTCACAACTCAGGCAAGAACTCCTTCTTTGACTGATCCATCTTGAACTCCTTCAAGATCATGTCAAGGTATGTGCTCTGTGAAAGTCTTATCAGGCATCTTGATCTATCTCTATAGATCTTGATACCCAACATGTAAGCAGTTTTACCCAGGTCTTCCTTTGAAAAACTCCATTCAAACAACCCTTTATGCTTTCTAGAAATTCTACATCATTTCCGATCGACAATATATCATCCACATATACCTATCAGAAATGTTGTAGTGCTCCCACTCACTTTATTGCAAATACAAGTTTCTTGCAAACTTTGTATAAACCCAAATGCTTTGATCGCCTCATCAAAGCGTATGTTCCAACTCCGAGATGCTTGCTCCAGTCCATAGAAGGATCGCTGGAGTTTGCATACCTTTTAGCATCCTTAGGATTGACAAAAACCTTTTGGTTGTATCACATACAACCTTTCCTCATGGAAACCGTCAAGGAAACTTTGTTTTGACATCCATCTGCCTGATTTCGTAAATGAAAATGCAGCAACTGCTAACATAGTTCTAATAGACTTTAGCATCGCTATGATTGAGAGAGTCTCATCATAGTCAACTCGTTGAACTTGTCGGAAACTTCTTTGAGACAAGTCGAGCTTCACAAATGGTGAAATTACCATCATCGTCTGTCTTCTTCTTAAAGATCCATTTATTCTGAATGGCTTGCCGTTCATCGAGCAAGCCCACCAAAGTCCATACTTTGTTCTCATACATGGATCCTATCTCGGATTTCATGGCTTCTAGCCATTTTTTGGAATCCGGGCGCACCATCGCTTCTTCATAGCTCATAGGTTCATCATTGTCCAACAACATGACCTTTAAGACAGGGTTACCACTCAAAAGTTGTACACACCCTTGTCGACCTACGATGTTTGCTAGTAATTTGATATGAAGCTTCATGATCATCATCATTAGCTTTCTCCTCAACTGACGTAAGTGCCATAGAAACATCTTTCTGTGATGCGCTACTCTCTGGTTGAAGTGAAGGTACAACAACCTCATCAAGTTCTATCTTCCTCCCACTCAATTCTTTCGAGAGAAACTCTTTCTCGAGAAAGGACCTGTTCTTAGCGACAAACACTCTGCCCTCAGATCTGAGATAGAAGGTATACCCAATCATCTTGTTTGGGTATTCTATGAAGACACAATTTTCCGCTTTGGGTTCGAGCTTTTCCGACCGAAGCCTATCGACATAAGCATCGTAGCCCCAAACCTTAAGAAACAACAACTTTGGTTTCTTGCCAAACCATAGTTCATACGGTGTCGTCTCCACGGACTTAGATGGTGCCCTATTTAAAGTGAATGTAATTGTATTTAATGCATAACCCCCCAAAATAGCGGTAGTTGGTAAGAGACATCATACACCATATCCAATAAGGTTCAATTACGATGTTCGGACACACCATCATGCTATGGTGTTCCAGGCGGCGTCAACCGTGAAACGATTCCACCTTGTCTTTAGTGATTGCCAAACTCATAACTCAGATACTTTCTCTTTGATCAGATCAAAGGAACTTGATCTTCTTGTTATTATGATTCTCAACTTCACTCTGAAATTGCTTGAAATTTTGAAACATTTCAGACTTATGCTTCATTAAGTAAATATACCCATATTTATTCAATTCATCGGTGAAGGTGAGAAAATAACGACATCCACCACGCGCGTCAACACTCATCGGACCGCACACATCAGCATGTATGATTTCCAACAAGTCACTTGCCCGTTCCATTGTTCCAAAGAACGGGGTTTTAGTCATCTTGCCAAAGAGGCATGGTTCGCATGTGTCAAGTGATTCAAAATCAAGTGACTTCAAAAGTCCATTAGCATGGAGGTTCTTTCATGCGCTTTACACCAATATGACCCAAGCGGCAGTGCCACATGAAAGTGGTACTATCATTATCAACTCTACATATTTTGGCATCAATGTTATGAACATGTGTATAACTACGACCAGGATTCAATAAACCATTCACATTGGGTGCATGACCATAGAAGGTATTATTCATGTAAACAGAATAACCCTTATTCTCTGACTTAAATGAATAACCGTATTGCAATAAACATGATCTAATCATGTTCATGCTCAACGCAGACACCAATGCAAACAACATTTATCTAGGTTCAACACTAATCCCGAAGGTAGAGGGAGCGTGCGATGGTGATCACATCAACCTTGGAAACACTTCCAACACACATCGTCACCTCGCCCTTAGCTAGTCTTCGTTAATTCCGTAGCTTTTGTTTCGAGTTACCAATATTAGCAGCTGAGTCAGTATCTAATACCCAGGTGCTACTAGGAGTCCTAGTAAGTACACATAAATAACACACATATATCAAATATACTTTTGTTGAAGTCAACAGCCTTCTTATCTACCAAGTATTTGAGGCAGTTCCGCTACCAGTGACCGTTCCCCTAATAGAAGCACTTTGTCTCGGGTTTGGGTTCTTGGGTTTCTTCACTGGAGCGGCAACTAGCTTACCATTCAAGAAGTTCCCCTTCTTTCCCTTGCCCTTCTTTGAAACCAGTGCTCTTGTTAACCATCAACACTTGATGCTCCTTCTTGATTTCTACCATTACGACCTTAAGCACGACGAACAGCTCCGGGATTATCTTCCCTTGCATGTTATAGTTCATCACGAAACTCTAGTAGCTTGGTGATAGCGAATGGGGAACTTTTGTCAATCACTCTCTTATCTGGAAGATTAACTCCCACTTGATTTAAGTGATTAAAGTACCCACACATGCTGAGCACATGCTCACTGGCTGGGCTATTCTCCTCCATCTTGTAGGCAAAGGTCTTGTCAGAGGTCTCAACCTCTCAACACGGGCATGAGCCTAAAATACCAATTTCAGCTCTTCGAACATCTCATATGTTCTATGGCCTTCAAAACGATTTTGGATCCCCGACTCCATAAAGCATGGCATGCTAAACTATCATGTAGTCATCAGAATGTGTCTAGCAGATGTTCACAACATCCACAGACGACGCCAGAGGGGTTGGCACACCGAGCGGTGCATCAAGGACAGAAGCCTTCTGTGTAGCAGTGAGGACAATCCTCAGACTACGCCCTAGTCCGCACAATTGCTTACAATATCTTTCAACTTAGTCTTTCTCTAGGAACGTATTAAAACAAAGAGCTAAAGCGCGAACTACTAATCCACAACATAATTTGCAAAGACAATTTAGACTATGTTCATGATAATTAAGTTCATCTAATTAAATTATTCAATGAACTCCCACTCAGATAGACGTCCCTCTAGTCATCTAAGTGATACATGATCCGAGTCAACTAGGCTGTGTCCGATCATCACGTGAGACGGACTAGTCATCATTGGTGAACATCTTCATGTTGATCGTATCTACCATACGACTCATGTTCGACCTTTCGGTCTTCCGTGTTCCGAGGCCATGTCTGTACATGCTAGGCTCGTCAAGTCAACCTAAGTGTATTGCGTGTGTAAATCTGGCTTACACCCATTGTATGCGAACGTTAGAATCTATCACACCCGATCATCACGTGGTGCTTCGAAACAACGAATCTTCGCAACGGTGCACAGTTAGGGGGAGCACTTTCTTGAAATTATAGCGAGGGATCATCTTATTTAAGCTACCGTCGTTCTAAGCAAATAAGATGTAAAACATGATAAACATCACATGCAATCAAATAGTGACATGATATGGCCAATATCATTTTGCTCCTTTTGATCTCCATCTTCGGGGCGCCATGATCATCATCTTCACCAGCATGACACCATGATCTCCATCATCGCGTCTTCATGAAGTTGCCTCGCCAACTATTACTTCTACTACTACGGCTAACAGTTAGCAATATAGTAAAGTAATTATATGGCGTTTTCATTGACACGCAGGTCATATAATAAATTAAGACAACTCCTATGGCTCCTATCGGTTGTCATACTCATCGACATGCAAGTCGTGATTCCTATTACAAGAACATGATCAATCTCATACATCACATATATCATTCATCACATCCTTTTGGCCATATCACATCACACGACATATGCTGCAAGAACAAGTTAGACATTCTCTAATTGTTGTTGCAAGTTTTTACATGGCTGCTATAGGTTTCTAGCAAGAACGTTTCTTACCTACACCAAAACCACAACGTGATATGAAAACGCCATGTAGGCCCATTAAGCCCCCCGGGGGGTTCCGGTAACCCCCCGGTACTCCGGCATATGTCCGAAACTTTCCGGAACCTTTTCGATGTCTGAACATAGTAACGGCAAGTTAAGTGGGAGAGACAGACACCCGCTAGCCACCTTATGCAACTAGTGCATGTCAGTCGGTGGAACCAGTCTCACGTAAGCGTACGTGTAAGGTCGGTCCTGGCCGCTTCATCCCACGATGCCACCGAATCAAGATAAGACTAGTAAAGACAAGTAAATTGACAAAATCGACGCCCACAACATCTTGTGTTCTACTCGTGCATAGAAACTACGCATAGACCTAGCTCATGATGCCATTATCGGGGAACGTAGCAATAATTCAAAAAAAAATCCTATGTGTCACCAAGATCAATCTAGGAGATACTAGCAACGAGAGAGAGAGGGAGTGCATCTTCATACCCTTGAAGATCGCTAAGCGGAAGTGTTACAAGAACGCGGTTGGTGGAGTCATGCACGTAGCGATTCAGATCGCGTTCGATTCCGATCTAAGTGCCGAACAACGGCGCCTCCGTGTTCAACACATGTACAGACCGGGGACGTCTCCTCCTTCTTGATCCAGCAAGGGGAGAGGAGAAGTTGAGGAAGACAACTCTAGCAGCAGCACGACGGCGGGGTGGTGTTGGAGCAGCGTGGTTTCCAGCAGGGCTTCGCCGAGCACTACGGAGAACGAGGATGTAGAGAGGTAGGGCTGCGCCGAGAGAGAGAGGGAGACTCGTGTCTTTGGCATCCCCAAAACCCCCCTATTTATAGGAGGAGGAGAGGAGGGTGCACCCCCTCTAGGGTTCCCACCCCTAGGGGGGCGGCAGCCCTAGATGGGATGGAGGGGGGGTGGCCAAGAGGGGGAGAGGGGGGGGGCGCGCCCTAGGGTGGGCCTTAGGCCCATCTACGCCAAGGGTTTCCCCCTTTCTCCTCCTATCTGCGCCTTGGGCCCTGGTGGGAGGCGCATCAGCCCACTCAGGGGCTGGTCCCTTTCCACTCTTGGCCCATGCAAGCCTCCGGGGCTGGTGGCCCCTCCCGGTGGACCCCCGGAACCCTCCGGTGGTCTCGGTACATTACCGCTGACGCCTGAAACACTTCCAGTGGTCAAAACCTCTCTTCATATATATTATTCTTTACCTCCGGACCATTCCGGGACTCCTCGTGACGTCCAGGATCTCATCCGGGACTCCGAACAACATTCGGTAACCACGTACAAACTTTCCTATAACCCTAGCGTAATCGAACCTTAAGTGTGTATACCCTACGGGTTTGGGAGGCATGCAGACATGACCGAGACATCTCTCTGGTCAATAACCAACAGCGGGATCTGGATACCCATGTTGGCTCCTACATGTTCCACGATGATCTTATCGGACGAACCACGATGTCTAGGATTTAATCAATCCCGTATACAATTCCCTTTGTCTACTGGTATGATACTTGCCCGAGATTCGATCGTCGGTATCCCTATACCTTGTTCAATCTCGTTACGGCAAGTCTCTTTTACTCGATCCGTAACACATCATCCCGTGATCAACTCCTTGATCACATTGAGCTCATTATGATGATGTCCTACCGAGTGGGCCCAGAGATACCTCTCCGTCACATGGAACGACAGATCAAAGTCTCGATTCGTGCCAACCCAACAGACACTTTCGGAGATACCCGTAGTGCACCTTTACAGCCACCCAGTTACGTTGTGACGTTTGGCACACCCAAAGCATTCCTACAGTATCCGGGAGTTGCACAATCTCAAGGTCTAAGGAAATGATACTTGACATTAGAAAAGCTTTAGCATACGAACTACACGATCTTGTGCTATGCTTAGGATTGGGTCTTGTCCATCACATCATTCTCCTAATGATGTGATCCCCTTATCAATGACATCCAATGTCCATGGTCAGGAAACCATGAACATCTATTGATCAACGAGCTAGTCAACTAGAGGCTTACTAGGGATATATTACGATCTATGTATTCACACAAGTATTACAGTTTCCGGTTAATACAATTATAGCATGAACAATAGACAATTATCATGAAAAAGGAAATATAATAATAACCATTTTATTATTGCGTCTAGGGCATATTTCCAACATACCTAGTTCAATCTCGTTACCGGCAAGTCTCTTTACTCGTTCCGTAATACATCATCCCGCAACTAACTCATTAGTTACAATGCTTTCAAGGCTTATAGTGATGTGCATTACCGAGTGGGCCCAGAGATACCTCTCCGATAATCGGAGTGACAAATCCTAATCTCGAAATACGCCAACTCAACAAGTACCTTCGGAGACACCTGTAGAGCACCTTTATAATCACCCAGTTACGTTGTGAAATTTGGTTGCACACAAAGTGTTCCTCCGGTAAACGGGAGTTGCATAATCTCATTGTCATAGGAACATGTATAAGTCATGAAGAAAGTAATAGCAACATACTAAACGATCAAGTGCTAAGCTAACGGAATGGGTCAAGTCAATCACATCATTCTCCTAATGATGTGATTTCGTTAATCAAATGACAACTCATGTCTATGGCTAGGAAACATAACCATCTTTGATCAACGAGCTAGTCAAGTAGAGGCATACTAGTGACACTCTGTTTGTCTATGTATTCACACATGTACCATGTTTCCGGTTAATACAATTCTAGCATGAATAATAAACATTTATCATGATATAAGGAAATAAGTAATAACTTTATTATTCCCTCTAGGGCATATTTCCTTCAGTCTCCCACTTGCATTAGAGTCAATAATCTAGATTACATAGTAATGATTCTAACACCCATGGAGCCTTGGTGCTGATCATGTTTTGCTCGTGGAAGAGGCTTAGTCAACGGGTCTGCAACATTCAGATCCGTATGTATCTTGCAAATCTCTATGTATCCCACCTGGACTTGATCCCGGATGGAGTTGAAGCGTCTCTTGATGTGCTTGGTTCTCTTGTGAAATCTGGATTTCTTTGCCAAGGCAATTGCACAAGTATTGTCATAAAAGATTTTCATTGGACCCGATGCATTAGGTATGACACCTAGATCGGATATGAACTCCTTCATCCAGACTCCTTCATTTGCTGCTTCCGAAGCAGCAATGTACTCCGCTTCACATGTAGATCCTGCCACGACGCTATGTTTAGAACTGCTCCAACTGACAGCTCCACCATTCAATATAAACACGTATCCGGTTTGCGATTTAGAATCGTCCGGATCAGTGTCAAAGCATTGCATCAATGTAACCATTTACGATGAGCTCTTTGTCACCTCCATAAACGAGAAACATATCCTTAGTCCTTTTCAGGTACTTCAGGATGTTCTTGACCGCTGTGCAGTGATCCATTCCTGGATTACTTTGGTACCTCCTTGATAAACTAATAGCAAGGCATACATCAGGTCTGGTACACAGCATTGCATACATGATAGAGCCTATGGCTGAAGCATAGGGAACATCTTTCATTTTCTCTCTATCTTCTGCAGTGGTCGGGCATTGAGTCTTACTCGACTTCACACCTTGTAATAAAGGCAAGAACCCATTCTTTGCCTGATCCATTTTGAACTTCTTCAAAACTTTGTCAAGGTATGTGCTTTGTGGAAGTCCAATTAAGCGTCTTGATCTATCTCTATAGATCTTGATGCCCAATATGTAAGCAGCTTCACCGAGGTCTTTCATTGAAAAACTCTTATTCAAGTATCCTTTTATGCTATCTAGAAATTCTATATCATTTCCAATCAACAATATGTCATCCACATATAATATTAGAAATGCTATAGAGCTCCCACTCATTTTCTTGTAAATGCAGGCTTCTCCAAAAGTCTGTATAAAACCATATGCTTTGATCAACTTATCAAAGCGTATATTTCAACTCCGAGATGCTTGCACCAGTCCATAAATGGATCGCTGGAGCTTGCACACTTTGTTAGCACCTTTTCGATCGATAAAACCTTCAGGTTGCATCATATACAACTCTTCTTCCAGAAATCCATTCAGGAATGCAGTCTTTGCATCCATTTGCCAAATTTCATAATCATAAAATGCGGCAATTGCTAACATGATTCGGACGTACTTAAGCATCGCTGATACGCCCATTTTGCATCATGCTTTTATATCAATATTTATTGCATTATGGGATGTTATTACACATTATGTCACAATACTTATGCATATTCTCTCTTATTTTACAAGGTTTACATAAAGAGGGAGAATGCCGACAGCTGGGATTCTGGCTGGAAAAGGAGCAAATATTAGAGACCTATTCTACACAGCTCCAAAAGTCCTGATGGGCGATAAAACGACGGCATGGCAATGCTGGTAAAGGTTGACTCGCCGAGGCAAAGCCCTCGGCCCGGCTAACGTGACGGAGCTGGTCGGCTAGTGACGCCGAAGTGTCCGAAGTAGGTTGATGGAGAGATGGCGAAGCCCCCGGTCCAGCCAAGATGTCGAAGCCTCGATGTCAGCCGATGAGTCGAAGTAGGTCGGCGTGATGGACACCAGCTTGAAGAAGCAATAGTGCGGCCCTGTCGATGCCGGTCGTGACGTGGTTGATGCCGGCTTGATGAAGCGACCGTGCGGCGATACCGGTATGCCCACTCCGTGTAATCCGTGGGGCGGCGATGTTGATGATGATTTATCCTTCACGATGCCGGACTCTTGTTCGGCTTGCCGAGATGATGATCCGAAGAAGTTGAGCTTGGCTAAAGTGACGACGTGTCTAGCGCGGGTCGCAGCCGTGGAGTAATATTGCCGGACTGGTTTGACACCAGCATGATGTTGAAGATCATGTTCAAAAGATCTTAAAGTTAGTGGGATGTGTTTGGGAACAAAACACAATACCCCATACAAAACTTCCTTCAAAAGGGATGTCCGAAATCCTGTTCATAAAAAAGATGAACTCGGGTCAGATTCGTTTTCGTGCAGAAAACAGATCCGAAAAGTGATGCACTAATCGGAAGGTTCCCGGAGTTTGGACGGTCGGATCGAGCCGAAATTTTGAGAGGTGGTAGATATAGGAATTCCGCAGCCGATCAACGGTTGGATCTTCCAAAGGACGTCCGAGCTAGAAGCTGGACACCACGCCCTAAACTCATCCAAATTTCCGTCCAGATTTGACAGGGCTCCGGTATATCGTGGATTGCCAGAGATTCCTCCATCAGAACTCGACGAAATTTTCCAGGGTTGTTGTAGACTCAATTCCGCACAATTCCACCAAAGCGATACTCGAGGAGGTGGTGGTGGCAGATACGAGTTCGCTGTCCGAAAAAAAAGCATGGTCGCTTGAGGGCAATGTTGACGTTGAGCCCCCGAGCTCCATAGATGATTCCTCCGTGATCTTGATAGAGATCGGATTTGATGTTTGATGAAGGTCCTCGTACGGACATGGTGATCCGAACACGGGGCGCAATTCTTGGTCGAACCAAGGTGACCAGTCGAGCTGGTGACGAAGATGCCGAAGTCATAGTTGATCTGCAGGCGAGCCATCGATCCTTTTGTCGATCACACAGCGGAACTCTCAATGAAAGCACCAATGTCGGTGTCGAAACCGGCGGATCTCGGGTAGGGGGTCCCGAACTGTGCGTCAAGGCCGGATGGTAACAGGAGGCAGGGAACACTTTGTTTTACCCAGGTCCGGGCCCTCTCGATGGAGGTAATACCCTACTCCTGCTTGATTAATATTGATGATATGGGTAGTACAAGAGTAGATCTACCACGAGATCAAGGAGGCTAAACCCTAGAAGCTAGCCTATGGTATGATTGTTGTGTATGGAGTTGATTGTTCATCGACTAGCCTGGCCTCGGTTTATATAATGCACCGGAGGCCTAGGATAACAAGAATCCTAGCCGAATACGCCGGTGGGGAGAAGTCCTTATCTTGATCGCCAAGTCTTGTGGAATCTTCCTTGTATGCGGTAGCCGTCCGAACTGGCCCATGAGTATACGGCCACGGGGGTCCTCGGCCCAATCTATCAGATCGGGAGATGACGTGTTGAGTACCCCCTAGTCCAGGACACCGTCACCTCTCCTGGTGGCCCTCCGGTGACCATCTTCTGCTATATGGACTCTTTCGATGGGAAAAATCATAAGCCATCTTCTCGGACAAAACTCCGCCGCCACGAGGCGGAACCTTGGTGGAGCCAATCTAGGGTTCTGGCGGGGCTGTTCTGCCGGGAAACTTCCCTCCCGGATGGGGAAATCATCGCCATCGTCATCACCAACGTTCCTCTCATCGGGAGAGGGCAATCTCCATCAACATCTTCATCAGCACCATCTCATCTCAAAACCCTAGTTCATCTCTCGTATCCAATGCTTGTCTCCAAGTCCAGGATTGGTGCTAGTAGGTTGCTAGTAGTGTTAATTACTCCTTGTAGTTGATGCTAGTTGGTTTAATTGGTGGAAGATCATATGTTCAGATCCTATATGCACATTAATACCCCTCTGATTATGAACATGTTTATGCTTTGTGAGTAGTTACTTTTGTTCCTAAGGACATGGGAGAAGTCTTGCTATTAGTAGTCATGTGAATTTGGTATTCGTTCGATATTTTGATGAGATGTATGTTGTCTCTCCTCTAGTGGTCTTATGTGAACGTCGACTACATGACACGTCACCATTGTTTGGGCCTAGAGGAAGGCATTGGGAAGTAATAAGTAGATGATGGGTTGCTAGAGTGACAGAAGCTTAAACCCTAGTTTATGTGTTGCTTCGTAAGAGGTTGATTTGGATCTATATGTTTCATGCTATGGTTAGGTTTACCTTAATACTTTTTTGTATTTGCGGATGCTTGCAATAGAGGTTAATCATAAGTGGGATGTTTGTCCAAGTAAGGGCAGCACCCTAGCACCGGTCCACCCACATACCAAATTATCAAAATAGTGAACGCGAATCATATGAGCGTGATGAAAACTAGCTTGACGATATTCCCATGTGTCCTCGGGAGCGCTTTACATCATATAAGAGTTTGTCGAGGCTTGTCCTTTGCTACAAAAAGGATTGGGCCACCTTGCTGCACCTTATTTACTTTTGTTACTTGTTGCTCGTTACAAATTATCTTATCACAAAACTATCTGTTACCACTTATTTCAGTACTTGCAGATAATACGTTGCTGGAAACCGCTTATCATTTCCTTCTGCTCCTCGTTGGGTTCGACACTCTTACTTATCGAAACGACTACGATAGATCCCCTATACTTGTGGGTCATCAGGACTCTTTTCTGGCGCCGTTGCCGGGGAGTGAAGCGTCTTTGGTAGGTGGAATTTGGTAAGGAAATTTTATATAGTGTGCTGAAATTTACTGTCACTTGTTACTATGAAAGTAATCCTCTGAGGGGCTTGTTCGGGGTATCTTCACCCCGGCCAGTAGAGCAAAGAGTGGCTCCTCAACCTACTGAACCTACTGAAAATGAAAATGCTTGCTTCGAAATTCCTTTGGGTATGGTAGAAAAACAGCTAGCTGATCCTTTTTTACGAGATGGAACAAAACATCCTGATGAACATCTAATATATGTGGATGAAGTTTGTGGATTATTTAAGCTTGCAAGTGTACCCGGAGATGTTGTTAAGAAGAAGGTATTCCCTTTATCTTTGAGGGGAGATGCATCGACATTGTATAGGCTATGTGATGATATTGAGTCTTGGAACTACAAACGATTGAAATTGGAATTTCATCAAAACTTTTATCCTATGCATCTTGTTCATCATGATCGCAATTATATATATAGTTTTTGGCCTCGCGAAGGAGAAAGCATCGCTCAAGCTTGGGGGAGGCTTAAATCAATGTTATATTCATGCCCCAATCATGAGCTCTCAACAGAAATGATTATTCAAAAAAATTATGCTCGGCTTTTTGATAACAATTGCACCATGCTTGATACTTCTTGTGCTGGCTCTTTTATGATGAAGACTATTGAATTCAAATGGGCTTTATTGGAAAGAATTAAACACAACTCTGAAGATTGGGACCTCGACAATGGTAAGGAGTCAGGTATGACACCTAGTTTTGATTGTGTTAAATCTTTTATGGATACCGTTATTTTTCGTAAATTTAGCATTAAATATTGACTTGACTCTGAGATAGTAGCTTCTTTCTGTGAATCATTTGCTGCTTATGTTGATCTCCCCAAGGAGAAGTGGTTTAAATATCATCCTCCCATAGAAGTAAAAGTAGTTGCACCTATTAAAGTTGAAGAAAATACTATTGCTTATAATGATCCTATTGTTCCTACTTCTTATGTTGAGAAACCACCTTTCCCTATTAGGATAAAGGATCATGCTAAAGCTTCAACTGTGGTTCGTAAAAGCAATATTAAAACATATACACCTCCTGAGCAAGTTAAAGTTGAACCTAATATTGCTATTTCTAAAGATCTCTTGTCTGATAATATAGATGGGCATGTTATTTATTTCTGTGATGAAACTGCTAGAATTGCTAAACCCCGTGATACAGATAAACCTAGACCTGTGGTAGGTATGCTTGTTATTTCTGTTAAAATAGGATATCATTGTTATCATGGCTTATGTGATATGGGTGCTAGTGCTAGTGCAATACCTATTGACTTATACAACGAAATTATGCATGACATTGCACCTGTTGAGTTAGAAGATATTGATGTCACAATTAAACTTGCTAATAGAGATACTATTTCACCAATGGGAATTGTTAGAGATGTTGAAGTCTTGTGTGGGAAAACTAAATATCCTGCTGATTTTTTTATTCTTGGCACCCCACAAGATAGTTTTTGTCCCATTATATTTGGTAGACCCTTCTTAAATACTGTTAATGCTACCATAGATTGCAAAAGGGATGTTGTTACTGTCGGTTTAGATGATATGACTCATGAATTTAATTTTTCTAAATTTAGTAGACAACACCGTGAAGAAGAATTACCTAGTAAAGATGAAATTATTGGTCTTGCTTCTATTGCCGTACCTCCTAGTGATCCTTTAGAACAATATTTACTAGACCATGAAAATGATATGTTTATGAATGAAAGAAGGGAATTAGATGAAGTATTCTTTAAACAGGAACCTATTCTGAAACATAATTTACCTGTTGAAATCCTAGGAGATCCTCCTCCACCCCAGAGTGATCCCGTGTTTGAGCTTAAACCGTTACCGGATACTCTTAAATATGCTTATCTTGATGAGAAAAAGATATATCCTGTTATTATTAGTGCTAACCTTTCAAAACATGAAGAAGAGAGATTATCGAAAATTCTGAAGAAGCACCATGCTGCTATTGGGTATACTCTTGATGATCTTAAGGGCATTAGTCCCACTCTATGTCAACATAAAATTAATTTGGAAGAAGGTGCTAAACCAGTTCGTGATCATCAACGCCGGCTGAATCCTAAAATGAAAGAAGTGGTAAGAAAGGAGATACTAAAGCTCCTTGAGGCAGGTATAATTTTCCCCGTTGCTGATAGTCAGTGGGTAAGCCCTATACATTGTGTCCCTAAAAAGGGAGGTATTACTATTGTTCCTAATGATAAAGATGAATTGATTCCTCAAAGAATTATTACTGGTTATAGGATGGTAATTGATTTCCGCAAATTAAATAAGGCTACTTGAGGGAGTCCTGCATTAGGGGGTGTCCGGATGGCTGGACTATACCTTCAGCCGGACTCCTGGACTATGAAGATACAAGATTGAAGACCTCGTCCCGTGTCTGGAAGGGACTTTCCTTGGCGTGAAAGGCAAGCTTGGCGATACGGATATGTAGATCTCCTACCATTGTAACCGACTTTGTGTAACCCTAACCCTCTCCGGTGTCTATATAAACAGGAGGGTTTTAGTCCGTAGGACAACATATAGAACAACAATCAAACCATAGGCTAGCTTCTAGGGTTTAGCCTCTCCGATCTTGTGGTAGATCTACTCTTGTACTACCCATATCATCAATATTAATCAAGCAGGACGTAGGGTTTTACCTCCATCAAGAGGGCCCGAACCTGGGTAAAACTTCGTGTCCCTTGCCTCCTGTTACCATCCGGCCTAGACGCACAGTTCGGGACCCCCTACCCGAGATCCGCCGGTTTTGACACCGACATTGGTGCTTTCATTGAGAGTTCCTCCATGTCGTCGCCATCAGGAAGGATGCCTCGCCCCGTATTTAAAGACGGCACCGTTGCTAAGGGAGCTTTGGCTGTCGGCCAAACCCTCCGGCTAGGTAGTTTTCTTATGACCGCCTGTTCGGCTTCTGCGCCGACGATGACCTCTCGAGCCATCAAAAACAATCTTCATGTCAGCTCGGAACTCGCCGAGTAGTTAGATCCAATGGAGCTCTCCTCCATAAACGAGTTCTTGGATCGCATCGGCGCCCTGGGAGTCGCTACGGATTATGACCAGATTGGGCCTAACCCCGATCTAAGAGAGATTAACTCTCCCCAAGTCACCCATCACGTTGTCGTGGTAGAGGGACAGTGCGGCGACCCTTCATCTATCTTAAGGACTAGCTACGTCCGGATTCCCGATCCCTCCAAGCCGGATACCCGCAGAGGGGAGGATATCACTCAAGACCTGAACTTAGAGTCAGGCGACGGGTTGGATTCATTGGACAACATCTAGGAATCCAAATTTTCGAGTTCGGAAATTCCTCGGCCTCTGAGCCTCAGATTGGGTGAGGCTTCGGATTGAATTCCACCCACCCACCCGAACATAAGCGATCTATCCCAAATCAGGCAAGAGCCCGATGAAACAGTACATCATTACTGGGCCAGATTCCTCCTGGTTAGGAACAAGATAAGGGACTGCCGCGAGGAAGACGCAATCTCAATCTTCTGCAATAATTGCACAGACAAGGGAATCCTCAATGCCATAAGTCGCCGTGATATTACACGCTTCGCTGACTTAGCGTCCATTGTACAAAAGTACTATGCGATGGAAAGCGCCTGGAAAACCGAAATAAAATTTTGGGACGATCTGGCCCTGAATACAAACCCAGTCCGAAATAAAAGGGTGCATCATCGCTAGACACCCGGATCAAACACCAAAAAGCAAAAACCCTCTACGGGGCATGGAACCGTACTGGAAGGATGGCTTAATGGACCATGTAAAATTCACAGTACAGAGGACGCCACACCAACTCACAGCCTTAGAGCATGTTGGATACTCCGGCAGGTGGCCAAAATTGGCGAAGATCTCCTAATTCCGGAGGCCACAGAAAGCCACCCCAGAGACACCAATATGGTATTAACAGTGTGACGTCCGGATAATTAAACTACAGTAAACCTCTGTTAATGATGCCACGTCACCGCGGTTACTGTTCCTAATCTCGCGATGGTTCAAAAACGATTCAAATTTAAAATAAAGTCAAATAACAAAAACTTTTAAACTTTAAAACTAAAATGTTCGAGTTGTGCCAAATAATGCAAAAGTAATTGTGGTGAAGAAACCACACTTTTATAAAATGTTTAAATCCATTAAAATAATTAAAACAGTGACTAAAACAATTATTAAAAGCCATTAAATATTAAACAAATACAAACCTATTTTATTATTGTGCCAAATTAATTATGGCAGTATCCTAAATAATAATACTAATTTTGGGGCTAGTTTATATTTTATAAAACTAAAAATAAGTAAATAAAAGGAAACTTAATTGAAAAACAGAAACTACAAAAAGAAAACAAAACATATAAAAAAGGCCACAACTCCATGGCTCCTCCTGGGCCTCGGCCCACTCCCACCCAGTCAGCCCACCTAACTCCGTCCGTCGCCTCCTTTCCGTGTACAGCCGACCGGGGCGCTCCCATTCGTTCCCGTC
Source organism: Triticum urartu (assembly GCF_003073215.2). Taxonomy (NCBI): domain Eukaryota; kingdom Viridiplantae; phylum Streptophyta; class Magnoliopsida; order Poales; family Poaceae; genus Triticum; species Triticum urartu. The sequence goes on along the minus strand of NC_053023.1, from coordinate 605,858,045 downwards.
GGACCGGGCGCACCTCCCCGCGCTGCCACGCCGACGCCGGGAGGGGATAAGGGCGCCACGCGATCCCATCCCCCACTCGCTCGTCACTCCCCTCGCTCTCTCCGCCTCTTCCCTCCTCCAGATCCGTCTCTCGTCGACGCGCCACTGCCACTGACGCGGCCACCGGCGTCCACCCATGTGACGCCCGGATAATCATGCTACAGTAATCTCACGTTAATGGTGAGACGTCACCTCTGTCAGTTTAGTTAATCTCGGGTTAGTTCAGAACCGTTTCAAATTCAAAATTCAATTAAAGGCAAATAATAAAAGTTTTCAAACAACGAAACCAAAATGTTCAAGGTGGGTCAGATAAATCATGTGTAAATACGATGGAGAAACCAAACCTTGATAAAATGTTTAAGGGCTCTAAACTAATTAAAACAGTAGTGAAAACAATTAAACAAATACCTATTGGATTTTATAAAATATTAAAATATTTTATTATGGGTTAAGAATTGATGTGACAGCAGTTTGTTTATAAATACTACTTTAGATACTAGTGGTGATTTTTGTAAAAACTAAAGATTAAAAGAAACTAGAAATAAGATAGAAAAAGGGAAAATACAAAAAAAAGAAAAACTAAACAAAAAAACAAAGAAAAAAAACCCTGGGCTTCGGCCCGGCAGGCCGCAAGCCCCCCCCCCCCCGCGCTGGGCCTCAGCCCGGCTGGCCATCCAACCAGGCCGGCCCACCTAGCCCTCCATAACCCCCACCGTGACCTAACCCTATCCCACGACCCCCCACTCTCCCCCGCACGTCTCTCCCTCTCCCTCCCAGCGCCGCCACACACCCAGCGCCCCAGCGCTCGGCGCCCCCATCCCATCGCCCCGTCGGCCTCATCCCGACCCCGCCGCCTCTCCCCGGCGACCGCACCGCCCCACTCCTCGACGCCGGCGCCTCGCCTTGTTACCGACCCTGAAGCCGCCGGATCGAGCCGCGCCCCGCCGCCTGGACACCGCCGCCCCAAGTCGCCGCCACCCGCCGCCGGCGGCCTCGACACTGCCGCCCGTCGCTCGCTACCTCGTCTCCCCGAGCCCGCTGCCATGCCCCTCCTGCTCCCCTGTGAGCCGCCATCCTCCATTCCTCTCCTCTTCCCTATAGATCGAACGCGCCCGCGCCGTACCGATTCACCGCGACCTCACCGCGCCCCTGCTGCGCTCCGGCCGTGCCTGGCTGAGCCCTGCACACGCCGCCCGCGCGTGTCCGCAGCCCCGCGCTATGGCCGTGCTTGCCCGCGCCTTTTCCGAACACGTCCACGCCACACCCGGCGACGCCCGCGGTCGCCCTGCTTCTCCTCCTGTGCCGCTGTCACCGGCGACCGCAGCTGCTGCGTCCCCGGCCGCACCCTCTCCTGCTCATGACCGAGCACCCTCGGCAACGCTCCACTGCAGGCGCGCACCCGCCGCCCCACGTCTCCGTCCTGCCGGCCTCGACCATGGCCTCGCCGGAGCCGGGTTCGGCCACCGTGCCCCTGCCCTTCCCTGTGCGCGTTCGTGCACAGGAGGGAGGTGACCTGAGCCACTTACAGGTGCGGGCCCTCCCCCTGTAAATCAGATAAAAGGATAGGAGTAGAGAAAAATGAAAATGGAAAATAAAAGGAAATAGTAAAGTGAATTAATTAATTAACCTTGCTTAATTTGACCTAATTAACTAGCTTAGGTGTTTAAGCCTATTTTAATTAAATTGTGACAATGACATGTGGGTCTCACATGCACTATTCACACCATTGACCAGTCAACCATTGACTTGGTCAACTGGGTCTCCTGGCCCCACAGGTCATAGGCTGTGGCTGGCTTCTGTTGTGTACACATAGCTTTTTACTACTTAAATTGAATTAAAATAATTTAGAAAATGAATTAAAAATTTAGAAATTAATATAAAATAATCCGTAACTCGGATGAAAATACTTTGTACATGAAAGTTGCTCAGAACGACGAGACGAATTCGAATACGCAGCCCGTTTCATCCGCCACACATCCCTAGCATAGCGAACACGCAACTTTCCCCCGTTTCATCTGTCCGAAAACGCGAAACACCGGGGATACTTTCCCGGATGTTCCCCCTTCACCGGTATCACCTCATACCGCGTTAGGGCACCCCTAGCCGATACTTGTCATGTCATGCATCGCTATGCATCTGTTTGCTTAAATTTTATTGTTTCTTCCCCCTCTTCTCTCGCTAGACACCGAGACCGACGCCGCTGCTACCCCGATACGACTACGGAGTTGACGACCCCTCTCTCTTGCCAGAGCAACCAGGCAGCGCCCCCCTTTGATCACCAGATATCGCCTACTCTTCTCTATACTGCTTGCATTAGAGTAGTGTAGCATGTTACTGCTTCCCGTTAATCCTATACTGATGCATAGCCTGTCCTTGCTACTACTGTTGATACCTTTACCTACAATCCTAATGCTTAGTATAGGACGCATTTATCATCAGTGGCCCTACATTCTTGTCCGTCTGCTGTGCTATACTATCGGGCCGTGATCACTCGGGAGGTGATCACGGGTATATACTATTACTTTATACATGATACATGTGGTGATTAAAGACGGGTGCTCGTAGGAGCACCCGCGAGTGGATCTTTGAGGCGGAGCGACAGGGCAGGTTCAGACCACCTAGGAGAGAGGTGGGCCTAGCCCTGGTCGGCGTTCGCGGATACTTAACATGCTTAACGAGATCTGGGTATTTGATCTGAGTCTGGCCATTTGGTCTATACGCACTAACCATCTACGTGGGAGTAGTTATGGGTATCCCGGCATCGTGGTATCAGCCGAAGCCTTCGTGACGTCAGCGACTGAGTGGCGCGCGCCGGATTGGAACGTAAGCCTGCTCTTGTATTAAGGGGGCTAGTTCTGCTTCCGGCCGCGTTCGCAACGTGCAGGTGTGCTAAGGGCGATGGGCCCAGACCCCTGTGCGCTTAGGTTTAGACCGGTGTGCTGACCTCTCTGTTGTGCCTAGGTGGGGCTGCGACGTGTTGATCTTCCGAGGCCGGGCATGACCCAGGAAAGTGTGTCCGGCCAAATGGGATCGAGCGTGTTGGGGTATGTGGTGCACCCCTGCAGGGAAGTTAATCTATTCGAATAGCCATGATCTTCGGTAACAGGACGACTTGGAGTTGTACCTTGACCTTATGACAACTAGAACCGGATACTAAATAAAACACACCCTTCCAAGTGCCAGATACAACCGGTGATCGCTCTCTCAAAGGGCGACGAGGGGAGGATCATCGGTTAGGATTATGCTATACGATGCTACTTGGAGGTCTTCAGTCTACCCTCTTCTACATGCTGCAAGACGAGGCTGCCAGACGCGTAGTCTTCGAAAGGACTAGCTATCCCCCCTTATCCCGGCTTTCTGCAGTTCAGTCCACATATAATAGCCTTATTCCAGTTGATACCAATGCATACATATGTAGTGTAGCTCCTTGCTTGCGAGTACTTTGGATGAGTACTCACGATTGCTTTCTCCCTCTTTTCCCCCTATCCCTTCTACCTGGTTGTCGCAACCAGATGTTGGAGCCCAGGAGCCAGACGCCACCTTCGACGACGACTCCTACTACACCGGAGGTGCCTACTACTACGTGATGCCCGCTGACGACGACCAGGAGTAGTTAGGAGGATCCCAGGCAGGAGGCCTGCGCCTCTTTCGATCTGTATCCCCGTTTGTGCTAGCCTTCTTAAGGCAAACTTGTTTAAGTTATGTCTGTACTCAGATATTGTTGCTTCCGCTGACTCGTCTATGATCGAGCTCTTTTATTCGAGCCCTCGAGGCCCCTGGCTTGTAATATGATGCTTGTATGACTTATTTTATTTGTAGAGTTGTGTTGTGATATCTTCCCGTGAGTCCTTGATCTTGATCGTACACATTTGCGTGCATGATTAGTGTATGGTCAAATCGGGGGCGTCACAAGTTGGTATCAGAGCCGACTGCCTGTAGGAATCCCCCTTCCACACTCCTTGGCCGAAGTCGAGTCTAGACATTGCAAAACTTTTACTAACATGGTTGTGTGTCTCACGGGCATACGTCGCCATTGGGTGGTTGTAGGATCTTTTATTCCTCGTCTATACTCTGGGATTCTAATCTCTCTTCTATTCGGGTTTAATGAATTTGCTAAAAATCTAATTTAAGTTCTCGAAAATACTTTCTCCCGGAGAGCCCTTCAGTCCAGATGATCGCCGGCTGCACTAGAAGATTTCGAAGATACTCTCCGATATTCTGTCGAGACCTTGTGCGTGTTGCTTTTGCAATTCCCTTCTATCGATAAACCTTTATGGATAACCATGTACACGTGCCATTCATATAATCATTCCTCATTGATCTTGTTATTAAAAGATGCCCCAAAATTCTCTCTATTGTTCCGAGAATACTTTGTGTCTACTGCTTTGCATTTATTTGCCACATGAATACCACTATGGGTAAATTTCTAGCACTCACCGGATATTTGCTCATCCCCAGTTGGTTCATGTATTTCACGAAAGTCTTCAAAATACTATTTGAACTTCCGAAAATCTTGAGTAGCCTATTACTCTTGAAGTTCTTACTTGCTTGCACTATGGTTAATCCCATAAGTCTATAATTTTATTGGCATCCCTTATCATCATCATTTTGAGTCTGTTGATTCAAAATGTTGTGAATGCTCGCCATCCTCAATCAGATCCAATGATTCATCCTTCCGGCTCACACGTCATTTTGAACATGAGCTGGTTATCGACCAATCAAATTGTCGTTGATTGTACCCCTAAGTCTATTCGACTGATCCATTCTTAATGAGAGGGTTGGCTTTTGATCCCTTGATTTGGAAATGATAATTCCTTTGTATTTAAGATTTGAAATACTCAGTTGTTTATATAATCTGATGCCCTTTCATTCCATCTTCCTCAGATAGAGTACCGATACTCGCATCAGCTCCATTGTAGACCGGAGGATCCCTTGTTGGATTATTATCCGGCAGTGTCCTTCCTATTCAATAATCTTGTGAGCCTTTCCCTGGGTATATGATACCTTTGGTAAATTGTATCATCTGTTTTGCTAACCATGCTCTACTTTCGAGCTTGTGATATTTACTCTTGAAACTTGTGGTATACGTTTCTATGAAACCCCGATGGGTTGAACCTATAAAACCTTCTCTAAAACCGTGTGAACTCGAAAGTTTTCACGAGTCATACACTTCTGGTATTTTGCTAGATGAAATTTCAACAATACAACTTCTTCAAAAGTGAGGAGTGAATGAAAGGTTATGCATTGGAGAAGTGGGAGTCGACCTTGAACTTTGGGTTCATGCCCATGGACACGATGTAGATCTTATCGTTAAAGCTTCTCTTAAATTAAATTATTCCTTTGGTATAAGTTCATCTTATATCTGAGATCTGACGTTTTGCAATCGTGGTTCCGACCATGTTCTCCTTTAAATACCATTTCGCGTGCAAGTTTAAGCGCTTGTATTTTGTAGAGCAATACCCCAGTCCAACCTCTACTTTGACCTGTCATCGAGTATTACCCCCTCTGGTATCTCGAGATTATCACAGAACTGCATAACTTCTTATGAGTTCTTCTTCAAGTATTATTTGACTTTCGCTGCATCATGATTTGACTTGATGTCATCGCCAACCGATTGCATCTTCATGAAATTTCTTGAAAAATGTGTCGTGGTCATCATCAACATCCTGAGCTCTTCCAAGAATTATATCAAATTCTTGATGAGAAATACCATCCTCGCTCCTCAATGGTTTGTGTTATTCCCGACCACTTTATTGCCTTCCGTTAAACACAAAATCATTCGTGTTTTGTGTTATACCTTGAGATCCTTGCTATCCAGCATTTGCTCTTCTTTACCTTGGAATATTACCACCTTTTATGTCAAGAATGTCGTGGTAATTTTACCACCTCTTGAGAATTCTTGATATAGTAATATCTCTCGCCTTTTGCGTTCATTTCTTGGTCTCCGTGTTAATTCTAACCGGAATACCGACAAATGGTCTGTGATGTGTAAATTCTAAACTTCTAGCAACCCTATTTGCTTTGAAGTTATTGGTCTACAGTTCCATTCTAAGTCTATTGCTTATTGAATCATCATTCGAACATTGATCGTGCTACCTAGTCCAGATTCCTGGGTGCACCCTTCTATCATTGTTCAGTTGTGTATGTTTCCCTCGAGCATACATCATTATATCATTTGATCCGACAAATGATATTTCCTTGTTCACATAATTGTGGAAATCAAATCCTTTGGAAATCTCGATGATTTGTTGCTGAGCCTATCAGCCACCTCATCCTCTCCTTGGTTTAATGATGAACTCCTGTTGCGGAACTCGCTTCCATAGTTCAATTCCCGAGAATCTTAAAATGTCATCTTGACAATTTGTGTTGCACTTTCTTCTTAGGTATCCTGAAATCTGAGTTATCCTAACACCATTCAGATCTGAATCTCAGTCAGATATGATGGTTGGAACATATTTCCAAGAGTTATAACATTGGTCTTTATGTGACCCAGTAAGGTGATGTCGTGCCTAGCACACCTGTCCCGAGGACCTATCATTATAGTTTCCTTTTTAACAAGGTTAACCATTCTTCCATGAGGAAATTGTAAGACTTATTCTACAAGTTATTCCTGATGGATCCTTTGTGTTTCCAAAGTCTGATCTCCACAGGATGACCATGTCAATGCTATCTCGAAGCATGTCTATGGTACTCTGAATTTCAACAAGAACATTTGAAGCCCAATGCTAAATGTTTCCTGCTCTATTATCCAAACACCGTTGTATGGATAATGTCATGAAAATCTCTCTCCCCTACCTAAAGAGTTTTCTACGTTATATCCTGTCATGGATATCATGCTCAGCTTGTCCTTGAGAAGGATATACCCTTGAAATATGTTGAAATATGTGTTTAAACACATTTTTCCTTTCCATTGTTCTGATTAACCTGAGGATCACCTTTTCCTTTCCATTGGTTTGTTTAACCCTTCTTGTGATCTATATGATCTAAACAATAAGGTTCTTCTGCTCATGTAAACACATCGGTGTACGATTCTGTCAGCAAGACCCTGTTACTATTGTTTATGGCATTCCGGTAGCCACCGATGGATGAGAACTTTGCCTATTGGCCCGCCTCGTTCAACGAGCAGGAAAATGGTTCTCTTTGTCCCTCGCCCTTGGTACTGATGTTGTTGCTGACATAAATGATAGGCTATCCTCTGACATACCTTGCTTACATGATCGTGCAAGACGTCACCGCCCTTCCTACTTTTAACCCACATGGTGGGCCCATAAACCACAGTTCCACAGGATCGAAACCTGACTCTCCTGTACACCCCCTGTTCCTAAAGTTATTCCTCGTGCGTGGCCTTGTATGTAATTCACGGACCACCGTCCTAGTGATCTATTCTAGTAATAGACGCAATACTCAATCTCGTTGCTCTGGACCCCTTTCGCGTGTTGTTTCAGGCATCGAACGATTGCCTATCCATTTGAAACTTCTCATGGTACCTCCGTACCTTACTCTTGATGTATTTTATATGTTCAACTCGAGAGATAATCATATGTTCATTCATGGGTTATCCCCAGATTGTTTCCCTCATAAGCACTCTATCGTAGCCAAGCTGCCCCTTACCTATTCATAATTACGTTGGAGTTCCCGAAGAAAAGGACGACTTCACCATGATGACCTGAAGCGGAGGAATGAAAACATCAACGTAAAGGATCGACCATTTCGAGAAGAGCAAGCAAGACCGAGATGACTCGTTAGAATTTCGTAACCAGATCTTTCCCCCTTACTCCCCTCTTAAATCTCGGGACGAGATTTCTTGTAGTGGAGGAGAATTGTGACGCCCGGATAATCATGCTACAGTAATCTCACGTTAATGGTGACACGTCACCTCTGTCAGTTTAGTTAATCTCGGGTTAGTTCAAAACCGTTTCAAATTCAAAATTCAATTAAAGGCAAATAATAAAAGTTTTCAAACAACGAAACCAAAATGTTCAAGGTGGGTCAGATAAATCATGTGTAAATAGATGGAGAGAAACCAAACCTTGATAAATGTTTAAGGGCTCTAAACTAATTAAACCAGTAGGAAAACAATTAAACAAATACCCTATTGATTTTATAAAATATTAAAATATTTTTATTATGGGTTAAGAATTGATGTGACAGCAGTTTGTTTATAAATACTACTTTAGATACTAGTGGTGATTTTTGTAAAAACTAAAGATTAAAAGAAACTAGAAATAAGATAGAAAAGAAAAATACAAAAAAAAGAAAAACTAAACAAAAAAACAAAGAAAAAAAACCCTGGGCTTCGGCCCGGCAGGCCGCAAGCCCCCCCCCCCCCGCGCTGGGCCTCAGCCCGGCTGGCCATCCAACCAGGCCGGCCCACCTAGCCCTCCATAACCCCCACCGTGACCTAACCCTATCCCACGACCCCCCACTCTCCCCCGCACGTCTCTCCCTCTCCCTCCCAGCGCCGCCACACACCCAGCGCCACAGCGCTCGGCGCCCCCATCCCATCGCCCCGTCGGCCTCATCCTGACCCCGCCGCCTCTCCCCGGCGACCGCGCCGCCCCACTCCTCGACGCCGGCGCCTCGCCTCGTTACCGACCCTGAAGCCGCCGGATCGAGCCGCGCCCCGCCGCCTGGACACCGCCGCCCCAAGTCGCCGCCACCCGCCGCCGGCGGCCTCGACACCGCCGCCCGTCGCTCGCTACCTCGTCTCCCCGAGCCCGCTGCCATGCCCCTCCTGCTCCCCTGTGAGCCGCCGTCCTCCATTCCTCTCCTCTTCCCTATAGATCGAACGCGCCCGCGCCGTACCGATTCACCGCGACCTCACCGCGCCCCTGCTGCGCTCCGGCCGTGCCTGGCTGAGCCCTGCACACGCCGCCCGCGCGTGTCCGCAGCCCCGCGCTATGGCCGTGCTTGCCCGCGCCTTTTCCGAACACGTCCACGCCACACCCGGCGACGCCCGCGGTCGCCCTGCTTCTCCTCCTGTGCCGCTGTCACCGGTGACCGCAGCTGCTGCGTCCCCGGCCGCACCCTCTGCTGCTCATGACCGAGCACCCTCGGCAACGCTCCACTGCAGGCGCGCACCCGCCGCCCCACGTCTCCGTCCTGCCGGCCTTGACCATGGCCTCGCCGGAGCCGGGTTCGGCCACCGCGCCCTTGCCCTTCCCTGTGCGCGTTCGTGCACAGGAGGGAGGTGGCCTGAGCCACTTACAGGTGGGGCCCTCCCCCTGTAAATCAGATAAAAGGATAAGAGTAGAGAAAAATGAAAATGGAAAATAAAAGGAAATAGTAAAGTGAATTAATTAATTAACCTTGCTTAATTTGACCTAATTAACTAGCTTAGGTGTTTAAGCCTATTTTAATTAAATTGTGACAATGACATGTGGGTCTCACATGCACTATTCACACCATTGACCAGTCAACCATTGACTTGGTCAACTGGGTCTCCTGGCCCCACAGGTCATAGGCTGTGGCTGGCTTCTGTTGTGTACACATAGCTTTTTACTACTTAAATTGAATTAAAATAATTTAGAAAATGAATTAAAACTTTAGAAATTAATATAAAATAATCCGTAACTCGGATGAAAATACTTTGTACATGAAAGTTGCTCAGAACGACGAGACGAATTCGAATACGCAGCCCGTTCATCCGCCACACATCCCTAGCATAGCGAACACGCAACTTTCCCCTCCGTTTCATCTGTCCGAAAACGCGAAACACCGGGGATACTTTCCCGGATGTCATCCCCCTTCACCGGTATCACCTACTACCGCGTTAGGGCACCTCTAACGCCGTTACCTGTCATGTCATGCATCACTATGCATCTGTTTGCTTAAGTATTTATTGTTTCTTCCCCCTCTTCTCTCGCTAGACACCGAGACCGACGCCGCTGCTGCCCAATACGACTACGGAGTTGACGACCCCTCTCTCTTGCCAGAGCAACCAGGCAAGCCCCCCCTTTGATCACCAGATATCGCCTACTCTTCTATATACTGCTTGCATTAGAGTAGTGTAGCATGTTACTGCTTCCCGTTAATCCTATCCTGATGCATAGCCTATCCTTGCTACTACTGTTGATACCTTTACCTACAATCCTAATGCTTAGTATAGGACGCTAATTTATCATCAGTGGCCCTACATTCTTGTCCGTCTGCTGTGCTATACTATCGGGCCGTGATCACTCGGGAGGTGATCACGGGTATATACTATTTACTTTATACATGATACATGTGGTGATTAAAGACGGGTTGGCTCGTAGGAGCACCCGCGAGTGGATCTTTGAGGCGGAGCGACAGGGCAGGTTCAGACCACCTAGGAGAGAGGTGGGCCTAGCCCTGGTCGGCGTTCGCGGATACTTAACATGCTTAACGAGATCTGGGTATTTGATCTGAGTCTGGCCATTTGGTCTATACGCACTAACCATCTACGTGGGAGTAGTTATGGGTATCCCGGCATCGTGGTATCAGCCGAAGCCTTCGTGACGTCAGCGACTGAGTGGCGCGCGCCGGATTGGAACGTAAGCCTGCTCTTGTATTAAGGGGGCTAGTTCTGCTTCCGGCCGCGTTCGCAACGTGCAGGTGTGCTAAGGGCGATGGGCCCAGACCCCTGTGCGCTTAGGTTTAGACCGGTGTGCTGACCTCTCTGTTGTGCCTAGGTGGGGCTGCGACGTGTTGATCTTCCGAGGCCGGGCATGACCCAGGAAAGTGTGTCCGGCCAAATGGGATCGAGCGTGTTGGGGTATGTGGTGCACCCCTGCAGGGAAGTTAATCTATTCGAATAGCCATGATCTTCGGTAACAGGACGACTTGGAGTTGTACCTTGACCTTATGACAACTAGAACCGGATACTAAATAAAACACACCCTTCCAAGTGCCAGATACAACCGGTGATCGCTCTCTCAAAGGGCGACGAGGGGAGGATCATCGGTTAGGATTATGCTATACGATGCTACTTGGAGGTCTTCAGTCTACCCTCTTCTACATGCTGCAAGACGAGGCTGCCAGACGCGTAGTCTTCGAAAGGACTAGCTATCCCCCCTTATCCCGGCTTTCTGCAGTTCAGTCCACATATAATAGCCTTATTCCAGTTGATACCAATGCATACATATGTAGTGTAGCTCCTTGCTTGCGAGTACTTTGGATGAGTACTCACGATTGCTTTCTCCCTCTTTTCCCCCTATCCCTTCTACCTGGTTGTCGCAACCAGATGTTGGAGCCCAGGAGCCAGACGCCACCTTCGACGACGACTCCTACTACACCGGAGGTGCCTACTACTACGTGATGCCCGCTGACGACGACCAGGAGTAGTTAGGAGGATCCCAGGCAGGAGGCCTGCGCCTCTTTCGATCTGTATCCCTGTTTGGGCTAGCCTTCTTAAGGCAAACTTGTTTAAGTTATGTCTGTACTTAGATATTGTTGCTTCCGCTGACTCGTCTATGATCGAGCTCTTTTATTCGAGCCCTCGAGGCCCCTGGCTTGTAATATGATGCTTGTATGACTTATTTTATTTGTAGAGTTGTGTTGTGATATCTTCCCGTGAGTCCTTGATCTTGATCGTACACATTTGCGTGCATGATTAGTGTACGGTCAAATCGGGGGCGTCACAACCCATCACCGCGACCGGTTCAGGAGCTCCGGCGACCTCGACTCCTTCACCGTGGCGCTCTACTTCATCACGGGGAGCAGCACAACTCCTCCATCACCTCGCGCCCTTCCATCGATCGACGCCGCTGCAACCGCGTTGATCCACCTCGCCTCTGCGCTCCTAATCTTTCGCCGGCCACCTTGAGCCACCCGGTGAGCGCCGCTTCTTCCCCTCTCTTGGTGCATCTTTTCTGTGCCCGTAGCCTAGCTGCTCGCCGTGTCCGGAGCTCGCCTCCGCGGCCGTGCCCGTCGTCGCCGCTATTCGACTCAACCGAGCACGTAGATGTGTTCGGCACAGTCCCAGGAGGCCAACTCCGCCCCAACTCACCTTGCCGTGCTCCCCTGCACTCAACCTCGAGCTCGCCCGAGACCGCCGCATGTCTGCTGCTGCGTATTGCTGCTCACAGGGCCACGCTCGTGCGTGCCCAGCCGCTCTTGGCCGAGTCCCGCGCCTGCCCCGCGCCCGCGCTGCCCACGTTTCAGCCGGCCGCTGCGCCCCGCTCGCGTCGCCGAGCTCCTGTCGCTGCTGCTTTGCTTAATACTACTGTAGCTGCTGAATGTTACTGTAGCGCTGGCTAGCTTTGCTGCTGTAACACTGATTAGCCCTTTGTGTAGTTATAAAACAACAGCAAAACAAATTTTATTATGAGAAATATTTATAGGGGCGTGTAGTACACTTGACAGGGTTCAATTCTTTCCATTGGACCAAATTCAAAAGTCGCCTGGATTAAATCCTACAAAAATCACAAAATGACATCTTATGTTGATAACTCCTAGCCTACTAACTTGTGTGTGATGTGTGTGCGTCGTGCACATGGCCGGAGTAGTGGCCGATCCTTGCTTAGATTAGTACTACTAGGTGTTAATTAATGACTAGAATAGTCTATGTATAGATGACATGTGGCCCCTTTTGTTTAAAAGCCTAATCAATAGTTTGTGCCAATGACAAGTAGGGCCCAATGCGCTGTTCATTGGTTGACTAGTAAAGGTGTTGACTGAGTCAACCCAGTTCCTTGACCCCACCTGTCATTGAGTGTGACTAGCCCCTGCTGAGTTAAAAAAACATTTCACTGTTTATATTCGAATTAAATAAATTAAAAAAACCTTTAAACTTTGGAAATTCGTAGAAAATAATCCGTAACTCGGATGAAAATGTTTTCTACATGAAAGTTGCTCAGAACGACGAGACGAATCCGGATACGCAATCCGTTCGTCCGTCACACGTCCCTAGCATAGCAAACACGCAACTTTCCCTCTCCGGTTCATCTGCCCGAAAATGCGAAACAATGGGAATACTTCCCCGGATGTTTCCCCCCTTCGCCGGTATCGCCTATCCCTACGTTAGGTCACCCCTAGCACAATGTATTGCCGCGTCTTGCTTTGTGTTACATTTGATTGCTCTGTTATTTATTGTGTTCCCTCTCCGTTACTCCTTTCCTGTAGACTCCGAGACCGCTGCCGATCTCCGTGTGTTCGACTACATCGAAGATGACCCCTCCTTCTTGCCAGAGCAACCAGGCAAGCCTCCCCCCTTTGATCACCAGATATCGCCTACTCTTCTCTATACTGCTTGCATTAGAGTAGTGTAGCATGTTACTGCTTTCCGTTATTCCTATCCTGATGCATAGCCTGTCCTTGCTACTACTGTTGTTACCATTACCTGCTATCCTACTGCTTAGTATAGGATGCTAGTGTTCCATCAGTGGCCCTACACTCTTGTCTGTCTGCCATGCTATACTACTGGGCCGTGATCACTTCGGGAGGTGATCACGGGCATATACTATATACTTTACACAGTTACATTACCTGTGGTACTGTTCGGAGTTGGGGGCTGAAGGGGCAGGTGGCTCCATCCCGGTAGAGGTGGGCCTGGGTTCCCGATGGCCCCCGACTGTTACTTTGTGGCGGAGCGACAGGGCAGGTTGAGACCACCTAGGAGAGAGGTGGGCCTGGCCCTGGTCGGTGTTCGCGGATACTTAACACGTTTAACGAGATCTTGGTATTTGATCTGAGTCTGGCTATTGACCTATACGCACTAACCATCTACGCGGGGACAGTTATGGGCACTCGACGTCGTGGTATCAGCCGAAGCCTTCGTGACGTCAGCGACTGAGTGGCGCGCGCCGGATTGGACCGTAAGCCTGCTCTTGTATTAAGGGGGCTAGTTCTGCTTCCGGCCGCGTACGCAACGTGCAGGTGCGCAATGGGCGATGGGCCCAGACCCCTGCACCACATGATTTAGACCGGCGTGCTGACCTCTCTGTTGTGCCTAGGTAGGGCTGCGACGTGTTGATCTTCCGAGGCCGGGCATGACCCAGGAAAGTGTGTCCGGCCAAATGGGATCGAGTGTGTTGGGATATGTGGTGCACCCCTACAGGGAAGTTAATCTATTCGAATAGCCGTGATCTTCGGTAACAGGACGACTTGGAGTTGTACCTCGACCTTATGACAACTAGAACCGGATACTTAATAAAACACACCCTTCCAAGTGCCAGATACAACCGGTGATCGCTCTCTCACAGGGCGACGAGGGGAGGATCATCGGTTAGGATTATTCTATACGATGCTACTTGATGCTACTTGGTGAACTTACCATCTACTCTCTCCTACATGCTGCAAGATGGAGGTGGCCAGAAGCGTAGTCTTCGACAGGATTAGTTATCCCCCTCTTATTCTGGCATTCTGCAGTTCAGTCCACATATGATACCCTTATTCCATTTGATACCCATGCATATGTAGTGTAGTTCCTTGCTTGCGAGTACTTTGGATGAGTACTCACGGTTGCTTTCTCCCCCTTTTTCCCCCTTTCCTTTCTTTCTGGTTGTCGCAACCAGATGCTGGAGTCCAGGAGCCAGACGCCACCGTTGATGATGACTACTACTACTCGGGAGGTGCCTACTACTACGTGCAGCCCGCTGTCGACGACCAAGAGTAGTTTAGGAGGATCCCAGGCAGGAGGCCTGCGCCTCTTTCGATCTGTATCCCAGTTTGTGTTAGCCTTCTTAAGGCAAACTTGTTTAACTTATGTCTGTACTCAGATATTGTTGCTTCCGCTGACTCGTCTATGATCGAGCTCTTGTATTCGAGCCTTCGAGGCCCCTGGCTTGTAATATGATGCTTGTATGACTTATTTTATTTGTAGAGTTGTGTTGTGATATCTTCCCGTGACTCCCTGATCTTGATCGTACACGTTTGCGTGTATGATTAGTGTACGATTGAATCGGGGGCGTCACAAATTGGTATCAGAGCCGACTGCCTGTAGGAATCCCCCTTCCAAAGTCCTTGGCCGAAGTCGAGTCTAGTCATTGAAAAAGTTTTTACTAACATGGCTGTGCGGCTTACGGGCCCACGTCGCCATTTGGATGGTATTAGGATCTTTTACTCCTCGATCTATACTCTGGGACTCTGATCTCTCTTCTATTCGGGTTAAATGGTTTTACTAAATCTGACTCTAGGTTCTCGTAACTACTCCTTTCGGAGAGCCCCTTATTACAGATGATCGCATGCTGCATCAGAAGATTCCGAAGATACTCTTAGATGTTCTCTCAAGACCCTTGTGCCCATCGCTTTTGCAATTCACTTCCATTGATAAACCCCTATGGATAATCATGTACACTTTCCATTTATAATCATTCCCCGTTGATCTTGTTATTACAAGATACCCCAAAGTTTTCTCTATGGTTTCAAGAATACTTTGTGCCTACTGCCTTGCAGTTCTTTGCCACCTGAATACCCTTACGGATAATTTTCTCGCACTTAGCGAGTATCAGCTCATCCCAGTTGATTTATGTATTTCACAAAGGTCTTTGAAATTCTATTCGATCTTTCAAAAATCCTCAACAGCTTATTGCTCTTGAAATTCTTGATTGCTTGTGTTATGGTTAATCCCATAAGTATAGTAATCTTATTGGCATCCTTTGCCACTATCATTTTGAGCCCGTTGATTCAATAAGTGCGAATTCTCGAAATCCTCGACTAGATCCTAGAATTCATCCTTCTGGCTCAGACGCCATTTTAAGCATGAGCTGGATCTCGATCAATCAAATTGCCATCGAATGTACCCTCAGGCTATTAAACTTATCCAGTCCTAATCAGAGCATTGCTTCTTATCCTTTGTCTTGGAATTCATAATTCCTTTGCATTTGAGCTTTGAGTTAGTCAGTTGTTTCTGTATTCCAATGTCTTTGCATTGATTCTTCCTCTGGTTGTGTGCCGATACTCACATCAGATCCTTTGTGGACCACCAGATCCCTTATTGGATTTTGTCCGACAACGTCCTTCATATTCAATAAACTTATGGGGCTTTCCTCGGATACATAATGCCTTTGGTAAAATTGTATCCCCTGCTTTTGTCAACCATGCCCTGCTCCCGAGCTTGAGTTATTCGCTCCTGAAGCTTGTGGTATATGTTTCTATGATGCCCCGATGGGTTGAACCTATGCCTTCCTTAATCTATGTGATCCTGAAAAATTTCACATGTCATACTTATCTGGTATTGCACCAGGTAAAACTATCAACAACTAATGTCATTTTCGAAAAGCGAGAGGTGAATGGAAGGTTATGCATTGAGGAAATGGGAGTCGACCTTGAACCTTTGTGTTCATGCCCATGGACATGATGTAGATCCTATCATGGAAGCCTCTTGTAATAATAACTATTTCCTTGATTTAATATCATTTGATATCTGTGAATTGGTCCTTTGCAATCGTGCTTCCGATCATATTTTCTCCTTGATTCCATTTCTCGGACTAGTTAAAGCACTTGTCTTCTGCAGATCAATGCACCCCTGCAACCTCTATTATGTTCTACCTTCGAGTATTACCCCGTGGTATCTTGATAAAATCACAGAACCATATTACTTCTTGTGAGTTCTTCTTCAAGTATTATTTCTCACTGATTTCAATTTTTCCCTGGGTTCTGAGTTGTTAGGCACTCAGGGACACCGATAGTGAATCGAGTCTGAAATCCGATTCATTAACTCTAAGTAATTTTCGTTGCTTATGAGTTTAATAATCCTTCAAGTCATTCCTAGCCTGATCGGCTATATCATTATCGTGCTAAATTTTAATTGTGCTACCTGGTCCTTCTTCAGGGAGCACAATTCTCGACGATGAGCTAAGCTTACATCGATTTTCCTCATCATATCATTTCGGATTGAACCGCAAGCTTGATTTCGAGTTTGTGTCATAACCATGGTTCTAATAACCTTCCGCTTATCATTCGTTTGACTTGAAGTCATCATCGATCGATTACACCGTCATGAAATCTCTCGACAATTGTGTCGCGATCAGCATTAACCTTCTGAACTCTTCCAGCATATCAATCGAATTCATGATGGGAAATACCATCCTTGCCCCTCGATGATTTGTGTTATCATCGAAATTGTTAGACTTATTCTATAAGTTGTTCCTGATGGATCCTTTGTGTATCCATAGCCTGATCTTTACCTGATGACCATGTCAAGGCTATCTCGAAGCATGTATGTGGTACTTCGAATTTCAACAAGAACATTTGAAGCCAATGCTAAATGTTTCTTGCTAAATTATCTAAACACCGTTGTATGCGTAGTGTCATGAAATTTCTCTCCCCTTACCAAAAGGGTTTTCTACATGATATCCTGCCACGGATACCATGCTCTGCTTGTCCTTGGGAAGGATATTGATTGTCCATGGTACTTCGAATTTCAACAAGAACATTTGTAGAGTTGTGTTGTGATATCTTCCCGTGAGTCCCTGATCTTGATCGTACACGTTTGCGTGTATGATTAGTGTATGATTGAATCGGGGGTGTCACAAACAGTCTTCGAGACTTTCGCATCAAATAATATGCGAAAAGGGACACTCCGCAGCTTTGCCGAAGTCTACCAAGTAGCAACAATAAACCCATGGAGTGACACGGCTATTACCTTTAACGCCAGTGATGAACCTAAATTCCGAACAGCCCGAGCACCAGCCGCACTGGTCCTCAGTCTAATAGTGGACGGCTTTCGTCTTACCAAGGTACTCATGGACGGCGGCAGCGGATTGAACCTCATTTATGAGGAAACCCTTCAAAAAATGGAAATAGACTGGAATCGCATTGAGCGAAGCAGCACGACCTTTAGAGGAATAATCCCCAGTCAGGAAGCGCGCTGTACAGGAAAAATCACACTAGATGTGGTGTTCGGCACGCCGGATAATTACAGGTCCGAAGAGGTCACGTTCCATGTGGCTCCGTTCAGCAGCGGTTATCACGCTCTACTAGGGCGGGAAGCGTTTACAATCTTCCAAGCAATACCCCATTATGGGTACATGAAGCTCAAGATGCCCGGGCCTAACGGGATCATCACTCTCGCTAGTGATCCGGACGTAGCACTCCGTGCCGAAAACAAGACAGCCGCACTGGCCCTCGAGGCACTATCCGAAGCCCTAGCGGCTGAGGAACTGACTGCGCTGCGCTCCACGGTGAATAGGGACGATGTGGTACTCGACAAAAGATCCAAGTCCACCTCCTTTAAACCGGCGGACGAAATAGTCAAATTCCAGGTCCATCCAACCGACCCCCAATAAAACAACTTCCATCGGGGCACAGTTAAACCCTGATGTAGACGCCGCACTGCGAGAGTTCCTACGAGAGAACTGGGACATTTTCGCCTGGCACCCTTCAGACATGCCAGGAATCCCACGCAGGCTGGCCGAGCACAGCTTAAGTATCCTAAAAGAATTCAAACCTGTCAAACAAGCTCTTCGGCGTTTTTCCGAACCTAAGAGACAGGCCATGGGAGAGGAGCTAGCAAAGCTATTGGAGGCCGGATTCATCAGAGATATAAAACATCCGGACTGGCTAGCAAACCTGGTGATGGTACCAAAGAAGGACAAATCCTGGCGCCTGTGCATTGATTTTAAAGACCTTAACAAGGCTTGCCCAAAGGATCCCTTCCCCCTCCCCCGCATCGATCAAATTATCGACGCTACCACAGGACACGATTCGTTGTGTTTCCTCGACGCATATTCCGGCTACCATCAAATCAAAATGGCAGAATCAGACCAAGCCGCAACGGCATTCATCACACCATACGGCCCATTCTGCTTCAACACAATGCCCTTCGGGCTCAAAAACATCGGCGCAACATATCAGCGCATGATTCAAACATGTCTGGCAAACCAGATCGGCAAAAAAGTGGAGGCATATGTAGATGATGTGGTCGTCAAAACAAGACATGTCGAATCTCTAGTAGACGACTTGAGGCTCACATTTGATAACCTCCGAACATACGACATCGAGCTCAACCCGGAAAAATGCGTTTTCGGCGTCCCAGCCGGAAAGCTCTTGGGCTTCATTGTATCCGGTAGAGGAATTGAAGCAAATCCAGCCAAGATCCGAGCTCTGTCACAATTGGATATCCCAAAGGACCTCAAACAAATACAAAAGTTAACCAGATGCGTGGCGGCTCTAAGCCGCTTTAAGCAAAAATACTTACTGGTCATGGTGGATAAGTTCACCAAATGGATAGAAGCCAAGCCTGTTAAGACAGCCGAATCCGGACCGGTGATAGACTTTATATCCGGGGTTGTACACCGTTACGGCGTCCCCCACAGCATCATCACTGATAACGGCACGAACTTTACGGCTGACGAGGTAAAACTCTGGTGCAAAAACATGGGCATCAAGCTCGATTATGCTTCCGTCTATCACCCACAAACTAACGGCCAGGTCGAACGTGCAAATGGTCTTATCATGAGCGGCATCAAACCCAGATTAGTGCGGTCCCTCAAGGAATCTAACACACACTGGGTAGAGGAGCTCGACTCCGTACTCTGGGGGCTGTGGACCACGCCGAATCGCACCACCGAATACACACCATTCTTTATGGTGTACGGCGCAGAGGCAGTTTTGCCTTGCGACATAATTCATGACTCACCTCGAGTGCGCATGTACGAAGAAAGAGAAGCTGAGCTCGATCGACAGGACAGTTTGGACGCATTGGAGGAGGAGCGTGACGTGGCAAAAGCCCGTTCCGCATTCTATCAACAGCAGGCTCGAAGATACCAAAGCAGAGAAGTACGGACCAAAAATTACAACGTTGGCGAATTACTTCTACGCCTGCCAGACAAGAAAAAGGACAAACTCAAGCCCAAGTGGGAAGGTCCCTTCATAATTGACCAAGTCCTGACTGGTGGAGCGTACCGCCTGCGAGATGCATCGGATAACCGACTCGAGCCGAACCCATGGAACGCAGCCCGTCTCCGAAGATCCTATGCCTAGCGCCGGACTCTGTGTTCGTCTCCTTCCTCTGTCCATTTTTTATATACTGTCTGTCTTACATTTCTCTCCTTCTCCCCTTCCTTTCTCTTATAGCCTTTAAAGGCTCATTTAATGACGTGCTATTCGCACTCATTAAACCTGGGGGCTTCTTTTAACAGAAGCTTATTTATACGGGCTTCATGCCCAACACATGTGTTACACTTCCGCATGTACCTTTTATTTCACCATTATATGCATCGATATGACTTAAGTTTTGGCCAAGCTGGGTTGCCTGGCTCCTGTGCTTACCCCTACGTTCCCGATTATTTGGCTAGGCGGTAAAGGGAGCACCTCTGCGATTCTTACTGCCGGATCAGCCGGATGTGTACCTCAGACTGGGTGAAGCCGAAAGCTAGCGTTCCTAAGGGAATATTCAGTCGGTGACCTAAAATATGATATTTTCACTTATTTATTTATGCGCCCCCAGATGCTTTTTCCCGCGTCTTTTTCGCAGAATGGGCATGCACTTTAGGGCATGCCTCCCAGGGAAAGGAACCCCTAATGGAACTATTCTCCCTGGAAGATGTTTCTTACTAACCATGTAATATAACATAACTAGTCGGGCACTTGTCTGTTCACGCACTAATGACCCCTACGCCTGGTCTCCATGCATTCCCCGGTTCTTATATAAACACATGGGAATTCGGACACACTCCGGACCATCAGGTCCTGAGGCTGAAGCGAAAAGGTCGGCCATGACAAACGATCTACAATCCGGCTAGAAGGCATTATAAATGTCAATTAAATTACATAGTCATTCTGACTGATTGTATTCCTCTTCAATACCATCTAATAGGCTGTCTAATTTACAGTCCTGCTGGGAATACTTTGCGGCCAATTCTACTTGGTCGTATACTAAGCTTACAGGGATCTCCTTCCCATCGGGCCCCACAGGACCGACCTCGGCCATGTGGTTGGGGTCAGCCTTTGTGTACCGCGTCTTCACCATGGCCCAGGCCTCCCTAGCGCCTTGACGGCAGGCCGATATCTTCCACAATCGGAAGCGCTGCCGTGCTCCCTTTAGCTTCTCCGCAAGCTCTCCAAGACCTTCGGGCATGGAGTTGGATGGCCACAAGGCCTGGGCGACGCCTTGCATCGCCTGCCGAACTCGCTCGAGCAGTTGCGAGAGCTCGGGAAGAAGGTCACCCGTAGAACCAGGCATCTCCTATGCAGGACGACCTGTTAGCACACCTACAGACATTACTCTGTTAGTCGACTTCCCTGCCAAACTTTTTTTTTCAAAGGTTCGTTCAAGCACTTACTAAATATGCCGCGCAAAAGCCGCTGATTCTCCTTAATGGAGTCTGACAGCTGGGCACGAACATCTTTCAGGTCGACCCCAGCTTGGTGTTGGCATCTTGGAGATCGTTCTTCTCCCGCCTCACCTTTGTCAGCACCTTCTCACCAGCCTTCAGCTGGGGTAGGAGTTGTTGCCTTTCCGAACTCAATCCGGCGCCATCTGCAATTTCATTTGTCAGATTCGCACCCATGTTGTGCTTCGCAAAATACTTATCTTTCGAAGTGTATATTACCAGAGGGGGTCTCCTTGGGCTCCCTGCCGCGGCTAGTGCGGCCTCAAGTTGGGCTTTGCACTCTTCCAGCTCCTGGGACAGTAGGGAATTCTTTTCTGTAAGAACCTGCATAACAAATGATCCTTAAATCAGTTATTCTAACTGTTTCAAGTCTCGGGGGCTACTGGTATATATAAATACCAAAATTTTCTTACCCGTATGTCTTTTACATATTGCTCCATGGCTCTGGCTAGACCATTTTGAGCGGCACGAAGGTACGCATCTCCCGAATTGAAGGCATCTAATGCCTCTCGGGAGAAACAAGCGTCGCGAAGAATTGTCCGGCGACGCCTGTGGTTCATGGCACTCTCCACCTCAGAGTTGGTGACAGACAACCTGTCCACATCCTCCGTCGAAGGAGCGTCCGGTGCGCGCCTTGTGTTCGCCTCCGCCTCCGGACCAGGCTTTGGAGCCTGGCTAGTGGAGGCGCGATTGGCAGCCTCTCTGGATATAGTCCGGCGAGGTCTCTTTGTCCTGAAGAGAGCACGAGTGTTAATATGCCTTGAAGGTATAACACCTGGGATAAGGGGGCGCGCCATACCTTTGCGCTGACGCTCGGTCCGGACTGCACCTCTTTTCTGCCCACGGGGCCCTGCGGCCCCTCGTTGGCTTGTCGCCACAGTTTCGGCCTCCCGTCTCAAAAACCTCCCCTGCAAAGCTCGGTTGTAATCAGGAAACTGAAAACACGAGAGGGCGGACCCCTATTCGGGGTACTGGGACTTCGATCTCAGTTACCTGGGAGGCCGGGATTAGCCCTGGGTAATCGGCCATAATGGCCACCACAGCGTTGTCCTTGCTCAATTGATGGAACACTCCATCAATCAGCTCCACAGATAAGTCCGGATCCTCTTGAGAGGCCGGGTCGAGGGACCGTCCTGGGTCCTCGGGTTGTGGAGGAAGGTTGTTTATTTCTTTAACAGCCTGGCGCAGTTCCTGTGTTGAAGTCGTTAGACTGAATATTTAACAATGGGAATATAAAACGGATGGGCAAGTAAATGTGACCACTTACCCAGCTTGGGGGATTGTACATAGAAAATCCACCCTGTGGGTTGACGCGGAGAAATTCCTCCTCTTCTCCCTTGTACAAAGCGGACAAGGTCTTTGTTAGGGCCGCAGCCGAATCCGGTCCCTTACGGCCGTAGCGGATGGCGTCGTCCTCCCCGTTGAAATCCCACATGGGGTGGCCTCTATACTGTAGCGGCTGCACCCCTCGCATGATGCATGCGGCCATGACCCCGATCATGGTCAGTCCGGAATGAGCTAACAATCTTATCCGGCCCATCAGGTAAAGGACGTCCTTGTCACTTTCCCTCTGAGGGCTCTGTGGACGCCAACTTAGGCGCTTCTTTAGTGGAGCACTGTCAAACTCAGGGAGGCCGATCCGGGCAGGATCCGGCAGCGGGACGTCCTCTATGTAAAACCATTCCAAAGGCCAGTCCTCGGACGCCTTCTTTGGGGTTCCGGATAGATATCCGGTCCCGGCGATGCACCACACTTCGGCTCCGCCCACTTGATATATTGACCCCTTCTGAGAACGGGGCACAAGGCAGAATAGCTCTTTCCACAGCCCGAAATGAGCCTCAACACCCAAAAACAGCTCACAGAGGGCTACGAAGCCCGCGATATGCAATACGGAGGCAGGCGTAAGATTGTGAAGCTGGAGGCTATAGAACTCCAGGAGCCCCCGGAGAAACGGATGGATTGGAAATCCAAGCCCTCTTATTAAATAAGGGACGAGGCATACCCGCTCTCCTTTGGAGGGATTAGGGGTACTCTCCGCTTGCTCTCCGCCATTATAGATGGCAAGACCGGCTCGAACCGGGACCATATAGGCCGGGGGGAGAAATCCCTTGGTCTGGAGCGTCACTAGCTCGCTATGCGGGATGGAGCATCTCTCCCAATATCCAGGCTGAGGGCTGGAAGGGCGAAAGGAGGAGTTGCGCCGTCTGGCCATGGTGGTATGGACCTTTGTCGGATGCGCTCTGATGAACACTCGCGAAGGGGAGAAGGTGTGGTTTGGATCTAAATCCTCGTCCCCTTAAATGGGCGGCTCATTTACGCGGCTAGGGGTGTGGATGTAAAAACACTCAGACTTTTCATATTCGTTTGACACGTGGGAGACGGCCATTATTGGGCGTAGAAGCCAAGGAGCGCAACATTTACAAGAAGCCGGACTTTATTCAATAGGTACACGGAATTTGGAGGAGAACCCGCCTTGCAATGCCGAAGACAATCTGCGCGCCGGACTCATCGTCATTGAAGCCTGGTTCGGGGGCTACTGAGGGAGTCCGGGATTAGGGGGTGTCCGGATGGCCGGACTATACCTTCAGCCGGACTCCTGGACTATGAAGATACAAGATTGAAGACTTCGTCCCGTGTCCGGAAGGGACTTTCCTTGGCGTGGAAGGCAAGCTTGGCGATATGGATATGTAGATCTCCTACCATTGTAACTGACTTTGTGTAACCCTAACCCTCTCCGGTGTCTATATAAACCGGAGGGTTTTAGTCCGTAGGACAACATATAGAACAACAATCATACCATAGGCTAGCTTCTAGGGTTTAGCCTCTCCGATCTCGTGGTAGATCTACTCTTGTACTACCCATATCATCAATATTAATCAAGCAGGACGTAGGGTTTTACCTCCATCAAGAGGGCCCGAACCTGGGTAAAACTTCGTGTCCCTTGCCTCCTGTTACCATCCGGCCTAGACGCACAGTTCGGGACCCCCTACCCGAGATCCGCCGGTTTTGACACCGACACTACTAAAAAAGATCATTACCCTTTACCTTTTATCGATCAAATGCTAGAAATATTATCCAAACATACACATTTTTGCTTTCTAGATGGTTATTCTGGTTTCTATCAAATACCTGTGTCAGCCAAAGATCAATCAAAGACTACTTTTACATGCCCTTTTGGTACTTTTGCTTATAGATGTATGCCTTTTGGTTTATGTAATGCACCTGCTACCTTTCAAAGATGCATGATGGCTATATTTTCTGACTTTTGTGAAAAGATTTGTGAGGTTTTCATGGACGACTTTTCCGTCTATGGATCTTCTTTTGATGATTGTTTGAGCAACCTTGGTCAAGTTTTGCAGAGATGTGAAGAAACTAATCTTGTCCTGAATTGGGAAAAGTGCCACTTTATGGTTAATGAAGGTATTGTCTTGGGGCATAAAGTTTCTGAAAGAGGTATTGAAGTTGATAAAGCCAAGGTTGATGCTATTGAAAAGATGCCATGTCCCAAGGACATCAAAGGTATAAGAAGTTTCCTTGGTCATGCCGGTTTTTATAGGAGGTTCATTAAGGACTTCTCAAAAATTTCTCGGCCTCTGACTAATTTATTACAAAAAGATATACCATTTGTTTTTTATGATGATTGTGTAGAAGCATTTGAAATACTTAAGAAATCATTGATCTCTGCACCTATTGTTCAGCCACCTGATTGGAATTTACCCTTTGAAATTATGTGTGATGCTAGTGATTATGCTGTAGGTGCTGTTCTTGGACAAAGAGTTGATAAGAAACTAAATGTTATTCAATATGCTAGTAAAACTCTAGACAATGCTCAAAGAAATTATGCTACTAGTTTTTTCTTGAATATGCACGAGTGTGCATATCATATATTATAGAAGAAAAAGGCAAAGAGTGCCTCCACCGTTTGTTACATGAGTTTATTACATGCTAATCCTCAGCACTCACCCACCGCTCTACCCTATAAAAGAAGGGAGTTACATTCCCTTTTAGTAGACCCGCAGAGGACCAGAGTACACCCTCCTCTCGCACTCTTTGCAACAGTTGCTCAATAGATGGCCGAGCTCCGTCAAAAACAATCGCATTCCGGTGCTTCCACAACTCCCACCAAACAAGAGCGAAAATGGTGCGTAGATCTTTCGTGCTCACATTGTTAACTCCCTTCTTGCCGACGGCCCATTCAGTCAACACATCATTCGGCGAGGGTATCCATTCAGGTTTGCCTAGCGAGTCACAGATGGCTGCCCAAGCGCTCCTAGCAAAGACACACGTAAGCATTATGTGATTGATTGTTTCTTCCTCTTGGTCGCAGAATGGGCACGCATCTTGGTGAGGTAGACCCCTCCGTGCAAGGCGATCCGATGTCCAACATCGATTCCTCATTGCAAGCCAAGTAAAGAATCTGCACTGCATGGGGGCACGTGACTTCCATGTTAGATCTGCCGTAGGCATGACCTCCCTTCCACCAAAAGCAGCCGCATAAGCCGATCGGACCGAGAAGTGTCCCTTCGCCTCCCATGACCAGGTAATCTCATCCGGTAGATCCTCATTCGCTTCCCAAGCAGAAACCGCTTGCCAAAGTGCAAAGAACTCATGCAAAGTATCCGGTCCAAGGTTGGGGCCGAGGTCCGCAGCCCAAGACCCGTTCTCCATAGCTTCACAAACTAACCTCCTTCCTCGTGTCCGCGGTGCAATCAGCTCATACACTCTAGGGGCAATCTCCTGGACTCTTCGCCCATCCAGCCATCTGTCCTCCCGAAAGAATGTTGCCCTACCAGAATGTGCTGTAAACCTCATGGCTGCATTACACAGCATGGTAGCTTCCTCGGCCACCTTGATCTTGAACTCACTCCACGGCCTGGTCTTATCTGCTCTTTTTAACCACGGCCAGCGGACTTGCATAGCCACATTCATCCATCTAAGGATGGGCAGCCCCAACCCACCAGCCCATTTGGGCGTGCACACAATATCCCATGCAACCGCGCAGTTACCACCATTTGCTTCTGCTCTTTTGCTCCACAAGAACCCTCGACAGATCTTATTCATCGCCGCGATAGTTTTCATAGGAAGATCCAACGCCATCATTGCATGGACAGGCATGGCACACAGCACAGATTGCACCAGAGTAAGGCGGCCACTCTTAAGCATTAGAGCTGCCTTCCACCTCGGTAGCCTATTCGCCATATGATCCACTAAATATTCTAACTGCATTGCCGATTGCTTCCTCGGCGATAATGGCAGCCCGAGGTACTTTATTGGGAACGATCCCAAGGGACATTGAAGGGCATTGCATGTCATTGCTATCTCCTCATCTTTACACCTAATTGGTAGAGCTGCTGATTTGTTCATATTGATTTTCAGCCCAGCAGCCTCCCCAAACAACTCCAGGATGCACTTGCACGCATCCAGATCCACAGGCCTCGGCTTAACAAAGAGTACTACATCATCGGCAAAGATGGAAAGGCTTTTCTTCATGCCCTCACGTGCAAGAGGCGTCAGCACACCTCTACTAGTAGCCACCTCAAACATCCGCTATAGAGGCTCCATGGTAAGGATGAAGAGCACAGGAGAGATGGGGTCCCCCTGCCTCAACCCTTTGCAGTTGCAAATCGTGTCGCCCGGATCACCATTCACCATGACCTTGGTGGAAGAAGTGGCAAGTATCCCACATATCCACGCTCTCCACCTTGGCCCAAAGCCAAGTTGCTGCAACACCTCAAGAAGGAAGGCCATTTCACGGAGTCAAACGCTTTTGAAATGTCGAGCTTTAGCAAGATAGATGAGCTCTTCAAGGCATGCAGGCGCCTTGCCATGCTCTGCACCAGCATGAAATTATCATGTAATGATCTGCCCTTAACAAACGCGCTTTGATGATTTCCAACCAATTTGGGTAGATCACCCACCAACCGGCACGCTAACACTTTTTCAAAGATCTTGATAGCCCCGTGGACAAGGTTGATGGGCCTGAAATCGCTCACACCCAATGCGCCCTCCTTCTTGGGAAATAACGAGACGAGAGATTTATTAATCGAGGCCATCCCTCTCATATCACCATTGTAAAAGCAACCCATCACCCTCATAAAATCCTCTTTGATGATACTCCAACACGCCGCATAGAACCTACCAGTAAAACCATCCGGTCCCAGAGCTTTGTCCAGAGGCATGCTTTTGATCACCTTCTCTACCTCCTCCTCCGTAAACGGCAGCTCGAGGTGCGACAAGTCAAGATGAGGAAGATCCAATATGTCCAGGTTCAGAGTGTGATGCCTACTTGCCGAGTCTCCAAATTCCGCGCCAAAGTACGCGTCCACCGCAGATGCAACCTCCTCCTGTCCAGCATAAATGTTGCCATTGTACCAAACTGTGCGTATGACGTTCTTCCTTTGTCTGTGGCTGGCTTGCTGGTGGAAAAGCCTAGTATTTCCATCTCCTTCTCTCAGCTGCAACAGCCTTGATCTCTGCCTAGCGATCGTCCTCTCGAGAGAACTCAACCCAAGGAGCTTCTTCTTTAAGCACCGCCGCAGCTCCCGCTCATTCTCCATCAGAACCCTACTCTCTATAGCAGTATCCAGCTGTTTAATGACTTCCAGGGCGATCGCAATTTGCAACTTAACATTACCAATACATTTGTCACTCCAGCTTTGTAAGCTGACCGCAGTTGCTCTAAGCTTATTATGCAGCGTTAGATAGTCGTTTGAGGCAGCTGGTGTTGAGGTCCATGCTAGCTTGACCACATCCATGAAACCATCCACCTTAACCCAGAACGATTCGAACTTGAAACAGCTCTTAGTGTTGATCGTCACATTCATATCAATCATGAGTGGACAGTGATCCGAGATCGCCGTACCCAAAGCCGAAAGAAAGCAGGCTGGGTATGCCTCATCCCTCTCATTGGAGACGAACACGTGGTCGATCTTCTCTAGTATAGCAATTCTTCTTTCGTTTGACCACGTGTACCTCCTCCTATTGAGATATAGCTCTTTTAGCTCCAGCCGGTTTAGCTTAGCACGAAATCTCGCCAACATTCTACGGTTTAAAAGGCCATTGTTTTTATCCTCCTCCCGAGCAATAAGATTAAAATCACCAGCCACGAGCCAAGGCCCAACGTGCAAGTCACGAATATCCACCAAGTCTTGCAAGAATTCCAACTTGTCATCCTCCTCCTGCGGCCCGTACACACATGTGAGCCACCATGGCTTCTCGTCGTCCGGGCATTTTACAAGCGCCGTCAAAGTGTGTCTAGTATAGTGCGGGTTTGAAAGTTGAGTCAACATGGCATCCCAAGCCACCAAAATTCCCCCACGCGTACCAGACGCATGCAAGTAAAAAAACTTCTCAAACTTAGCACCCAGGCATTGTCTTACAACATTCATCGACACGTCCTGCAACTTTGTCTCTTGGAGACATACTATGGCTGGGGCAGCCGTAGTCACCACCTGGTGCACTGCATTCCACCGGGCCGGAGCGTTAAGCCCACGGACATTCCACACTAGCATCCGTAGCGGTTGCGCATTCATCTAAAAATCCTACCAAGCCACTAGCGAAACCCGCTAGCATGCATCCACCACTGCCAGCGGTGCAGCCGGGGACTCCCAGCCGAGCAAGGCCAGCACCGCAGCAATGTGCGTATCGGAGAGCGGCCGTGAAAACAGGTCGACATACATTTGCAAGGCCTCATCTGAGATGACCTCCCCTTCATGCGCCAAACAGAGCTTCCTAATAAGCACATGCTGCTGCTTCGATGCCACTTGCTTGGCCAGTCTCACGCTTCTCCTTGGCGTTATGTCCACCCTTCTCTTTTTCCTTGGGTTACGAGTCTGCACCACGGGCGAACGAGTAGGCGGGGGTAGCAGCAAAGGGGAGAGCGATTTGCGCATGTCCTCCCGCATCTTTCCAACAGAGTAGAGCACAGGCAGAGCCCCAGCAGACTGCTGCGGTGAACCCTGGTCATGCGCTGTCCCCAGCTCATCCAAGCTAGCGGCCTCCTCCACAGGCAATCCACGATCGGCGGTACGTACGGGCGTGCATGCTACATGGGTGCACCCATCCTCTGATAGGCACACTTGGAATGTGGCCATAGGCTCCACCTGCCCCAAACGCCCGCGCGCGGCCGAGCTGCCCCACGAATCACCACGAAAGCTGCCACAATCATCCTCCTCTGGGCCCATCAGCGAGATTCGACAGGAACCAATTTGGACAGATGTGCAGGCACATAGGGTCCCATCCGGCTCCTGATCCCCAAGCGCAGCCACCTCGGGCTCGGGGTCTATCCTGTCGGCCTCTTTCCACCCAGACAGCTGGACCGAGGCTGGGGATGCATGAAAAAGAATTCTTAGCAGTTGTATTTGCTTGTGATAAGTTTAGACCCAATATTGTTGATTCTAAAGTAACTATTCACACTGATCATGCTGCTATTAAATATCTTATGGAAAAGAAAGATGCTAAACCTAGACTTATTAGATGGGTTCTCTTGCTTCAAGAATTTGATTTACATATTGTTGATAGAAAAGGAGCTGAGAACCCCGTTGCAGACAACTTGTTTAGGTTAGAAAATGTGCTTGATGACCCACTACCTATTGATGATAGTTTTCCTGATGAGCAATTAAATGTCATAAATGCTTCTCATACTGCTCCATGGTATGCTGATTATGCTAATTACATTGTTGCTAAGTTTATACCACCTAGTTTCACATACCAGCAAAAGAAAAAGTTCTTCTATGATTTTAGGCATTAATTTTGGGATGACACACATCTTTATAAAGAAGGAGTAGATGGTGTTATTAGACGTTGTGTACCTGAGCATGAACAGGAACAGATCCTACGCAAGTGTCACTTCGAAGCTTATGGAGGGCACCATGCTGGAGATAGAACCGCACATAAGGTACTACAATCTGGTTTTTATTGGCCTACTCTCTTCAAGGATGCCCGTAAGTTTGTCTTATCTTGTGATGAATGTCAAAGAATTGTTAATATTAGTAGACGTCAAGAAATGCCTATGAATTATTCACTTGTTATTGAACCATTTGATGTTTGGGGCTTTGACTATATGGGACCTTTTCCTTCCTCTAATGGTTATACACATATTTTAGTTACTGTTGATTACATTACTAAGTGGGTAGAAGCTATTCCAACTAATAGTGCTGATCATAACACTTCTATTAAAATACTTAAAGAAGTTATCTTTCCAAGGTTTGGAGTCCCTAGATATTTAATGACTGATGGTGGTTCACATTTTATTCGTGGTGCTTTCCGTAAAATGCTTGCTAAATATGATGTTAATCATAGAATTGCATCCCCTTATCACCCTCAGTCTAGTGGTCAAGTAGAATTGAGTAATAGAGAACTCAAATTAATTTTGCAAAAGACTGTTAATAGGTCCAGAAAGAATTGGTCCAAGAAACTTGATGATGCATTATGGGCCTATAGAACTGCATATAAAAATCCTATGGGTATGTCTCCGTATAAAATGGTCTATGGAAAAGCATGTCACTTACCTCTCGAACTAGAACACAAGGCTTATTGGGCTATTAAAGAACTAAACTATGATTTTAGCCGGTGAGAAGAGGTTATTTGATATTAACTCACTTGATGAATGGAGAACCCAAGCCTACGAAAATGCCAAGTTGTTTAAAGAAAAAGTTAAAAGGTGGCATGATAAAAGAATACAAAAGCGTGAGTTTAATGTTGGTGATTATGTATTGCTATACAACTCCCGTTTAAGATTTTTTGCAGGAAAACTTCTCTCTAAATGGGAAGGCCCCTACGTTATCGAGGAGGTCTACTGTTCTGGTGCCATAAAAATCAACAACTTCGAAGGCACGAATCCGAAGGTGGTAAATGGCCAAAGAATCAAACATTATATCTCAGGTAATCCCATAAAAGTTGAAACCAATGTTATTGAAACCATAACCCTGGAGGAGTACATAAAGGACACTTTCCGGAACGTTTCATCCCCCGAAAAGGAATAGGTATGTGATACGGTAAGTAAACCGACTCCAAAACAATTTTTAAGGCAATATTTCACCGTTTTGGAATATTTAGAAAAATAGAAAAATAAGCAACAGTCCGAAAAGGACACGAGCTCCCCACGAGGATGGAGGGCGCGCCCCCTACCTCGTGGGCACCTCGTGTGCTCTCCGGACTCTGTTTTCTTACAGGACACATATTTTGGTCGGTAAAAATTCATTATATAACCTCCTGGGGGTTTTGATTCCCGTATCACGAAAAAATCTCTTGTCTTTGTTTCGAGTTGTTTTTCTAATAGATCTAGATTATCATGACGTCTCCAAGTGCACCCAAGGACAAGTTCTTCGAGAAGGTCATCAACCCTTACATAGCGGAGGTGCAGCGACACCCTCAAACCATTGAGATGCTTGATGGGTTGCTGCACATCCGTGATGCTGAGGGACCGAAGGGGACTGGAAGCATGGAGACGAGGCTCGAAGCAATAGAGCAACAAGTTTTCAAGTGTCAGGGGATGGTGGAGAATGGACTCAACTCCAACTACATGATGATCGCTGTCGGTGTCAAAACCGGCGGATCTCGGATAGGGGGTCCCGAACTGTGCGTCTAGGACGGATGGTAACAGGAGGCAGGGAACACGATGTTTTACCCGGGTTCAGGCCCTCTTGATGGAGGTAAAACCCTACGTCCTGCTTGATTAATATTGATGATATGGGTGTTACAAGAGTAGATCTACCACGAGATCAGAGAGGCTAAACCCTAGAAGCTAGCCTATGGTATGATTGTATGTTATGGTTGTTGTCCTACGGACTAAAACCCTTCGGTTTATATAGACACCAAAGAGGGTTAGGGTTACACAAGGTCGGTTACAAAGGAGGAGATATCCATATCCGTATTTCCTAGCTTGCCTTCCACGCCAAGTAGAGTCCCATCCGGACACGAGATGAAGTCTTCAATCTTGTATCTTCATAGTCCAACAGTCCGGCCAACGGAGATAGCCCGGCTATCCGGAGACCCCCTAATCCAGGACTAGTTCAGTAGCCCCCGAACCAGGCTTCAATGATGACGAGTCCGGCACGCAGTATTATCTTCGGCATTGCAAGGTGTGTTCCTCTCCAAATTCTGTGTACCTGTCGAAATAATGCCCGATTCCTTGTGAATGTTTGTACTCCTTGGCTTCTATGCCCAATAATGGCCACTTTCCACGTGTCGAGCGAATGTGAAGAGCCAGGGTGTTTTCACATTTACCCCCTTAGCTATGTGAATGAGCCGCCTATTTAAAAAGACGAGGATTCAGATCCAAATCACATCATCCTCCCTTGGCGAGCCTTCATCGGAGCGCACCCGACAGAGATCCATTCCACCATGGCCAGTCGACACAGCTCCTCCTTTCGCGCCCCTAGCTCCAAGCCTGGAGATTGGGAGAGATGTTCCATCCCGCATAGCAAATTAGTGATGCTTCAGTCCAAGGGATTTCTTCCCCCAGCGTACCTGGTCCCGGTTCGAGCCGGGCTTGCCACCTATAATGGCGGAGAGCAAGCGGAGAGCCTTCCCAATCCCTCCAAGGGGGAGCGGGTATGCCTTGTCTCTTACTTGGTAAGAGGGCTCGGATTCCCAATTCATCTGTTTCTCCGGGGGCTCCTGGAGTTCTACGGCCTCCAATTGCACAACCTTACGCCTGCCTCCATACTGCATATCGCGGGATTCGTAGCCCTCTGCGAGTTGTTTTTGGGCTATGAGGCTCATTTTGCTTTGTGGAAGAAGTTGTTCTGCCTCGTGCCCCGTTCCCAAAAGGGGTCCATATATCAAGTGGGCGGGGCCGAAGTGTGGCGTGTTGCCGGGACCGGATACCTATCCGAGACCCCAAAGAAGACGTCCGAAGACTGGCCTTCAGAATGGTTCTATATAGAAGACGTCCCCCTCCCGGATCCTATTCGGATCGGCCTTCCTGAGTTCGACAACACCCCTTTGAAGAAGCGCCGGAGCTGGCGCCCATGGAGCTCCCTGGAGGAAGACGACATGGACATTCTTTATCTGATGAGCCGGATAAGTTCTTTAGCTCGATCCGGATTGACCATGATCAAGGTCATGGCTATATGCATTATGCGGGGGGTGCAGCCGCTCCAGTATAGAGGCCACCCCATGTGGGATTTCAACGGGGAGGATGACGCCACCCGCCATGGCCGCAAAGGGCCAGGATCGGCTGCTGATCTAATAAAGATCTTGTCCACTTTGTACAAGGGAGAAGAGGAGGAATTCCTCCGTGTCAACCCGCAGGGCGGATTCTCTATGTACAATCCTCCGAGCTGGGTAAGCGGAGACTTTTCTCGCCCATCCGTTTCGTATTCCCGTAGTTTAAGTATTCATTCTAGTGATTTCATCGCAGGAGCTGCGCCAGGCAGTTAAGGAGATAAACAGCCCCCCTCCACAACCCGAGGACCCTGGACGGTCCCTTGAACCGGCCTCCCAGGAGGATCCGGACATATCCGTGGAGCTGATCGACGGGGTATTTTATCAAGGGAGTAATGACAATACCTTGGTGGCCATTACGGCCGATTACCCTGGGCTAGTTCCAGCCTCACAGGTGACTGAGACCGAAGTCCCAGCACGTAAAAAGGGATCCGTCCTTGTGTCTTTTTTTGATTGCCGTATAACAGCCGTGTTTTACAGGGGAGTTCCTCGGGGCAGAAGGCCGAGCCTGTGGCAACTAGCCAACAAGGGGCCGCTAGGCCAGGCAGGCTGAAAAGATCCGTAGTCCGGATTGAGGCACTAGCGCAGCGGTATGGCGCACCGTCTTTATTGCAAGACATTATTTACAGAGGCATATTAACGCCCGCCTTCTTTTCAGGAAAAAGAGCGCTCGCCGAACTATACCCAGAGAGGCTACCAATCACGCCTCCACAAGCCAGGCTCCAAGGCCGGACTCAGAGGCGAGAACGAGTACAAGGCGTGCGCCGAGTGCTCCTGTGACAGAGGATGCGGATAGACTGTCTGCCACCCATTCCGAGGTGGAAAGTGCCATGAACCACAGGCGTCGCCGGACTGTTCTTCGTGGCGCTTGTTTCTCCCAAGAGGCATTGGATGCCTTCAACTCGGGAGACGCGCACCTCCGTGCCGCTCAAAATGGTCTAGCCAGAGCCACGGAGCAGTATGTAAAATACATATAGGTGAGAAAATTTGATGATTATATATATCAGTAGCCCCTGAGACTTGAAACAGTTAGGATAACTGATTTAAGGATCATTTGTTATGTAGGTTCTTACAGAAAAGAATACTCAACTGTCCCAGGAGCTGGAAGAGTGCAAAGCCCAACTTCAGGCCACACTGGCCGCAGCAGGGGAGCCCAAAGAGACCCCCTCTGGTAACATATCCTTCAAATGATAAGTATCATATATTAGAGTGCGGCTTTATATGCAGATCTGACAATAACATTGTAGATGACGCTGGAGTGAATCCGGATAAGCAACAGCTCATACGCCAGCTGAAGGCCGGTGAGAGCGTGCTTACGAGGGTGAGGCAGGAGAAGAATGACCTCCAAGATGCCAACACCAAGCTGGGCGTGGAACTAAAAGATGTCCATGCCCAACTGTCGGACTCTGTTAAGGAGAATCGGCGGATTCGACGCGACATATTTAGTAAGTGCTTGAACGAACTTTGAAAAGAGTTCGGCGAGGAAGCTGGCTGGCAGAGTTATGTCTGTAGGTATGCTAATAGGTCGTCCTGCCGAGGAGATGCCTGGTTCAATGGGTGATCTTCTTCCCGAGCTCGCACAGTTGCACGAACGAGTTCGGCAGGTGATGCAAGGTGTCGCCCAGGCCTTGTGGCCGTCCGTCTCCATACCCGAAGGCCTTGGAGAGCTTGCAGAAAAGCTGAAGGGAGCACGACGGCGCTTCCGATTATGGAAGATATTGGCCTGCCGTCAGGGCGCCAGGGAAGCTTGGGCAACGGTGAAGACACGGTACATGAAGGCTGACCCGAACCATATGGCCGAAGTCGGACCTGTGGGGGCTGATGGCAAGGAGATCCCTGTGAGTTTAGTGTACGGCCAAGTAGAATTGGCCGCAAAATATTCCCAACAGGACTGTAGACTAGACAGCCTATTGGATGGCATTGAAGAGGAATTCAACCAGTCAAATTGACTATGTAATTTTAAAGTGACATGTATGATGCCTTCTAGCCGGATTGTAGATCGTTTGTCGTGGTGGACCTTTTCGCTTCAACCTCGGGACCCGACAGTCCGGAGTGTATCCGAATACCCTCTCGGTTATGTAAGAACCGGGGCATGCGTGGAGACCAGGCGTAGGGGTCATTAGTGCTTTATCAGACAAGTGCCCAACTAGTTATGTTATATTACATGGGTAGTAAGAAACATCTTCCAGAGAGAATAGTTCCGTTAAGGGTTCCTTTCCCTGGGTAGGCATGCCCTAAAGTGCATGTCTGGACTGCGACAAGAAGCGCAGAAAAAACATCTGGGGGCAGATATGGATAATAAATAAAAGTCATCTTTTGTTCACCGACCAAATATTCTCTTAAGAACGCTAGCTTTCGGCTTCACCCAGTCTGAGGTACACGTCCGGCTGACCCAGCGGTAACAATCTCAGAGGTGCTCCCCTTATGCCCTAGCCGAATTAACGGAATGTAGGGCATAAATACAAGAGCGAGGCAACCCAGCTTGGCCAAAACTTAAGTCATATCGATGCATATAATGGTGAAAAAAGGTACTTGCGGAAGTATACCACATGTGTTGGGCGTGGGGCCCAGGTAAATAATTTAAGCTTCTGTGAAAGAAGCCCCCAGGTATGAAGAGTGTGGCTAGCGCATCTGTGATGTATGAGTGAGGCACAAGGTGACCCTTGAAGGCCTAGGAAAATAAAAAGAAAGAAAGGGAAACAAGACAGATGATGCATATGCAGAAAATGGACAAAGGGAGGGGACTAACA
Organism: Triticum urartu; assembly: GCF_003073215.2. NCBI lineage: Eukaryota > Viridiplantae > Streptophyta > Magnoliopsida > Poales > Poaceae > Triticum > Triticum urartu. Next base: position 605,821,852 of record NC_053023.1, on the reverse strand, counting down.
TAAAGTCCGGAGCTAGGCGTAGAATCTTCGGAGCCTGGCTGCGTTCCATGGGTTTGGCTCGAGTCGACTAGTCGATGCATCCCGCAGTCGGTACGCTCCACCGGTCAGAACTTGGTCGTTAATGAAGGGACCTTCCCATTTGGGCTCGAGCTTGTTCTTTTTCTTATCCGGCAGCCGTAGAACTAGTTCGCCAACGTTATAAGTTTTGGCCCGTACTTCTCTGCTTTGGTATCTGCGAGCCTGTTGCTAGTAAAATACAGAATGGGCTTTGGCTATGTCGCGCTCTTCCTCCAAGGTGTCCAGACCGTCCTGCCGATCGAGCTCGGCTTCTCTTTCTTCGTACATGCGCACTCGAGGTGAGTCATGAATTATGTCACATGGCAGGACTGCCTCTGCGCCGTACACCATAAAAATGGTGTATATCCGGTACTACGATTCGGCATGGTCCGCAGTCCCCAGAGTACGGAGTCGAGCTCCTCTACCCAGTGCGTATCGGACTCTGTTAAGGAGCGCACTAATCGGGGTTTAATGCCGCTCATTATAAGACCATTTGCTCGTTCAACTTGACCGGTGGTTTGTGGGTGATAGACTGAAGCGTAATCGAGCTTGATGCCCATTTTGCTGCACCAGAGTTTTACCTCGTCGGCCGTGAAGTTCGTGCCGTTATCAGTGATGATGTTGTGGGGGACGCCGTAACGGTGTACAACCCCGGATATGAAATCTATCACCGGTTCGGATTCGGCTATTTTTACTGGTTTAGCCTCTATCCATTTGGTGAATTTATCCACCATGACCAATAAGTATTTTTTCTTGTGGGTTCCCCCTTTAAGGGGTCCGACCATGTCAAGCCCCCAGACCGCGAAGGGCCATGTAATGGGGATCGTTTGGAGGGCGGTGGGTGGCATGTGGATTTGATTTGCAAAGAGCTGGCAACTGGCGCAACGTTGGACCAAGTCATGTGCATCTGCCCGGGCCGTTGGCCAATAAAATCCTATGCGGAAGGCCTTGCTTACAAGAGCCCGGGCTGCAGCGTGATGACCGCTGAGTCCGGCGTGAATTTCTGCCAAAAGATTCCGCCCTTCTTCTTCGGAGATGCACCTTTGGAGGACTGCGGTAGCACTTTTTTGTGCAATTCTCCCTCATGGGCCCTGTAGGCCTTGGATCGCCGCACTATGCAGCATGCCTCATTTTGGTCCTTCGGAAGTTCCTGTCTAATCAGGTAGGCCAGGAATGGTTCTGTCCACGGGGTAATAATGGCCATTATTTCGTGGGCTGATTGTGTTATTTCGGTGGCGGAGCCTCCGATTGTGTCAGAGAGTTCGGTATCGGGTATTTTGGCCGGGTCCGGACTGTTGTTACCGTTGTCCCCTTCCCATGCTACGGATGGCTTGAAAAGCCTTTCCAGAAAGATGTTGGGAGGGACCGTGTCGCGTTTTGCGCCAATGCGGGCGAGGATATCCGCCGCCTGATTGTTTTCCCGAGCCACATGGTGAAATTCGAGCCCCTCGAACCGAGCTGACATTTTTAGGACGGCATTGCGATAAGCTGCCATTTTTGGATCCTTGGCATCAAAGTCTCCATTTATTTGGGATATCGCGATATTCGAATCCCCACGCACCTCTAGGCGTTGAATGCCCATGGATACTGCCATCCGGAGACCATGTAGAAGGGCCTCATATTCGGCTGTGTTGTTGGAGTCCGTATACATTATCTGTAGTACGTATTGAATGGTGTCTCCTGTTGGGGATGTTAAAACGACGCCAGCCCCTAGACTAGCCAACATTTTGGAGTCGTCGAAGTGCATGATCCAGTTTGAATATGCGCCGTACTCTTTAGGGAGTTCGGCTTCCGTCCATTCAGCGACGAAGTCAGCCAAAACTTGCGACTTAATAGCTCGCCGTGGCTTGTAAGTTATGTCAAACGGGAGGAGCTCAATGGCCCATTTGGCAATCCGGCCCGTCGCATCGCGGTTGTTTATAATATCGTTAAGTGGTACTTCTGAGGCTACCGTTATCGAACACTCTTGAAAGTAGTGTTGCGGCTTCCGGGATGCCATAAATACCGCGTACGCTATCTTTTGATAATGCGGGTACCGTGATTTGCATGGAGTAAGGATAGTGGACACGTAGTAAACCGGCTTTTGAAGGGGGAATTTGTGTCCATCCACTTCTCGCTCGACGACAAGCACTGCGCTTACTATTTGATGACTTGCCGCAATGTATAATATCATTGGTTCGCCAATGTTTGGCGCGGCCAGGACTGGGTTTGTTGCCAATATGGATTTTATTTCGTTGAGTCCGGCCGTGGCGACATCCGTCCACTCGAAGTGTTCGGTGCACCGGAGGAGGCGATAAAGGGGTAATGCCTTTTCTCCCAAGCGGGAGATAAAGCGGCTTAGAGCTGCCACGCATCCAGTCAATTTTTGTATTTGCTTGAGGTCTATTGGGGTAGCCAACTGTGACAATGCTCGAATTTTGGCCGGATTAGCTTCAATACCTCTACTGGAGACAATGAATCCCAGGAGCTTTCCTGCTGGTACGCCGAAAACGCATTTTTCCGGATTGAGCTTGATGTCATATGTTCGGAGGTTGTCGAATGTGAGCCTCAAGTCGTCTACTAGAGTTTTGGCATGCTTGGTTTTAACGACCACGTCATCCACGTATGCCTCCACTGTTTTGCCGATCTGGTTTGCTAGACATGTCTGAATCATGCGCTGATATGTTGCACCGGCGTTTTTTAGCCTGAAGGGCATTGTGTTGAAGCAGAATGGGCCGTATGGTGTGATGAATGTCGTTGAGGCTTGGTCTGGCTCTGCCATTTTGATTTGATGGTAGCCAGAATATGCGTCGAGGAAACACAATGAATCGTGTCCTGCAGTAGCATCGATGATTTGATCGATGCGGGGGAGGGGGAAGGGATCCTTTGGGCAGGCCTTGTTAAGGTCCTTAAAATCGACGCACAAGCGCCAGGATTTGTCCTTCTTTGGTACCATCACCAGGTTTGCTAGCCAGTCCGTATGTTTTATGTCTCTGATGAATCGGGCCTCCAATAGCTTGGCTAGTTCCTCTCCCATGGCTTGTCTTTTAGGCTCGGAGAAACATCGAAGAGCCTGCTTGACTGGCTTGAATCCTTTTAGGATATTGAGGCTGTGTTCACCCAGCCTGCGTGGGATTCCTGGCATCTCTGAAGGGTGCCAGGCAAAAATGTCCCGGTTCTCACATAGGAACTCTCGTAGTGCGCCGTCGACATCAGGGTTTAATTGTGCCCCGATGGAAGCTGTTTTGTAGGGTCCGTTGGATGGACTTGGAATTTGACTATTTCGTCCGCCGGCTTAAAGGAGGTGGACTTGGATCTTTTATCGAGTATCACGTCGTCCCTGTTCACCGTGGAGCGCAACGCAGTTAGTTCTTCGGCCGCTAGGGCTTCGGATAGTGCCTCAAGGGCCAGTGCAGCTGTCTTATTTTCGGCGCGGAGTGCTCTGTCCGGATCACTAACAAGAGTGATGATTCCATTGGGCCCGGGCATTTTGAGCTTCATGTACCCTTAATGGGGTATGGCTTGGAAGATTGTAAATGCCTCCCGCCCTAATAGAGCATGGTATCCGCTGCTGAACGGGGCCACTTGGAATGTAATTTCTTCGGATCTGTAATTATCTGGCGTGCCGAATACCACGTCTAGTGTGATTTTTCCAGCGCAGCGTGCTTCCTGACTGGGGATGATTCCTCTAAAGGTTGTGCTGCTTTGCTCAATGCAGCTCCAGTCTATTTCCATCTTTTGAAGAGTTTCCTCATAGATGAGGTTTAATCCGCTGCCGCCGTCCATGAGTACCTTGGTGAGTCGAAAGCCGTCCACGATTGGACTGAGGACCAGTGCGGCTGGTACTCGGGCTGTTCGGAATTTAGGTTCATCACTGGCATTGAAGGTAATAGCCGTGTCACTCCAAGGATTTATTTCTGCTACGTGGCAAATTTCGGCCATGCTGCGGAGTGTTCGCTTGCGTCTATTATTTGACGCGAAGGTCTCAAAGACCGTTAACACCGTATTGTTGTCCACGGGATGGTGCTCTGTGGTTTTTGGGAGGAGTAGATCCTCACCACTTTTGGCCACCTGCCGGAGTATCCAGCATGCTCTAAGGTTGTGCGTTGGTATTGCATCCACTGTACTATGAATTTTGCAGGGTCTGTTGAGCCATCCCTCCAGTACGGTTCCTTGCCCCGTAGAGGGCTTTTGCTTTTTGGTAGTTAACCCAGGTGTATTGTGATAATGCACCCTTTTATTTCGGACTGGGTTTCTATTCAGGGCCGGATTATCCCAAAATTTTATTTCGGTTTTCCAGGCGCTTTCCATCGCACAGTACTTTCGTACTATGGACACCAAGTCGGCAAAGCGTGTAATTTCGCGACGACTTACGGCGTTGAGGATTCCCTTGTCCGTGCAATTATTGCAGAAGAATGAAATTGCGTCTTCCTCGCGGCAGTCCTTTGTCCAGTTCATGACCAGGAGGAATCTGGCCCAGTAATGGTGTACTGTTTCTTCGGGCTCTTGCCTAATTTGGGATAGATCGCGTATGTTTGGGTGGGTGGGTGGAACTGAATCCGAATCCTCACCCAATCTGAGGCTCAGGGGCCAAGGAGTTTCCGAACTCGAAAGTTTGGATTCTTGGATGTTTTCCGATAAATCTAGCCCGCTGCCTGATTCTAGGTTCAGGCTTTGAGTGACGTCCTCCCCTCCGCGGGTATCCGGCTTGGAGGGGTCGGGAATCCGGACATAGCTAGTCCTTAAGATGGATGAAGGGTTGCCGCATTGTTCTTCCACCACTGCAACGTGATGGGTGACCTGGGGAGAGTTAATTTCTCTCAGATCGGGGTTAGGCCCAATCTGATCGTAGTCTGTAGCGACTCCCAGGGCGGCAATGCGATCCAAGAGCTCGTTTAGGGAAGAGAACTCCATTGGATATAACTGCTCGGCGAGTTCCGAGTTGACGTGAAGATTGCTTTCGATGACCGGCTGTCCATGGGCATTCTTGTATATTCATAGTCCAGCAGTCCGGCCAACGCAGATAGTCCGGCTGTCCGGAGACCCCCTAATCCAGGACTCCCTCAATCGCAGAGTTCACCAACAAACACAAGCTGGATGCCGACAACATCGGGGAGACTATCTTCAAGCTTCACGAGAAAATTGAGCACCTCCAAGCTCAAATCTATGACCTGCAAAACCAAAACTGTGAGTATGAATATAGATTCAAAAGGATGAGTTTGGCTACAGATTTGAGGATCCTGGAGACTCGGTCATCCTTCCATGATGGTGAGCCTATGCCTTGGAAAAGGGACGACAAGCCTACGCCATCAACAACATGACCATCGTCTCCTCCAACAAAGAAGAATTGAGTATCTGGTATGGGCACTCCACTTGGCAACTGCCAAGCTTGGGGGAGTGCCCCGGTATCGTATCACCATCACCTTTATCTTTACCGTTTTTCTTAGTTCGATCCTTTTGGTAATATCTTGATCTAGTAGAATCAAAGTTCTTGGTATGATCTAGTTGTGAGTTTTGCTTTATTATCCTTCTATGTAATCGAGTTCGTGAGCTATATAATAAAGATTAGTGTTGAGTCAAGGGCTTGATTATTTTTTCCATGATCCCAAGTGAATAAAGGAAAAGAGAAAGAAATAAAAAGAAACAAAGAGATCATGTGAGTCTTATGGAGAGTAATGAGGTCACATAGGAAGAGTATGATGAATAAAAGTTATTTAGGGTTGACAAACATAGTTTTGGTCATCATTGCAATTAATAGGAAGTAATAAATAAAGAGAGGTCTTCACATATAAATATAGTATCTTGGACATCTTTTATGATTGTGAGCACTCATTAAAATATGACATGCTAAAGAGTTGACATTGGACAAGGAAGACAACATAATGGGTTATGTTTTCTTACATCTGAGATAAATTATATTGTCTTGGATCCTCCAACATGTTGAGCTTGCCTTTCTCCCTCATGCTAGCCAAATTCATTGCACCAAGTAGAGATACTACTTGTGCTTCCAAATACCCTTAAACCAGTTTTGCCATGAGAGTCCACCATATCTACCTATGGATTGAGTAAGATCCATCAAGTAAGTTGTCATCGGTGCAAGCAATAAAAATATTGCTCTCTAAATATGTATGATTGATTGGTGTGGAGGAAATAAGCTTTATACGATCGTGTGATATGGAAGTAATAAAAGCGACAGACTGCATAATAAAGGTCCATATCACAAGTGGCAATATAAAGTGAAGTTCTTTCACATTAGGATTTTGTGCATCCAACCATAAAAGCGCATGACAACCTCTACTTCCCTCTGCGAAGGGCCTATCTTTTACTTTTATCTCCTATACTGCAAAAGAGTCATGGTGATCTTCACCCTTCCTTTTTACATTTTATCCTTTGGCAAGCACAATATGTTGGAAAGATCCTGGTATATATGGCTAATTGGAAGTGGGTTTTCATGAACTATTACTGTTGACATTACCCTTGAGGTAAAACTTTGGGAGGTAAAACTATAAGCCCCTATCTTTCTCTGTGTCCAATTAAAACTCCATACCCATAAGTATTGCGTGAGTGTCAGCAATTGTGACAGATTATATGATAGTTGAGTATGTGGACTTGCTGAAAAGCTCTTATACATTGACTCTTTCCTATGTTATGATAAATTACAATTGCCTCAATGACTAAGATTATAGTTTGTTAGCTTTCAATGAAGTTTACGATTCATACTTGATATTGTGATTGAATTATTACTCTAGCATAAGATATCATATGACAAGAATTACATAAGTTGTTGCTCTAAGAATGATCATGATGCCCTCATGTCCGTATTTTATTTTTATCGACACCTTCATATCTAAACATGTGGACATATTTTTCGATTTCGGCTTTTCGCTTGAGGACAAGCGAGGTCTAAGCTTGGGGGAGTTGATACGTCCATTTTGCATCATGCTTTTATATCAATATTTATTGCATTATGGGTTGTTATTACACATTATGTCACAATACTTATGCCTATTTCTCTTATTTTACAAGGTTTACATAAAGAGGGAGAATGCCGGCAACTGGGATTCTGGCTGGAAAAGGAGCAAATATTAGAGACCTATTCTGCACAGCTCCAAAAGTCCTAAAACTTCACGGATGATGTTTTCCAAATATATAAAAAACATTGAGCACAAGAACTTCACCAGGGGGGCCACACCCTGCCCACGAGGGTGGGGGCGCGCCCTACCCCCCTGGGCGCGCCCCCTACCTCGTGGGCCCCCTGGTGGCCCTCCGGTGACCATCTTCTGCTATATGGACTCTTTCGATGGGAAAAAAATCATAAGCCATCTTCTCGGACGAAACTCCGCCGCCACGAGGAGGAACCTTGGCGGAGCCAATCTAGGGTTCTGGCGGGGTTGTTCTACCGGGAAACTTCCCTCCCGGAGGGGGAAATCATCGCCATCGTCATCACCAACATTCCTATCATCGGGAGAGGGCAATCTCCATCAGCATCTTCATCAGCACCATCTCATCTCAAAACCCTAGTTCATCTCTTGTATCCAATTCTTGTCTCCAAGTCCGGGATTGGTGCTAGTAGGTTGCTAGTAGTGTTAATTACTCCTTGTAGTTGATGCTAGTTGGTTTAATTGGTGGAAAATCATATGTTCAGATCCTATATGCACATTAATACCCCTCTGATTATGAACATCTTTATGCTTTGTGAGTAGTTACTTTTGTTCCTAAGGACATGGGAGAAGTCTTGCTATTAGTAGTCATGTGAATTTGGTATTCGTTCGATATTTTGATGAGATGTATGTTGTCTCTCCTCTAGTGGTGTTATGTGAACGTCGACTACATGACACTTCACCATTGTTTGGGCCTAGAGGAAGGCATTGGGAAGTAATAAGTAGATGATGGGTTGCTAGAGTGACAGAAGCTTAAACCCTAGTTTATGCGTTGCTTCGTAAGGGGTTGATTTGGATCCATATGTTTCATGCTATGGTTAGGTTTACCTTAATACTTTTGTTGTATTTGCGGATGCTTGCAATAGAGGTTAATCATAAGTGGGATGTTTGTCCAAGTAAGGGCAGGACCCAAGCACCGGTCCACCCACATACCAAATTATCAAAGTACCAAACGCGAATCATATGAGCGTGATGAAAACTAGCTTGACGATATTCCCATGTTTCCTCGGAGCGCTTAACATCATATAAGAGTTTGTCCAGGCTTGTCCTTTGCTACAAAAAGGATTGGGCCACCTTGCTGCACCTTATTTACTTTTGTTACTTGTTGCTCGTTACAAATTATCTTATCACAAAACTATCTGTTACCACTTATTTCAGAACTTGCAGAGAATACCTTGCTGGAAACCGCTTATCATTTCCTTCTGCTCCTCGTTGGGTTTGACACTCTTACTTATCGAAAGGACTACGATAGATCCCCTATACTTGTGGGTCATCAATCGCTACAGGTGAGAAGGTCTCATCGTAGTCAACTCCTTGAACTTGTCGAAAACCTTTCGCAACAAGTCGAGCTTTGTAGACAGTAACATTACCATCAGCGTATATCTTCTTTTTGAAGATCCATTTATTCTCGATGGCTTGTCGATCATTGGGCAAGTCAACCAAAGTCCACACTTTGTTCTCATACATGGATCCCATCTCAGATTTCATGGCCTCAAGCCATTTTTCGGAATCTGGGCTCATCGTCGCTTCCTCATAGTTCGTAGGTTCGTCATGGTCAAGTAACACGACCTCCAGAATAGGATTACCATACCACTCTGGTGCGGATCTTGCTCCGGTTGACCTACGAGTTTCGGTAGTAACTTGATCTGAAGTTTTATGATCATCATCATTGGCTTCCTCACTAATTGGTGTAGGTGTCACAGGAACCGGTTTCTGTGATGAACTACTTTCCAATAAGGGAGCAGGTACAGTTACCTCATCAAGTTCTACTTTCCTCCCACTCACTTCTTTTGAGAGAAACTCCTTCTCTAGAAAGGATCCATTCTTAGCAACGAAAGTCTTGCCTTCAGATCTGTGATAGAAGGTGTACCCAGCAGTTTCCTTTGGGTATCCTATGAAGACACATTTCTCCGATTTGGGTTCGAGCTTATCAGGTTGAAGCTTTTTCACATACGCATCGCAGCCCCAAACTTTAAGAAATGACAACTTTGGTTTCTTGCCAAACAATAGTTCATAAGGCGTCGTCTCAACGGATTTTGATGGTGCCCCATTTAACGTGAATGCAGCCGTATCTAAAGCATAACCCCAAAACGATAGCGGTAAATCAGTAAGAGATATCATAGATCGCACCATATCTAGTAAAGTATCATTACGACGTTTGGACACACCATTACGCTATGGTGTTCCGGGTGGCATGAGTTGCGAAACTATTCCGCATTGTTTCAAATGTAGACCAAACTCGTAACTCAAATATTCTCCTCCGCAATCATATCGTAGAAACTTTATTTTCTTGTTATGATGATTTTCCACTTCACTCTCAAATTCTTTGAACTTTTCAAATGTTTCAGACTTATGTTTCATGAAGTAGATATACCCATATGTGCTCAAATCATCTGTGAAGGTTAGAAAATAACAATACCCACCGCGAGCCTCAATATTCATTGGACCACATACATCAGTATGTATGATTTCCAACAAATCTGTTGCTCACTCCATTGTTTCGGAGAATGGCGTTTTAGTCATCTTGCCCATGAGGCATGGTTTGCAAGTACCAAGTGATTCATAATCAAGTGATTCCAAAAGTCCATCAGTACGAAGTTTCTTCATGCGCTTTACACCAATATGACCCAAACGGCAGTGCCAAAAATAAGTTGCACTATCATTATCAACTCTGCATCTTTTGGCTTCAACATTATGAATATGTGTGTCACTACTATCGATATTTAACACAAATAGAGCACTCTTCAAGGGTGCATGACCATAAAAGATATTAGTCATATAAATAGAACAACCATTATTCTCATATTTAAATGAATAACCGTCTCGCATCAAACAAGATCCAGATATAATGTTCATGCTCAACGCTGGCACCAAATAACAATTATTCAGGTCTAAAACTAATCCCGAAGGTAGATGTAGAGGTAGCGTGCCGACGGCGATCACATCGGCTTTGGAACCATTTCACACTCGCATCGTCACCTCGTCCTTGGCCAGTCTTCGCTTAATCCGTAGTCCTTGTTTCGAGTTTCAAATATTTGCAACAGAACCAGTATCAAATACCCAGGTGCTACTGCGAGCTCTGGTAAGGTACACATCAATAACATGTATATCACATATACCTTTGTTCACCTTGCCATCCTTCTTATCCGCCAAATACTTGGGGCAGTTCCGCTTCCAGTGACTAGTCCCTTTGCAGTAGAAGCACTCAGTCTCAGGTTTAGGTCCAGATTTGGGTTTCTTCTCTTGAGCAGCAACTTGTTTACTATTCTTCTTGAAGTTCTCCTTCTTCTTCCCTTTACCCTTTTTCTTGAAACTGGTGGTCTTGTTGACCATCAACACTTGATGCTCCTTCTTGATTTCTACCTCCGTAGCCTTTAGCATTGCGAAGAGCTCAGGAATTGTCTTATCCATCCCTTGCATATTATAGTTCATCACAAAGCTTTTGTAGCTTGGTGGCAGTGATTGAAGAACTCTGTCAATGACACTATCAACAAGAAGATTAACTCCTAGTTGAGTCAACATAACACCACTAGAGGAGAGACAACATACATCTCATCAAAATAACGAACGAATACCAAATTCACATGACTACTAATAGCAAGACTTCTCCCATGTCCTTAGGAACAAATGTAACTACTCACAAAGCATAATCATGTTCATAATCAGATGGGTATTAATATGCATATAGGATCTGAACATATGATCTTCCACCAAATAAACCAACTAGCATCAACTACACGGAGTAATTAACACTACTAGCAATCTACTAGTACCAATCCCGGACTTGGAGACAAGAATTGGATACAAGAGATGAACTAGGGTTTTGAGAAGAGATGGTGCTGGTGAAGATGTTGATGGAGATTGCCCTCTCCCGATGAGAGGAGCGTTGGTGATGATGATGGCGATGATTTCCCCCTCCCGAAGGGAAGTTTCCCCGGCAGAATAGCTCCGCCAGAGCCCTAGATTGGTTCCGCCTCGTGCCGGCGGAGTTTCATTCGAGAAGATGGCTTATGATTTTTTCCTCATCGAAACACTTCATATAGCAGAAGATGGCCATCGGAGGGCCACCAGGGGGCCCACGAGGTAGGGGGGCGTGCCCAGGGGGGTAGGGTGCGCCCCCACCCTCGTGGGCAGGGTGTGGCCCCCCTAGTGAACTTCTTGCTCTCAGTAATTTTTATATATTCCAAAAACGTCTTCCGTGAAGTTTCAGGACTTTTGGAGCTGTGCAGAATAGGTCTCTAATATTTGCTCCTTTTCCAACCCAGAATCCCAGCTGCCGGCATTCTCCCTCTTTATGTAAACCTTGTAAAATAAGAGAGAATAGGCATAAGTATTGTGACATAATGTGTAATAACAGCCCATAATGCAATAAATATCGATATAAAAGGATGATGCAAAATGGACGTATCAACTCCCCCAAGCTTAGACCTCGCTTGTCCTCAAGCGAAAGCCGAAATCGAAAAATATGTCCACATGTTTAGAGATACAGGTGTCGATAAAAGTAAAATACGGACATGAGGGCATCATGATCATTCTTAGAACAACAACTTATATAATTCTTGTCATATGATTTCTTATGCTAGAGTAATAATTCAATCACAATTTCAAGTATGAATTGTAAACTTCATTGAAAACTAACAAACTATAATCTCAGTCATTGGAGCAATTGCAATTTATCATAACATAGGAAAGAGTCAATATATAAGAGCTTTTCAGCAAGTCCACATACTCAACTATCATATAGTCTTTCACAATTGCTGACACTCACACAATACTTATGGGTATGGAGTTTTAATCGGACACAGAGAAAGATAGGGGCTTATAGTTTTGCCTCCCAACGTTTTACCTCAAGGGTAATGTCAACAATAATAGTTCATGAAAACTCACAACCAATTAGCCATATATACCAGGATCTTTCCAACATACTGTGCTTGCCAAAGGATAAAATGTAAAAAGGAAGGGTGAAGATCACCATGACTCTTATGCAAGGTAGGATATAAAAGTAAAAGATAGGCCCTTCGCAGAGGGAAGTTGCTACCTCTTGAGCACTGCGTTGGTTTTCCCCGAAGAGGAAGGGATGATGCAGCAAAGTAGCGTAAGTATTTCCCTGAGTTTTTGAGAACCAAGGTATCAATCCAGTAGGAGGCTACGCGCGAGTCCCTCGTACCTGCACAAAACAAATAAATCCTCGCAACCAACGGGAATAGGGGTTGTCAATCCCTACACGGCCACTTACGAGAGTGAGATCTGATAGATATGATAAGATAATATTTTTGGTATTTTTGTGATAAAGATGCAAAGTAAAAAAGCAAAGGAAATAACTAAGTAGTAGGAGATTAATATGATGAAGATAGACCCGGGGGCCATAGGTTTCACTAGTGGCTTCTCTCGAGAGCGTAAGTATTCTATGGTGGGTGAACAAATTACTGTTGAGCAATTGACAGAATTGAGCATAGTTATGAGAATATCTAGGTATGATCATGTATATAGGCATCACGTCCGAGACAAGTAGACCGACTCCTGCCTGCATCTACTACTATTACTCCACTCATCGACCACTATCCAGCATGCATCTAGAGTATTAAGTTAAAAACAGAGTAACGCCTTAAGCAAGATGACATGATGTAGAGGGATAGACTCATGCAATATGATGAAAACCCCATCTTGTTATCCTCGATGGCAACAATACAATACGTGCCTTGCTGCCCCTACTGTCACTCGAAAAGGACACCGCAAGATTGAACCCAAAGATAAGCACTTCTCCCATTGCAAGAAAGGTCAATCTAGTAGGCCAAACCAAACTGATAATTCGAAGAGACTTGCAAAGATAACCAATCATACATAAAAGAATTTAGAGAAGATTCAAATATTGTTCATAGATATACTTGATTATAAACCCACAATTCATCTATCTCAAAAAACACACCGCAAAAGAAGATTACATCGAATAGTTCTCCACAAGAGAGGGGGAGAACATTGTATTGAGATCCAAAAAGGGAGAAGAAGCCATCTAGCTAATAACTATGGACCCGTAGGTCTGAGGTAAACTACTCACACTTCATCGGAGGGGCTATGGTGTTGATGTAGAAGCCCTCTGTGATCGATGCCCCCTCCGGCGGAGCTCCAGAACAGGCCCCAAGATGGGATCTCGTGGATACAGAAAGTTGCGGCGGTGGAATTAGGTTTTTGGCTCCGTCTCTGATCATTTGTGGGTATGTAGGTATATATAGGAGGAAGGAGTATGTCGATGGAGCAACAGGGGGCCCACAAGGGTGGAGGGCGCGCCTAGGGGGTAGGGGTAGGCATGCCCCCTACCTCGTGGCCTCCTCTTTTGTGTCTTGACGTAGGGTCCAAGTCTCCCGGGTCTTGTTCATTGAGAAAATCACGTTCCCGAAGATTTCATTCCGTTTGGACTCCGTTTGATATTCCTTTTCTTCGAAACCCTAAAACAAGCAAAAAACAACAATTCTGGGTTGGGCCGCCGGTTAATAGGTTAGTCCCAAAAATAATATAAAAGTGGATAATAAAGCCCAATAATGTCCAAAATTGTATATAATATAGCATGGAGGATCAAAAATTATAGATACGTTGGAGACGTATCAAGCATCCCCAAGCTTAATTCCTGCTCGTCCTCGAGTAGGTAAATGATAAAAACAGAATTTTTGATGCGGAGTGCTACTTGGCATAATTTTAATGTAATTCTTCATAATTGTGGTAAGAGTATTCAGATCCGAAAGATTCAAGACAAAAGTTCATATTGACATAAAAATAATAATACTTCAAGCATACTAACTAAGCAATTATGTCTTCTCAAAATAACATGGTCAAAGAAAGTTCATCCCTACAAAATCATATAGTTTAGTCATGCTCCATTTTCGTCACACAAGAATGCTCTCATAATGCACAACCCCGATGACAAGCCAAGCAATTGTTTCATACTTTAGTAATCTCAAACCTATAAACTTTCACGCAATATATGAGCGCGAGCCATGGACATAGCACTATGGGTGGAACAGAATATAATGAGGGGGTTATGTGGAGAAGACAAAAAGGAGAAAGTCTCACATCAACGAGGCTAATCAATGGGCTATGGAGATTCCCACCGATTGATGTTAATGCAAGGAATAGGGATTGCCATGCAACGGATGTACTAGAGCTATAAATGTATGAAAGCTCAACAAAAGAAACTAAGTGGGTGTGCATCCAACTTGCTTGCTCACGGAGACCTAGGGCACTTAAGGAGGCCCATTGTTGGAATATACAAGCCAAGTTCTATAATGAAATTTCCCACTAGTATATGAAAGTGATAAAACAAGAGACTCTCTATCATGAAGATTATGGTGCTACTTTGAAGCACAAGTGTGGCAAAGGATAGTAACATTGTCCCTTCTCTCTTTTTCTCTCATTTTTTTGGGCCTTCTCTTTTTTTATGGCCTTTCTTTTTTTATAATTCCTCACTTGGGACAATGCTCTAGAAAATGATGATCATCACACTTCTATTTATTTACACCTCAATGATTACAACTCAATACTAGAACAAAAGATGGCTCTATATGAATGCCTCCGGCGGTGTACCGGGATATGCAATGGACCAAGAGTGACATGTGTGAAAGAATTATGAACGGTGACTTTGCCACAAATACTATGTCAACTACATGACCATGCTAAGCAATATGACAATAATGAATGTGTCATGATAAACGGAATGGTGAAAAGTTGCATGGCAATATATCTCGGAATGGCTATGGAGATGCCATAATAGGTAGGTATGGTGGCTGTTTTGAGGAAGATATAAGGAGGTTTATGTGTGAAAGAGCGTATCATATCACGGGGTTTGGATGCACCGGCGAAGTTTGCGCCAACTTTCAATGTGAGAAGGGGCAATGCACGGTACCGAAGAGGCTAGCAAGGATGGAAGGGTGAGAGTGCGTATAATCCATGGACTCAACATTAGTCATAAAGAACTCACATACTTATTGCAAAAATCTACAAGTGATCAAAAACCTCGACACTACGCGCATGCTCCTAGGGGGATAGATTGGTAGGAAAAGACCATCGCTCGTCCTCGACCGCCACTCTTAAGGAGGACAATCAAATAACACCTCATGTTTCAAATTTGTTACATGACGTTTGCCATACGTGCATGCTACGGGACTTGCAAACTTCAACACAAGCATTTCTCAATTTCACAACTACTCAACTAGCACGACTTTGATATTATTACATCCATATCTCAAAACAATCATGAAGCATCAAACTTCTCTTAGTATTCAAAACACTCATAAGAAAATTTTACTAATCTTGAATACCTAGCATATTAGGATTTTAAGCAAATTACCATGCTATTTAAGACTCTCAAAATAATCTAAGTGAAGCATGAGCGATCAATAGTTTCTATAAAACAAATCCACCATCGTGCTCTAAAAGATATAAGTGAAGTACTAGAGCAAAACTATATAACTCAAAAGATATAAGCGAAGCACATAGAGTATTCTAACAAATTCCAAATCATGTATGGCTCTCTCAAAAGGTGTGTACAGCAAGTATGATTGTGGTAAACTAAAAAGTAAAGACTCAAATAATACAAGACGCTCCAAGCAAAACACATATCATGTGGCGAATAAAAATATAGCTCTAAGTAAAGTTACCGATAGAAGTAGACGAAAGAGGGGATGCCTTCCGGGGCATCCCCAAGCTTTGGCTTTTAGGTGTCCTTAGATTATATTGGGGGTGCCATGGGCATCCCCAAGCTTAGGCTCTTGCCACTCCTTGTTCCATAATCCATCAAATCTTTACCCAAAACATGAAAACTTCACAACACAAAACTCAAAGTAGAAAATCTCGTGAGCTCCGTTAGCGAAAGAAAACAAAAGACCACTTCAAGATACTGTAATGAACTCATTATTTATTTATATTGGTGTTATACCTACTGTATTCCAAATTATCTATGGTTTATAAACTATTTTACTAGCCATAGATTCATCAAAATAAGCAAACAACACACGAAAAACAGAAAATGTCAAAAACAGAACAGTCTGTAGTAATCTGTAGCTAACGCAAACTCTGGAACCCCAAAAATTCTAAAATAAATTTCTGTACGTGAGGAATTTATCTATTAATTATATTCAAAAATAATTAACTAAATAGCACTTTCCAAATAAAAATGGCATTGGTTCTCGTGAGGGCTAAAGTTTCTGTTTTTTACAGCAAGTCTAACAAGACTTTCCCCAAGTCTTCCGAGCGGTTCTACTTGGCACGAACACTAATTAAACACAAAAACACAACCAAAACAGAGGCTAGATAAATTATTTATTACTAAACAGGAGCAAAAAGCAAGGAATAAAAATAAAATTGGGTTGCCTCCCAACAAGCGCTATCGTTTAACGCCCCTAGCTAGGCATAACAAGCAAGGATAGATCTAGGTATTGCCATCTTTGGTAGGCAATCCATAAGTGGCTCTCATAATAGATTCATAAGGTAATTTAATTTTATTTCTAGGAAAGTTTTCCATGCCTTTCCTTAATGGGAATTGGAATCTAATATTTCCTTCCTTCATATCAATAATCGCACCAATCGTTCTAAGGAAAGGTCTATCGAGAATAATAGGACATGAGGGATTGCAATCTATGTCAAGAACAATAAAATCTACGGGCACATAATTTCTATTTGCAACAATAAGAACATCATTAATTCTTCCCATAGGTTTCTTAATAGTGGAATCCGAAAGGTGCAAGTTTAAAGAGCAATCATCAAAATCACGGAAACCTAACAAATCACACAAAGTCTTTGGAATCGTGGAAACACTAGCACCCAAATCACATAAAGCATAACATTCATGATCTTTAATTTTAATTTTAATAGTTGGTTCCCACTCATCATAAAGTTTTCTAGGGATAGAAACTTCCAATTCAAGTTTTTCTTCATAAGATTGCATCAAGGCATCAACGATATGTTTAGTAAATGCTTTATTTTGACTATAAGCATGAGGAGAATTTAGCACGGATTGTAAAAAGGAAATACAATCAATCAAAGAGCAATTTTCATAGTTAAATTCCTTGAAATCCATAATGGTGGGTTTAGCAACATCTAGGGTTTTAATTTCTTCAATCCCCCTTTTTATCAATTTTAACATCAAGATCAAAAAATTCAGAATTCTTGGAACGCCTTCTAGGTAAAGGTGGATCATATTCAGTCCCATCATTATCAAGATTCATATTGCAAAAAAAGATTTAATAGGGGACACATCAATAACTTTTAGATCTTCATCATTATTTTCATAGGAACTAGAAGAACACGCTCTTATAAAGGCATCTTTCTTAGAACGCATCCTAACGATTCTTTCTTTGCACTCATCAATGGAAATTCTCATGGCTTTGAGAGACTCATTGATATCATGCTTAGGTGGAATAGATCTAAGTTTCAAATAATAAACATCAAGAGAAATTCTATTAACGTTCCTAGCCAACTCATCAATCTTAAGCAATTTTTCTTCAATCAAAGCATTAAAATTCTTTTGCGAAGTAATAAATTCTTTAATATTAGATTCAAAATCAGAGGGTATCTTATTATAATTTCCATAAGAATTGTTGTAGGAATTACCATAATTATTAGAGGGATTACTAGGATAAGGCCTAGGATTAAAATTTCCTCTATACGCATTGTTACCAAAATTGTTCCTACCAACAAAATTCACATCCATAGATTCATTATTATTCTCAATCAAAGTAGACAAGGGCATATCGTTAAGATCAGAAGAAACACTCTTATTAGCAAATAATTTCATAAGTTCATCCATCTTTCCACTCAAAACATTAATTTCTTCTATCGCATGCACCTTTTTATTAGTAGATCTTTCAGTATGCCATTGAGAATAATTAACTATAATATTATCTAGGAGTTTAGTAGTTTCTCCTAAAGTGATTTCCATAAAAGTGCCTCCCGCGGCCGAATCTAAAAGATTTCTAGAATAAAAATTCAATCCGGCATAAAAGTTTTGTATAATCATCCACAAATTTAAACCATGAGTAGGGCAATTACGTATCATTAGTTTCAATCTCTCCCAAGCTTGTGCAACATGTTCATGATCAAGTTGCTTAAAATTCATAATATCGTTTCTAAGAGAGATGATCTTAGCGGGAGGAAAATACTTAGAGACAAAAGCATCCTTGCACTTGTTCCATGAATCAATACTATTTTTAGGCAAAGACGAAAACCAAGCTTTAGCACGATCTCTAAGCGAAAAAGGAAATAGATTCAATTTAACAATATCATTATCCACATCTTTCTTATTTTGCATATCACACAAATCAACGAAGCTATTTAGATGGGTAGCGGCATCTTCACTAGGAAGGCCAGAAAACGGATCTTTCATGACAAGATTCAGCAAAGCAGTATTAATTTCACAAGATTCAGCATCGGTAAGAGGAGCAATCGGAGTGATAATAAAATCATTGTTGTTGGTATTGGTGAAGTCACATAACTTAGTATTATCTTGAGCCATCGTGACAAGCAAACGAACTAACACACAAGCAAACAAAAAGCAAGCGGGCAAAAAGAGGCAAATAGAGAAAGAGAGGGAGGATAGAGAGAGAGGGCAAATAAAACGGCAAGGGTGAAGTGGGGGAGAGGAAAATGAGAGGCAATGGCAAATAATGTAATGCGGGAGATAAGGGTATGTGATGGGTACTTGGTATGTTGACTTTTGCATAGACCTCCCCGGCAACGGTGCCAGAAATCCTTCTTGCTACCTCTTGAGCACTACGTTGGTTTTCCCCGAAGAGGAAGGGATGATGCAGCAAAGTAGCGTAAGTATTTCCCTCAGTTTTTTAGAACCAAGGTATCAATCCAGTAGGAGGCTACGCGCGAGTCCCTCGTACCTGCACAAAACAAATAAATCCTCGCAACCAACGTGAATAGGGATTGTCAATCCCTACACGGCCACTTATGAGAGTGAGATCTGATAGATATGATAAGATAATATTTTTGGTATTTTTATGATAAAGATGCAAAGTAAAATAAAGGCAAATTAAAAAAGCAAAGTAAATAACTAAGTAGTAGGAGATTAATATGATGAAGATAGACCCGGGGGCCATAGGTTTCACTAGTGGCTTCTCTTGGGAGCATAAGTATTCTAAGGTGGGTGAACAAATTACTGTTTAGCAATTGACAGAATTGAGTATAGTTATGAGAATATCTAGGTATGATCATGTATATAGGCATCACGTCCAAGACAAGTAGACCGACTCATGCCTGCATCTACTACTATTACTCCACTCATCGACCGCTATCCAACATGCATCTAGAGTATTAAGTTAAAAACAGAGTAACGCCTTAAGCAAGATGACATGATGTAGAGGGATACTCATGCAATATGATGAAAACCCCATCTTGTTATCCTCGATGGCAACAATACAATACGTGCCTTGCTGCCCCTACTGTCACTGGGAAAGTACACCACAAGATTGAACCCAAAGCTAAGCACTTCTCCCATTGCAAGAAAGATCAATCTAGTAGGCCAAACCAAACTAATAATTTGAAGAGACTTGCAAAGATAACCAATCATACATAAAAAAATTCAGAGAAGATTCAAATATTGTTCATAGATAGACTTGATCATAAACCCACAATTCAGCTGTCTCAACAAACACACCGCGAAAGAAGATTACATCGAATAGTTCTCCACAAGAGAGGGGGAGAACATTGTATTGAGATCCAAAAAGAGAGAAGAAGCCATCTAGCTAATAACTATAGACCCGTAGGTCTGAGGTAAACTACTCACACTTCATCGGAGGGGCTATGGTGTTGATGTAGAAGCCCTCCATGATCGATGCCCCCTCCGGCGGAGCTCCGGAAAAGGCCCCAAGATGGGATCTCGTGGATACAGAAAGTTGCGGCGGTGGAATTAGGTTTTTGGCTCCGTCTCTGATCGTTTGGGGGTACGTAGGTATATATAGGAGGAAGGAGTACGTCGGTGGAGCAACAGGGGGCCCACGAGGGTGGAGGGCGCGCCTGGGGGGGCAGGGGTAGGCGCGCCCCCTACCTTGTGGCCTCCTCTTTTGTGTCTTGACGTATGGTCCAAGTCTCCCGAGTCTTGTTCGTTGAGAAAATCACGTTCCCGAAGGTTTCATTCCGGTTGGACTCCGTTTGATATTCCTTTTCTTCGAAACCCTAAAATAGGCAAAAAAATAGCAATTCTAGGTTGGGCCTCCGGTTAATAGGTTAGTCCCAAAAATAATATAAAAGTGGATAATAAAGCCCAATAATGTCCAAAACAGTAGATGATATGGCATGGAGCAATCAAAAATTATAGATACGTTGGAGACGTATCAGAAGCAGAGGTTGTCATGCGATTTTATGGTTGGATGCACAAAATCTTAATGCGAAAGAACATCACTTTATATTGCCACTTGTGATATGGACCTTTATTATGCAGTCCGTCATTTTTATTTCTTCCATATCACACAATCGTATAAAGCTTATTTTCTCCCACACTAATAAGTCATACATATTTAGAGAGCAATTTTTATTGCTTGCACCGATGACAACTTACTTGGAGGATCTTAGTCAATCCATAGGTAGGTATGGTGGACTCTCATGGCAAAACTGGTTTAAGGGTATTTGGAAGCACAAGTAGTATCTCTACTTGGTGCGATGAATTTGGCTAGCATGAGGGGGAAAGGCAAGCTCAAGCATGTTGGATGATCCATGACAATATAATTTATCTCAGATGTAAGAAAGCATAACCCATTGCGTTGTCTTCCTTGTCCAATGTAAACTCTTTAGCATGTCATATTTTAATGAGTGCTCACAATCATAAAAGATTTCCAAGATAGTATATTTATATGTGAAGACCTCTCTTTCTTTATTACTTCCTATTAATTGCAACGATGACCAAAACCATGTTTGTGAACTCTCAACAACTTTTATTCATCATACTTTTCTATGTGAGCTCATTACTCTCCATAAGATCCATATGATCTCTTTGTTTCCTTTATTTATTTATTTCTCTTTTCTTTTATTCACTTAGGATCATGGCAAAATAATCAAGCCCTTGACTCAACACTAATCTTTATTATATATAGCTCACGGACTCGATTACATAGAAGGATCATAAAGCAAAACTCAAAACTAGATGATGCCATAAACTTTATTCTACTAGATCAAGATATTACCAAAAGGATCGAACTAAGGAAAACGGTAAAGATAAAAGTGATGGTGATACGATAGCGGGGCACTCCCCCAAGCTTGGTAGTTGCCAAGGGGAGTGCCCATACCAGATACTCAATTCTTCTTTGTTGGTGGAGAAGGTGATGGTTTTGTTGATGGCGTAGGCTTGTCGTCCTTCTTCCAAGGCATAGGCTCACCATCATAGAAGGATGATCGAGTCTCCTGAAACCTCAAATCTGCAGCCAAACTCATCCTCTTGAATCTATATTCATACTCACAGTTTTGATTTTGCAGGTCATAGATCTGGGCTTGGAGGTGCTCGATTTTCTCATGAAGCTTGAAGATGGCCTCCCCAATGTCCTTGACGTCCAGCTTGTGGTTGTTGGTGAACTCCGTGATCATAATGTGATTGGAATCGAGTCCACGCTCCACCATCTCCTGACACTTGAAAACTTCTTGCTCCAATGCCTCGAGCCTTGCCTCTGTGCTTCCGATCTTCCTTGGTCCCTCAACATCGCGGATGTGCAACAACCCCTCACGCATCTCAATGGTTTGAGGGTGTTGCAGCACCTCCCCGAGGTAGGGGTTGATGACCTTCTCAAAGAACTAGTCCTTGGGGGCACTTGGAGACGACATGACGTCCTGGATCTGTCAGAAAAGCAGCTCGAAACAAAGACAAGAGATTTTTGCATGATACGGGAGTCAAAACCTCTCGGAGATTATATAATGAATTTTTACCAACCAAAATATGTGTCGTGTACGAAAACGGAGTCCGGAAAGCGCACGAGGTGCCCACGAGGTAGGGGGCGCGCCCAGGAGGGTAGGGCGCACCCTCCACCCTCGTGGAGCCCTCGTGTCCTTCCCGGACAGCTTCTTATTTTTCTATTTTTCTAAATATTCCAAAACGGAGAAATATTGCCTTAAAAACTATTTTGGAGTCGGTTTACTTACCGTACCACATACCTATTCCTTTTCGGAGTCTAAAACGTTCCGGAAAGTGTCCCTTATGTATTCCTCCGGGGTTACGGTTTAAATAACATTGGTTTCAACATTTATGGGATTACCTGAGATATAATGTTTGATTCTTTGACCGTTCACCACCTTCGGATTTGTGCCTTCGAAGTTGTTGATTTTTATGGCACCAGAACGATAGACCTCCTCGATAACGTAAGGACCTTCCCATTTAGAGAGAAGTTTTCCTGCAAAAAATCTTAAACAAGAGTTGTATAGCAATACATAATCACCTATATTAAACTCACGCTTTTGTATCCTTTTATCATGCCATCTTTTAACTTTTTCTTTAAACAACTTGGCATTTTCGTAGGCTTGGGTCCTCCATTCATCAAGTGAGCTAATATCAAATAACCTCTTCTCACTGGCAAGTTTAAAATCATAATTGATCTCTTTAATAGCCCAATATGCCTTGTGTTCTAGTTCGAGAGGTAAGTGACATGCTTTTCCATAAACCATTTTATACGAGACATGCCCATAGGATTTTTATATGCAGTTCTATAGGACCATAATGCATCATCAAGTTTCTTGGACCAATTCTTTCTAGATCTATTAACAGTCTTTTGCAAAATTAATTTGAGATCTCTACTGCTCAATTCTACTTGACCACTAGACTGTGGGTGATAAGGAGATGCAATTCTATGATTAACATCATATTTAGCAAGCATTTTACGGAAAGCACCATGAATAAAATGTGAACCACCATCAGTCATTAAATATCTAGGGACTCCAAACCTTGGAAAAATAACTTCTTTGAGCATTTTAATAGAAGTGTTATGATCAGCACTACTAGTTGGAATAGCTTCTACCCACTTAGTAACGTAATCAACAGCAACTAAAATATGTGTATAACCAATAGAGGCAGGAAAAGGTCCCATATAGTCAAAGCCCCAAACATCAAATGGTTCAATAACGAGTGAATAGTTCATAGGCATTTCTTGACGTCTACTAATATTACCAATTCTTTGACATTCATCACAAGATAAGACAAACTTACGGGCATCTTTGAAGAGAGT
Source organism: Triticum urartu (assembly GCF_003073215.2). Taxonomy (NCBI): domain Eukaryota; kingdom Viridiplantae; phylum Streptophyta; class Magnoliopsida; order Poales; family Poaceae; genus Triticum; species Triticum urartu. The sequence goes on along the minus strand of NC_053023.1, from coordinate 605,798,463 downwards.
AGGCCAATAAAAACCAGATTGCAATACCTTATGTGCAGTTCTATCTCCAGCATGGTGTCCTCCATAAGCTTCAGAGTGACACTTGCGTAGGATCTGTTTCTGTTCATGCTCAGGTACACAACGTCTAATAACACCATCTACTCCTTTATAAAGATGTGGGTCATCCCAAAAGTAATGTCTCAAATCATAGAAGAACTTTTTCTTTTGCTGGTATGTGAAACTAGGTGGTATGAATTTGGCAACAATGTAATTAGCATAATCAGCATACCATGGAGTAGTATGAGAAGCATTTATGACATTTAATTGCTCATCACGAAAGCTATCATCAATAGGTAGTGGGTCATCAAGCACATTTTCTAACCTAGACAAGTTGTCTGCAACGGGGTTCTCAGCTCCATTTCTATCAACAATATGTAAATAAAATTCTTGTAGCAAGAGAACCCATCTAATAATTCTAGGTTTATCATCTTTCTTTTCCATAAAATATTTAATAGCAGCATGATCAGTGTGAATAGTTACTTTAGAATCAACAATATAAGGTCTGAACTTATCACAAGCAAATACAACTGCTAAGAATTCTTTTTCAGTAGTAGCATAATTTCTTTGAGCATTGTCTAGGGTTTTACTATCATATTGAATAACGTTTAATTTCTTATCAACTCTCTGCCCTAAAACAACACCTACAACATAATCACTAGTATCACACATAATTTCAAAGGGTAAATTCCAATCAGGTGGCTGAACAATAGGTGCAGAGATCAATGCTTTCTTAAGTATTTCAAATGCTTCTACACAATCATCATCAAAGACAAATGGTATATCTTTTTGTAATAAATTAGTCATAGGCCGAGAGATTTTTGAGAAGTCCTTAATGAACCTCCTATAAAATCCGGCATGACCAAGGAAACTTCTTATACCTTTGATGTCCTTGGGGCATGGCATCTTTTCAATAGCATCAACCTTGGCTTTATCAACTTCAATACCTCTTTCAGAAACTTTATGCCCCAAGACAATACCTTCATTAACCATAAAGTGGCACTTTTCCCAATTCAAGACAAGATTAGTTTCTTCAGATCTCTGCAAAACTCGATCAAGGTTGCTCAAGCAATCATCAAAAGAAGATCCATAGACGGAGAAATCATCCATGAAAACCTCACAAATCTTTTCACAAAAGTCAGAGAATATAGCCATCATGCATCTTTAAAATGTAGCAGGTGCATTACATAAACCAAAAGGCATATTTCTATAAACAAAAGTACCAAAAGGGCAAGTAAAAGTAGTATTTAATTGATCCTTGGCTGACACAAGTATTTGAGAGAAACCAGAATAACCTTATAGAAAGCAAAAATGTGTATGTTTGGATAATATTTCTAGCATTTGATCGATAAAAGGTAAGGGGTAATGATCCTTTTTAGTGGCCTTATTTAATTTGCGGAAATCAATTACCATCCTATAACTTGTAATGATTCTTTGAGGAATCAATTCATCTTTATCATTAGGAACGACAGTAATACCTCCCTTCTTAGGGACACAATGGACAGGACTTACCCACTGACTATCAGCAATGGGATAGATTATACCTGCCTCAAGGAGCTTTAGTATTTCCTTTCTTACCACTTCTTTCATTTTAGGATTCAGCCGTCGTTGATGATCACGAACTGGTTTAGCATCTTCTTCCAAATTTATTTTATGTTGACATAGATTGGGACTAATGCCCTTAAGATCATCAAGAGTATACCCAATAGCAGCATGGTGCTTCTTCTGAGTTTTCAATAATCTCTCTTCCTCATGCTCTGAAAGGTTAGCACTAATAATAACAGGATATATCTTTTTCTCATCAAGATAAGCATATTTAAGAGTATCAGGCAACGGTTTAAGCTCAAACACGGGATCACCCTTGGGTGGAGGAGGACCCCCTAGGATTTCAACAGGCAAATTGTGTTTCAGAACAGGTTCTTGTTTAAAGAATACTTCATCTATTTCCCTTCTTTCATTCATAAACATATCATTTTCATGGTCTAGCAAATATTGTTCTAAAGGATCACTAGGAGGTACGGCAATAGAAGCAAGACCAATAATTTCATCCTTACTAGGTAATTCTTCTTCACGGTGTTGTCTACTAAATTTAGAGAAATGAAATTCATGAGACATATCATCTAAACCGATAGTAACAACATCCTTTTTGCAATCCATCTTAGCATTAACAATGTTTAAGAAGGGTCTACCAAATATAATGGGACAAAAGCTATCTTGTGGGGAACCAAGAACAAGAAAATCAGCAGGATATTTAGTTTTCCCACACAAGACTTCAACATCTCTAACAATTCCCATTGGGTGAAATAGTATCTCTATTGGCAAGTTTAATTGTGACATTAATATCTTCTATCTCAGCAGGTGCAATATCATGCATAATTTCTTTGTATAAGTCGTAAGGTATTGCACTAGCACTAGCACCCATATCACATAAGCCATGATAACAATGATCTCCTATTTTAACAGAAATAACAGGCATGCCTACCACAGGTCTGTTTTTATCTTTAGCACAAGGTTTAGCAATTCTAGCAATCTCATAAAGGAAATGAACAACATGCCCATCAATATTATCAGACAAGAGATCTTTAACAATAGCGATATCAGGTTCAACTTTAATTTGCTCAGGAGGTGTATAAGTTTTAATATTGCTTTTTACGAACCACAGTTGAAGCTTTAGCATGATCCTTTATCCTAACAGGGAAAGGTGGTTTCTCAACATAAGAAGTAGGAACAATAGGATCATTATAAGTGATAGTCTTTTCTTCAACTTTAATAGGTGCAGCTACTTTTACTTCTATGGGAGGATGATATTTAAACCACTTCTCCTTGGGGAGATCAACATAAGTAGCAAAAGATTCACAGAAAGAAGCTACTATCTCAGAGTCAAGTCCATATTTAGTGCTAAATTTACGAAAAACATCGGTATCCATAAAAGATTTAACACAATCAAACTTAGGTGTCATACCTGACTCCTTACCTTCGTCGAGGTCCCAATCTTCAGAGTTGCGTTTAATTCTTTCCAATAAATCCCATTTGAATTCAATAGTGTTTGTCATAAAAGAGCCATCACAAGAAGTATCGAGCATGGTGTGATTCTTATCAGAAAGCCGAGCATATAAATTTTGAATAATCATCTCTCTTGAGAGCTCATGATTGGGGCATGAATATAACATTGATTTAAGCCTCCCCCAAGCTTGAGCGATGCTTTCTCCTTCGCGAGGCCAAAAATTATATATATAATTGCGATCACGATGAACAAGATGCATAGGATAAAACTTCTGATGAAATTCCAATTTCAATCGTTTGTAGTTCCATGACCCCGTATCATCACATAGCCTATACCATGTCAATGCATCTTCCTTCAAAGATAAAGGGAAGACCTTCTTCTTAATAACATCTCCGGGTACACCTGCAAGCTTAAATAATCCACAAACTTCATCCACATATATTAGATGCTCATCAGGATGTGTTGTTCCATCTCCTGCAAAAGGATTAGCTAGCAGTTTTTCTATCATACCCGAAGGAATTTCAAATCAGACATTTTCATTTTCAGTAGGTTTGGTAGGTTGAGGAGCAACTCTTTGCTCTACTAGTCGGGGTGAAGATACCCCGAACAAGCCCCTCAGAGGATTACTTTCCATAGTAACAAGTGACAGTAAATTTCCTATATAAATTTTCCTTACCAAATTCCACCTACCAAAGGCACTTCACTCCCCGGCAACAGCGCCAGAAAAGAGTCTTGATGACCCACAAGTATAGGGGATCTATCATAGTCCTTTCGATAAGTAAGAGTGTCGAACCCAACGAGGAGCGGAAGGAAATGATAAGCGGTTTCCAGCAAGGTATTCTCTGCAAGTACTGAAATAAGTGGTAACAGATAGTTTTGTGATAGGATAATTTGTAACAAGCAACAAGTAACAAAAGTAAATAAAGTGCAGCAAGGTGGCCCAATCCTTTTTGTAGCAAAGGACAAGCCTGGACAAACTCTTATATAGAGAAAAGCGCCCCCGAGGACACATGGGAATATCGTCAAGCTAGTTTTCATCACGTTCATATGATTCGCGTTCGGTACTTTGATAATTTGGTATGTGGGTGGACCGGTGCTTGGGTACTGTCCTTACTTGGACAAGCATCCCACTTATGATTAACCTCTATTGCAAGCATCCGCAACTACAACAAAAGTACTAAGGTAAACCTAACCATAGCATGAAACATATGGATCCAAATCAGCCCCTTACGAAGCAACGCATAAACTAGGGTTTAAGCTTCTGTCACTCTAGAAACCCGTCATCTACTTATTACTTCTCGATGCCTTCCTCTAGGCCCAAATAATGGTAAAGTGTCATGTAGTCGACGTTCACATAACACCACTAGAGGAGAGACAACATACATCTCATCAAAATATCGAACGAATACCAAATTCACATGACTACTAATAGCAAGACTTCTCCCATGTCCTCAGGAACAAACGTAACTACTCACAAAGCATAATCATGTTTATAATCAGAGGGGTATTAATATGCATATAGGATCTGAACATATGATCTTCCACCAAATAAACCAACTAGCATCAACTACAAGGAGTAATTAACACTACTAGCAACCTACTAGTACCAATCCCGGACTTGGAGACAAGAATTGGATACAAGAGATGAACTAGGGTTTTGAGAAGAGATGGTGCTGGTGAAGATGTTGATGGAGATTGCCCTCTCCTGATGAGAGGAGCGTTGGTGATGACGATGGCGATGATTTCCCCCTCCCGGAGGGAAGTTTCCCTGGCAGAACAGCTCCGCCAGAGCCCTAGATTGGTTCCGCCTCGTGGCGGCGGAGTTTCATCCGAGAAGATGGCTTATGATTTTTTTTCCTCATCGAAAGACTTCATATAGCAGAAGATGGCCATCGGAGGGCCACCAGGGAGCCCATGAGCTAGGGGGGCGCGCCCCCACCCTCGTGGGCAGGGTGTGGCCCCCTGGTGAACTTCTTGCTCTCAGTATTTTTTATATATTCCAAAAACGTCTTCCGTGAAGTTTCAGGACTTTTGGAGCTGTGCAGAGTAGGTCTCTAATATTTGCTCCTTTTCCAGCCCAGAATCCCAGCTACCGGCATTCTCCCTCTTTATGTAAACGTTGTAAAATAAGAGAGAATAGGCATAAGTATTGTGACATAATGTGTAATAACAGCCCATAATGCAATAAATATCGATATAAAAGCATGATGCAAAATGGACGTATCAGAAACTGACACCCGCCAGCCACCTGTGTGCAAAGCACGTCGGTAGAACCAGTCTCGCGTAAGCGTACGCGTAATGTCGATCCGGGCCGCTTCATCCAACAATTCCGCCGAACCAAAGTATGACATGCTGGTAAGCAGTATGACTTGTATCGCCCACAACTCACTTGTGTTCTACTCGTGCATATAACATCTACGCAATAACCTGGCTCGGATGCCACTGTTGGGGAACATAGTAATTTCAAAAAAAATTCCTACGCACACGCAGGATCATGGTGATGCATAGCAACGAGAGGCGAGAGTGTGTCCACGTACCCTCGTAGACCGAATGTGGAAGCATTAGCACAACGCGGTTGATGTAGTCGTACGTCTTCACGATCCGACCGATCCAAGTACCGAACGCACGGCACCTCCGAGTTCTGCACACGTTCAACTCGATGATGTCCCACGAGCTCCGATCCGGCAAAGCTTCACAGGAGAGTTTCGTTAGCACAACGGCGTGGTGACGGTGATGATGATGCTACCGACGCAGGGCTTCGCCTAAGCACCGCTACGATATGATCGGGGTGGATTATGGTGGAGGGGGCACCGCACATGGCTAAGAGATCAATGATCAATTGTTGTGTCTATGGGGTGCCCCCTGCCCCCGTATATAAAGGAGCAAGGGGAGGAGGCGGCCGGCCAGGGAGAGGCGCGCCAAGAGGGGGAGTCCTACTCCCACTAGGAGGACTCCTTTTCCTAGTAGGAGTAGGAGAGGGGGAAGGAAAGGGAGAGGAGGAGAAGGAAAGAGGGGGCCGCCCCCCCTTGCCCTAAACCAATCCGGTTTGGGCCTTGGGGGGCGCGCCCCACACTCCCCTTGATGCCCTCTATTTCCACTAAGGCCCATGTAGGCCCATTAAGCCCCCCGGGGGGTTCCGGTAACCCCCCGGTACTCCGGTATATGTCTGAAACCTTCGGAACCTTTTCGGTGTCAGAACATAGTCGTCCAATATATCGATCTTTACATCTCGACCATTTCGAGACTCCTCGTCATGTTCGTGATCATATTCGGGACTTCGAAGTACCTTCGGTACATCAAAACACAGAAACTCATAATACCGATCGTCACCGAACTTTAGGGGTGCGGACCCTACGGGTTCAAGAACTATGTAGACATGACCGAGACACGTCTCCGGTCAATAACCAATAGCGGAACCCGGATGCTCATATTGGCTCCCACATATTCTACGAAGATCTTTATCGGTCAAACCGCACAACAACATACGTTGTTCCCTTTGTCATCGGTATGTTACTTGTCCGAGATTCGATCGTCGGTATCTCAATACCTACTTCAATCTCATTGCCGGCAAGTCTATTTACTCGTTCTGTAATACATCATCCCGCAACTAACTCATTAGTTACAATGCTTGCAAGGCTTATAGTGATGTGCATTACCGAGTGGGCCCAGAGATACCTCTCCGACAATCGGAGTGACAAATCCTAATCTCAAAATACGCCAACTCAATAAGTACCTTCGGAGACACATGTAGAGCACCTTTATAATCACCCAGTTACGTTGTGACGTTTGGTAGCACACAAAGTGTTCCTCCGGTAAACGGAAGTTGCATAATCTCATAGTCATAGGAACATGTATAAGTCATGAAGAAAGCAATAGCAACATACTAAACGATCAAGTGCTAAGCTAACGGAATGGGTCAAGTCAATCACATCATTCTCCTAATGATGTGATCCCGTTAATCAAATGACAACGCATGTCTATGGCTAGGAAACATAACCATCTTTGATCAATGAGCTAGTCAAGTAGAGGCATACTAGTGACACTCTGTTTGTCTATATATTCACACATGTATCATGTTTTCGGTTAATACAATTCTAGCATGAATAATAAACATTTATCATGATATAAGGAAATAAATAATAATTTTATTATTGCATCTAGGGCATATTTCCTTCACTTCCACCACGCCGCCCCCGTGCACCGCAGACCGCCGACCCACCTGTGGACGCCGCCGAACTACGTCGACCTCGTCAGCGACGACGACGACACCGGCGGTCACTGAAGACGGCGACGGCCACGGCATGGACGGACATGGCAGGTGCGTGCAGGCGGCTTTTTTTAAATTTTGTTTTTATGTTAATTATGGAACTGGGCCGTTTAAGTGCGGCGTGAAACTGGGCCGTTTTATGGCCGTGACCCTTAAATATGTTTTATTTTTTTAACTGTGTTTATTCACTTTTTTAGGCATTTTATTTTTTATTTTTTCCTTTTTATCACGTTCACTCCGGACATGATTTGAGATGCGGCCACGTGTTGAGCGCACCCACGATCCGACGGACAAAGGCGGATATAGGTGAACCTATTGCCGTCCTAAAAAAACAAAATCCGGCTAAACTGAATGTCCATTTAGAGTCGTGTGATGAAGTTGGGCTTACCCACTACCGAACAAAGGTAAACATGGAGGCGAGGAGGCGAGGACGAAGGAACCGCCGAACCGGGCGTGTGGTTTTCCCTCGGGGGACACCCGAACAGCGACGGCCGCACGTGCGTACGCACGCGCCGTGCAGTCCGTCTCCGGCATCCCTCTCTCCGTCGGTCCGTCGGTCAGTCCGTCCGTGCGCTGCGCCCTGCCTGGAGCCTGCTCGTCTTACGTTGCCTCGTCGCCACGCTTTCGTCACGGACGAGACGCCGCCGCCGCAGTTATTTTCTCCCTTTTTTTCACCCTCGCATCCTTTTGGCCCGGTTCCAAATGTGAAAAATCCACGCACCTTTCCCGGCCGGCCTTCTCCTCCGGACGCGGATTTCGTGTCCGTGCATGGCCCAATAATACGAAAAGCCATGGCTACGAGTAAAGAATTGGCGTCCGTATTTCCCCCATGCGCCATGCGGGGTGCTTTTTATCGCTTTCGACCGGGAGCGAGTAATAAATGGACAAATGGATATGACAGACAATCAATCTGCGCTGCGCTGCACCAACCTGCCGGCAGCAGTCTGGCCGGGTCCGTTCACCTGTCCACGTAGCGCTACAGCAGCAGCAGCAGCAGCAACACGGGAGCAGGGGCATAAATTAACCAGGCCCCGATTTTATCCCGAATATCTTTCTCGATCGTGCGGCTCGCGGTCGTGCCGACACTTTACCCGTTCCTTCATTCCCCTTTCTCGACGTTCAGACTCGTGTTGCCTTCAGTATCCCCTTTTCTGCATCTCATCTCGGTGAAAAAAGTATACTACCGCTTTATCCCTTTTCCGGGCCAGTGTTGTCACAATTCCACCTGGATCGCAAGACGCCGCTGGCCGGTCGCCGTTCCATTCGATCCGGACGGTTCATGATCGACCGTTCGATCTGGAAAGATCAGAACCCGCCGTGCTTTCCGTAGCTCAGTTCGTATGAACTGCATGCATGACGAAAGGCGTGAAAGGTGCCAGTTGCCCGTTTGGTTCCGAAGTACTACTGTACTACTGTACTAGCCTTGCTTTCTCCGATCTCTGCCGTTTGAACGCCTAAATGTAAACGCATGGTGCTTTTACCACCCACTTGCCGGACTGAATAAATTTCCAGCTTATTCGTTCCGTGCCGCGACCAGACTCCAGCCAGGGTCAATCCACCATCAATTCTCTAAGTGATAGTGATCATCAAGTAGGATGTAGTAACTTGTTAGGCCAGAGAAAAGGCTGTGGTTGGCCTTAGCATGGACTCTTTGCCTTTGCAGGCTCGACTTTTTTCATCGTCCAATATCCTCTCCCAGCCGTTGATGGTTTCAGCAGCCAAAACGCGCGCGCGTGCGTGCCTTCGTCCGTTCTTGCGCCCGAACCTCAGCGCGCGACCGCAAATTTGGATTTAGCAGAGCATGCAGTCCACGGTAATTTCGATCGCCTTTCGGTACATATTTTTTTACTGCCCTGCGCAGCTCACCCGTCGGCCGGTCACGTACGCTGAATTGCACCGTTCGGTCTAGCCGCCGGCGTCCGCCCGTCGCGCTCTGCAAGACGACGGGTCGACGACGTGGTTCACTCAAACTTGGAAATTAACCCGATCGCAGGATAGTTCAACTCGTGGTGACTATGTCACCCTACTCTGATAGGCTAGAGAAACCTAGTACATGGCTTCGCCGTGGACTAGTCCAGTGATCGCGTGATTATGTCATCCACTACGCCAGCATCATGTTGGCTCTCCATTTCATGTATGATTCAGGAAGTTCTGAAGACAAAGCATCCACTCATTTCTGTCATACATACACTGCACTGAAGGTAGAAAGATAGAGTGGCGACCCTATGAGTGACGGAAGACAAAAGAAAACGGTTTTCTACAAACAACTCCTTTTTTTTCGTGAAACAAAATTGAACTCTGCAACTCTGAAAAAAAATCGCAGGCGGGATGCACCACATGCGTCGTGGTCGATAGTGCTCTTCCTCCAGCACGGTCATTCAGATTTCGCGTACACGATCCGACTGTGATTTCCATCCAAGAACTGGCCTGTGTACCAGCCCCTGCTCTTGACTTCCGAAACGAACACGGGGAACACGCTCTCCATCTTCTGATAGGCGTCGTTCAGGACCGTGTCACGTGGTCCAGCGCCTGATCTCTCCATCTCCGAAGCGAAGGCAGCGACCAGCCACCCCCTCAGCGCATCCTCCCCGGTTGCGCTCTGCTCAAGAACCATGTACGCCTTGTCGCTTTTTTGGGTGAGCAGAAATTTCTCGTTTGGGAAAATAGACCTCAGCTCTTCGACACGCCGTGGGCTCAAAACCCTGCGAAGTGGTTGCCCGACTTTCACGCTTCCTGCTTCTACTATTAACCGGTTAGGGAACAGAAGATCTTCTCTGTATCTTAGCTCAGCTGGGCTTGAAACCTTTCCGCTCTGCAGAGTAAGGAACGGAATTAGTATTGTAGTAATTCGGAAAACAGGAAGCATTTACAGTTACAGGTCAAACGTAAGAAACCTTGATAAAATCAGCCACCACCATTGCTGTTCTTTGTGGATTAAGTGTGTTTATAGGAGTTGCTCTCATCTCTTGCACCACTCCCCATATATGCACAGCAGAAAGCAATGGGCCTATGATTAGCTGCAAGAAATTTGATATAGTAATTAGAAGCTTGTACCAAACAAAAAGTTCTCAACATAATAAGTTCCGGATTCTGATGGTCGTTCTCATTCTCAATGTAATGACCACTCTAATCTAATTCACGTAATGCACTTTTTTTTACTTCGTTTACTTCCCTGATAAAATGAAACAGAGTAACTTAACAAGTGTATTATTGCAAATATGTACCTTTCCTTGAGTCGTTGAACATACTGTAGATGATAATCCAATGCCAGCTCCTATCCCCATAACATTGAAAAGTGTCGAGATGGCTTCCCCTTTAGCAAACAAGTCACTAAGGTTGCCTTCTTTCGCAAAAGATGAATATATTGGTAGCCTTGTCGCTCTGGCAGCAACCACAGCCATTCCCTACAATGACAAGCAATAAGATATCACTGTGATGGCAGCTCAGTTTTCAGGCAGAAAATCTGGACAAATATGTTCATTTTTACAACGTCCTATAATCGACAGTCATTCCATATAACCATCAGGCGCAGAGGACAGTCGTTTTATCTTTGAGTAAGCTCTCGACAAATTAAACACGCAATGTCGAACAGAAGATTGTATTGCAATATACGTGCCATTTGAAGTGCAGCATATTCAAGTTAAATTCGCACCTTCGCAAAATTTCCCAAGCCTGCCACTTCAAGAAAAAGTTGCGGACACAGTGGTGAAATGAAGTCCAAGGCAGTACCAAAATCATAGAGAACATCAGCTGGCACCAAAACAAAGAGGCATCGATGATGTAGCTTAGAAAGAAAATTTCAGTAGAAGAACACAAACAAGCATAAATATCAGAAAATGGGTGACACGGTAATATGATGATTACCCACCAAATATCCTCCAACTCTTTGGCTCTGAATCCATTCTTGCCCCCATGCCGCTACAGATGAGTTTTCCTGCGTGCTGCATTCCATCTTTTAGAATCTGAAATGGTTAAAGAAAATCAGCCAAGATGTTTCGGTCGTACTACCGGCTAGAAACTTTAGCATCTCTGTCAGCATATGCTTACCCAACTTACAGCCGTTGCTTGCGCAGGGGTAGGTCGTAGACCTGCAGCAAATAATAAAGACTGAACCGCAGCCCACACGGGCCGTCAGTAGAAGGTACCATGTTTGCTCATCAAACAAAGTAGGTAAAAATAATTTAAGTATCTAGAAAGCGGCTCAAATTCATGGAACTGACACACATTATCCAATGACGACTCTTATTGCTAACGAATAACAGCAACCAGATGAACTGACCTGGGTCGATAGCACATGCAGCATAGCACTAGAAAAATGCTGGAGTGCTCGGAATTTGGTATATGTTAGGTAACCCTCATTCACACTGCATGAGCAAGAGCAAAACTCATCAAATAATGTCGTCCATCAGAGTATCAAGAATGTCAACGATTCGGGAACTCATACCTGTATGGATAACCAGATGGAAAAAACTTGTTCAAGAAAGAATCAACCAACTTATCATGTGCCATCCTGTCATCCTGGATAAGTTTTACCTACAGGAAAATAGGAGCTATAACTAATACGATAATAGAGAATTTACACTGAACTATATAATTATCATGAAAGTAACATTCCAGTACTTTGACTACACAATTATGCTTGCTCATACTGAGATTTTTAGTTATCTAGGTAAGCAGTAAACATTTCCCTAGAAGGGGAAAAGGCTGCTTGCTGTAAACAAATTCAAACAACAATTTGGAAGGTTCATAGTCCATTGTATCATTGGAACAAAGGGTCATATGACATGTAACATGTCCCATCAGTTAAACAATCACACCAAACTATGTACTACACTTTCTATCAAAAATAACACTCAGGGCAAAGATGAAGCAGTGCTACAAATTAGCTACTGTACTATTGTGTAAACTGAAGCATCTAGCAGTGTGGTTATTGTTTATACCTTTATTTGTGTTAGCTCCAAGATTCATTTTTAACTGGGCAGTACTAAAACTATAGTAGGCTCATAATAACAGTTTTAAAGTTCAGAAATGACAACAGAGTCGAACAGGCACATTGTTATTCACACTAAGTCAATTTAATGATTGATATGTTGGTCTCTATCGCCAAATGATTGATTCTTTCTTGAAAAATACTTCCTCATTATCAATATATAAGACGATTTTGTGGCTAGTTTAGCCTACAAAAAACGTCTTATATTTTGGTACGGAGGTAGTAAGAAGTTACTCCCTCCGTTCACAAATATAAGATGTTCTAACTATTTTCTGAAATGGATGTATGCAGGCACGTTTTAGTGTGTATGTTCACTAATTTCAGTCCGTATGCAGTCCATATTGAAATATCCAAAACAACTTATATTTGTGAATATAGGGAGTAATATATTGGCCAAGTATGTATTTTGTGACGAGCCCCTTGCGACAATAGATAGGGAATTCAGATATTTGGCACTCCAATTTCAGGTGCCAGAGGGGGAAATCTAATCTGATTCCAACTGAAAACAACATTTTTCACTGTCATCCTAGTCTCGTGTTGGGCGTAATCCTGGTCGGCACACCAAGGATGAAAAAACGATGCAAGCCTGAAAGTTCATAGAAAACTACAGTAGTAACCACAAGGGAAAATGCAGAAGGCTTACAGATACGGCCCCGCCCCCGCCGGCGTCGAAGCTGCAGAGCCGCGAGACGGACTCTGAAATCTCCACCCACGACTCCGGCCTCCGGGGCGTCTCCATCGCGGCCGGCTTGTCGCCGCCTCCGCGAATTCTCTCCTGCGGAAGATTGGCGCACAAAACTAAGAGAGAATTTAACCGGGAGGAGCCGCGGTGCGGCGCACGGGGAGTAGGGATAAAGGATTGCGCGGTAAGGTTGCTGCGCTTACGAGTATGTCCATGGGGGCGCGACGCGGAGAGGAATCGCCTCGTCTTCTTCCTTTGGGCCGGTCGGTTCGACCGAGACGGCGGCCGGCGGCCGGCGGCGAGGCGGCAGGGGAAGGGATGTGGGTTAGCCGGTCGCAGAGGGCGGGGATTCCAACTCCTCTTCTGTCGCATGTGTCGCCGTGTGAGTTTTTCTTCCTCAGAAGAGGCCGCGAACTGCTTCTGCAGCGAAAGCGGGCCGAGTAGGCCCGGGGCCCGAGCCTGATGCGGCCCGCCACGGCCCATTCCCTCGACGACCGTCAGACCGAGCCGCCGTGACAAGTCCAAACTGGACGAACTCATTTGACCGAACACATCTCCATCGCCATCGCCATGAGAAGATCACCATAGCACTGGACAACCTCCCGATCCCGAGCAGCTCCGATTGGAAGGCCGCCGTGGCGAGATCCCGCGCGGGAAGGGCCTCGATGGGACCACCGCCGACCAGGTGGCCCCTGCTGGCCGCCCTCGTCGCGGCGGCGCTGCTCGCCGGCGCGGCGGCGGCGACGGAGGAGGCCTACGTCACGCTGCTCTACGGCGACGAGTTCGTCCTCGGCGTGCGCGTCCTGGGCAAGTCCATCCGCGACACCGGCACGCGGCGGGACATGGTCGTGCTCGTCTCCGACGGCGTCTCCGAGTACTCGCGGGAGCTCCTCGAGGTTTGCTGAATACTACCCACGCCCACGAATTTAGCGGTAGATTAAATGTGCTTCAGTGAAGTAGCAGCTTTAGCGCAGAGTTGTTTGGGGTTGAACCAACTGGTTGAAATGGAGATGCAAGGAGGATGTTGCTGCTTACTTTAGGAGTTTATTAGGGGTGCTCACTGTGATATCTGTGTACGAAATTCATCATGGGTTATGATAGGTTCGCGCAGAATGGTGTGGACCTGGATGAAAATTTTGTCATTCTAGTCCGTATTACTGTAGTTCAGAAGATTCCTGAAAGAAAAAATCACTTCAGAAGATGCCACACTACAATGAACATTATTTGTCAATCTTCTTACCTGCAAAGCAGTTTCGGTGTATGTTTCAAACTAATCCGTATTGAATCTAACATTAGATAAATTCTAGGCTGATGGTTGGATCGTGAAGCGTATAACTTTACTGGCTAATCCTAACCAAGTGAGACCAACGAGGTTTTGGGGTGTCTACACAAAGTTGAAGATATTCAACATGACAAGCTACAAAAAGGGTACGTGCCGATAATAATTTAAGTGATTGTGCTTCTTTATTTCCGTCACCAAGTCCGTCTGTTTCAAAATGATAAATCATTTTTTTAGTTCTTGAAAAGTATTTTTTTTTTCTGACATCGCTTTCTCCTCATATTTTTTGTATTGCTATTCTAAAAGGTTGCTGTTCTCCCAGTTGTTTATCTTGATGCAGATACTGTAGTTGTAAAAAGTATCGAGGATGTTTTCAAGTGTGGGAAGTTCTGTGGGAACTTGAAGCATTCTGAAAGAATGAATTCCGGAGTGATGGTTGTGGAGCCATCTGAAACTGTTTTCAAGGATATGATTAGCCAAGTAGACCGGTTGCCTTCCTACACTGGAGGTCAATGCACTTCTTTTCCTATTATATTCAGGCAATTGTTTGGAGAACACAAGCTGATTGGCTGTGAACAGTTTGCTCACATCTATTAAATTTCAGTGCATGCTGGTCCATATAAAAAAAAGAATTCTTGTGCAATAAACTTGAGAGCGATCGCACTTACCTAAACGGAAGAGACTAATTATATAAGAAAAATGTTTTTTTTTTCATACGGGTAACTTGGTAAGTGCTTTCAGAGACTTTGCTCTCACACTTACAAAATGTAAAGTAAATAATTATTTGCTTCAGTGTGTTACTTTTCATAGATTTGGCATGTTAGTGCATGTAAGCAAAAGTTATTTCATAAATAGACAGTATGTTTTTAAGGCGTCCGTAAGGACATAGTAGACAGTTGCACATCCACCACCTTTCAATCACACCTGAATTTTTCAGCCCTGCTGCTCTCTTTGGCCTGTTTTGACCAGCATTTATGATGATTTGTTAGTCTTCTTCATGCACTGTCAGGTCCTCTTTTAAGTTTACAATGGCAACACCAGGGCAATTCTCAAGCTATCCCATCCTCTGCAGAAATTCTCCACTTGCAGTTCATACACACCATCAATACTCTCAGGTGTTAACAGCTTGTGGCTGCAGAACCTGTTTGTAGAGTACTCACATCTTCTTATGATTCCCCATCATGCTTAATGTCGAGGACACTACTACCCCCCTCAACATCAAAACCTATTCCCTCGCTGGGTATGTTCAAGATAGAGGAGGGCATTACGATCATCATGCGAAATAGTCTAAGGAAACTTAGCCCATGGTTTTGGAAAGATTTGTGATGCCCAGTTGGAAGTTATTTTGGGCCTTTGATGATTATATTTAGCATTGTAGTTGATTTTATGTGCTGTATTTAATCGGGATGCTGAATTAATCAATGCAGGGGATCAAGGTTTTCTTAATTCATATTATGCTGATTTTGCTAACTCCCGCGTGTATGAGCCAGACTCACCTTTAACACCTGAACCGGAGACACAGCGCCTTTCTACCTTGTATAATGCTGATGTTGGTCTTTACATGCTAGCCAACAAGGTAATATTCTTTATGTGCACTGATAATGCCTAACACATTAGTATTTATCTGACTAATTATGACCTTTTTGCAAACTTGATACTGCATGCGCCTTATCTTGTTTCTCTGTAAAAAATATATATGCCAGCCATTACTGTATTCCATGTTATTTAAACCTTGTCCTTGCAAAGAAATAGATTCCAGTAAGGTATGCAAGTCACAACTATTCTAGTCTTTTGAATGTATGGAAGGTCACTGATATCACAAACTAAGACAATATCTGTGTTTATTTTTATACTACTTATTTGTTGTCTCGTGCTCATAAAAGTACAAAACCAAACCTTTTTTGGGTGCCCATTAGATGTTAGTTACATGAGTTTTATAGAGCATGATGCTTTGTTTGGGACTCATGGTCTAATTTATGTTGTAGTGGATGGTTGATGAAAAGGAACTTAGAGTTATTCACTACACACTAGGTCCCCTTAAACCCTGGGACTGGTGGACAGCTTGGCTTGTAAAACCTGTGGAGATATGGCAGGTAAAATTCCATCTCATTTATCTATTTTTTACTTATATATGTAATATTTTGTGAAAGTGAATTAGTAGCATGTTGGTGATAAGTTTATGCTCTGTATGATTCCAGGATGTTAGGCAAAAACTTGAAGAATCTCTTCCGGGAACCGGTGGGGGAAGGAACCCTCATGATCAGCTGGTGGTCAAATTTTTATTCATTCTTCCCTTCTGCCTGCTGTTATTTGGTTATTACCAATCATGCTTTCAGGTTAAATCACAGTTCATGTTGCTAGTTTTTTCAACTTTGTAGATATAATACATGTTCTTATAGGAGTTTATTGACCTTTGATCGATCATGGGTGTGATGTTTTTGACAGAACTATAAGGATTTTCCAAGTGTGCAGTCTTTATGTGCGTTTGCAAGAAGAGGCCGTCATAAGTATAAGTCTGAAGAGGCACTTCCATCTTATTCAGCAGTTGGTGTTTCATCATCTACATTTTCTACTTCAAATCAAAGAGTTAGTTACTCCTCTTCAACAGCAAACAAACACTGAATTTGTAGCATGTGTTAAGTAGGTTTTTTCATTCTAACATGAACCAAGGTACTTTCTGCATTTTGCACTTGTAATACATTCTATTGAACGTTGACTATTGGGCATGTATGTATCAGCTTTAAGAATGAATATGAAGCCTAAAGGGACCACCCTTCATGATGATTTTTAATAAAGTTGTCCCAGAATATAAAATAATGTTTATATTGGAAAATATTGGTAAAGCGTTCACCCTGCACAAAACTGGGCCGGGGAGATGGTATCTTGTTCTATATGAATTTACTATCCTAGTTATATTTTGTTACTTAGCTTAATGTTCTTACCGAAATGTGTTGACGATCATGTTATATTGGCCTAATGGGTGTTTAACACTGCCACAGATCTCAAACGGGCCACATCTGAAGCTGCCTTCTTATTTCGGGGCGATTGCTGTGCTAATCTGTTTTATGTCTGCTGGTGTCTCTCTTGCCTTTGCTTTCACTATCATTCCACGACAAATTATGCCATGGACAGGTCTGCTACTGATGTTTGAGTGGACCTTCGTGGCATTCTTCTTATTGTTTGGTAGCTATCTCCGTTTTGTCTATCGATGGGGAAGTATCAGTGCAACTCATGTGGGATATAGCAATTCTGATTCATCAGAGAATCACATGGCTACAGGCATGTTATACTATTTAACTTCTTGCAAAGGTTCATCTTTCTTCTCTAAAATGTTAGGTATCTAACAGCTTGGTCTTTTGCAGGCCATCATCAGCGCAATATATCCGACTTCGACATGGAGGCGACATTTTACTGGACAGGGATGGCTGTCATAGCTATCATTACTGTATTTTCACCAACTATCTTGGGTATAACTGCATTATTTACAAAGTAAGACACTTACTGGCCCTTCTCTTTTCGTTCCTATTAATATGAAGAAAGAAGGGGGAGAAACTCTGGTAGTACACCCCACCAATCTTGAATACGTAAAAATGGGGCAATGCCCGGCATTTCCATAGGACTACAGGAACAGGGACTGTTGAAAACTTGGGATTGAGGACTACACCGAGAGGGGATAGGAGGGGTTGCTGGTATGGGAGCTATGACTTGTGGGTGTGTGTGGACTTCCTAGACCACATAATTATCTTGGGGTAGCACGGACCTTTTCTATTTTGTTCGTAAAGGGTAGTGGTGGTGATTTAAGGATTCTGACTTACTCCTGTAGAAATGTAGATTTGTATATTTCACAAACTGTCTGAAAGGCATCTTGTGTGTATGTTTCTCTTGCCAGTAACTGATCAGCCCCTGTGCATGTTCTTTTCTTTGTCAGGCTAGGGTTGATGGTTGCCGGTGGTGTTCTGCTGGCATCTTTTATGACGTATGCTTCGGTGCATCTTGCTATCTCAGCCTTCCACAAGGGTCAAAAAGATAGGAATGGGTCGAGAACTAGAAGAATTTGTTTCTGGTGTTTGTAGTAAGCTTTGTGCCTACGTTGTTAATTTAGTTCATGTTGTTGTACATTTTTACTCAAGGAGATTTTGGTGGTTCCGTTTGCACAGATATTCCACTTTTGTAACACTGATGCCAAATCAAAGGTACATAGGTTCCAATAGTTGACATGCAGCTCGCAGGCCTGCAAGTGTAAAGCTTTTTGTCTATAAAACTCTTCCTGCCATTTGCTCGTTGTACAATATGATCGGCGGTTCTATATTGGAACTATGGAACATGAACTGAATCGGTGTTACAAGTGTGCTGGGCTAGTATTAGCCAGAGAACTACGTACAGTAACTGCGGTTTCATTTATTTCAACGTTCTGATTTTATGTAGAATAAAACGATATGTATTGAATCTCCAAAACTAACATGAGCTGATGAGCATGCGGCCTCTGCTCTTTCTGAAGCACCGGCAAAACGCCAGCAGATAAAAGTTTAAACAGGCACGTTGTTCCTGCAGAGAAATCTGCACGTTGGCACTATGGGCCTGTTTGGATGCTTGCATCATTTTTCGGTTTCGTGGAGGTAGAGCCTGTTCTAGGTGATAGGAGTTCTGGGCCATGTTTTGCAGTTGTTTGATTGATTGCATTGCCTCTTCCTCAAGATGCAGAAACGCAAGCACGGCATTTGGTTGTATTTCTGTGCTTCCAAGATGCAACGTTCGGTTGTCTGTTTTACGTCGCACTGATGGTTACTTGCACTGATAATTACTCTCACCTACACGGTGAACTTAACTCGCACCATCACACTTGAACAATTTCATTTGTGAGCATTCAAATAAAAACTCATAACATGAGAATCATGTGGAACAACGAGATGAAACTAAGTGATCAAAGGAGATTTTAAAAAATTGACTGACTGATGAATTTGATGAAATTTGTCTAAAATAAGTTCAAACTTGAACATGAAATCGAGGAGTTACCATTAAGGAAACTCGAAATCGATTGCCAGAATGGAATCACTTTGTTGATCCACATCTTCTTCATGTAGACATCGTCGTGAAATGGTGGACCGACAAAGTAGATGATAAAGAGGATAGGTGACAGAGAGGGAGAGAGAGAGGGGATGAACAAAACACCTTCACGTACACACAGACAAAGTATAGTAAGGAGATAAAGATATATTCATCTATGACGGTCGATCGGGTGTGACTAATTTGAAAAAAAAATCATCTAAAAAGCCAAATATAAACACTAATTTGAGGATTAACAGTAAACAAAATTAGGAAGCGATCATGAGAACGGGATCCCAACGTCAATGTGCATCTTTTTCGCGTGGAGCTTATCTCAAATCGAAGCACCATTGTATAGATTAGAAGGGATTAGGCGAAGGAGATTGAGGAAGGTGAGGAGAACACACCACGTGCAAATAGCTACGAGAGAATTCCTTATTTGACACTGCTTCAAAATGTGATTCCCTATTTGGCTCTGAGAAAGTTTTTCTTCCCTCTTTGACACTCGGGTTAAATTTGTTTACTTCTTTGACACTCTAGTTCATTTTGTACACTAGCAGTGTTAAATAGGGATATGGAAAGACGCAAATGCCCCTAATGCATTATGTGACTAAAATTATGTACAAGACTAAATCAATAGTACTGTGACATATATTTGTTCGAAGTTAAATGGCCAAATGAGACCCCATGCATTTGGTCACAGAACGAATTTAATTTATGAACAAAGTCCTCAGAATTTAATTAAAAATAAATAAAATATGAGCAAAACCTCAAACATGTTCTTTGTATTGCACTGCCAAGTGAATTGGGAAGGTAAGTTCGATAGTACTGCTACTGCGAAATTGTTGACTGACACGACAGTCGTGCAGATTTTAGATGTTGAACGGAGTATCTTTTCAAGGTGCATGATTTGGTATTTCGGCCGCACATAAACTGCATGCCGGCCCTGCGTAACCAAAACATCAACTCGCTAACATGTTCAAGATCCCTCTTGGAACGAGCCTGGCTCCTTGAAAATTCGAGCCTCCTCCTCCACCTCCCCTCGCCCCCCTCCCCCGCCCCAAGGGACAAACCGTGGGGTTCTTTGAGAACCGTGCGGGCCAATTTCTCCATGCATCACAAGTAATAAACAACTTAGATTTGCCCCCCCCCTCCCCCCCTCCCCAGCCTGCATGGATGTCTTGCGGGCAACCAAACATGTCATACACTGCTTAAAGGAACACTAGCTGGCAGGGGGGCCTACATCGAGGCCAGTAGGGGCACCCCTACTCAAATATTCAAACGTTAACTTCAGTAATGTTTGCTTACATTTCACAAAAAGTTACTTCAGAATTTCATATTTTTGTAGAAGTGCCCCACTCCACTAATTTGCCCCCACTACAAAAAATTTCTGTGCCGCCATTGCGAGGTGGTGCACCACAATCTCGTTCATTATGTCGGTACTCTACTGGAGCAAAAATATTTGACAACTATCCTTTCACATTTCATGGTAAACTTGACAACCATCCTTTCACATTTCATGGTATTTCACGACTCAATGAAGGCAAAACAGGTACCTTCGTTCATGTGGCAAACCTGGTGACGAGGCGCCTCACATGTGCCGCACACGAGCAGCCATCACAAGGATTCATGGGTATGAGAGCATCTCCAGCCGTTCAGCCTCCCAGGGCGTCGAAAAAAAGCGGCTTGGGGGCGAACTGGCGCTAGGTTGGCCCTGGGGGCGACCTAACTCACAGCCACGCCTCCAGACGCCGCCCCCAGCCGCGGCAAATTCAAACATAGTGTTTCCCGCTCATAAAATAGACGCCACAAATTCGGCGATCACGCGGCCATAAGTTCGGCGTACAAAAAACAGAAAGGAGGCGCGTGCGCATCAGACGGCGAGGTCGGCCTCCGGCGTCGGCGGAGTCGGCGTGCGCGGGCTTGGCGGGGTCTCTGCGCTGGACGGCGTCGGCGTGGCTTCTGTGTTGCGGGTGTTCTCGGCGGCCTCATCAGTCGGGTTGGCGGCGGCGTGGGCTTGCGCTCGTCGAACTCGGCCTTGATGCGCTCCCAGTACATCTCGACGCTCTGGTTCGTGCCGGTGGTCGGGTCGAGGCAGACGACTTTCCATGCTTCAGCGAGGCATTCCTCCTTCTTGGACGCCCACTTGATGCGCGGCTCGTCGGACCTGGCCGCCCGCTTCTTCTTCTTGCTCCTCCTCGCCGGAACAGTCGCCGGCTCCTCCTCCTCTTCGCCCTCCTCCTCCTGCTCCTGCTGCTCCTCCTCGCCGTAGACGTAGCCGAGCTCGCCTTCCATGCCGCCGCTCAGATCCACGGTGTCGTCCGGGGTGGCGAACCCGGGAGACGCGGCGGCCGCGGCCGAGCCTGTCGCAATGGTGTCATCCATGTCGGCCTCGGTCTCGTCGGTGTCGCCAAGGTGCGAGAAGGGTAGCGCGCCACGGCGGAGAGGGGGCGTCGGGGAGGATGTGTAGGCGGGCGGCGAGTAGTTGTATGGAGGGTACTGCACGCCGGTGAAGGCGGGCGAGGGCGTCCGCTGGGCCGGGTGTCCATGAGGGAAGGTGACGTTGGGGTTGAAACCACCGTGTGCGTTCCCGTCGGCGTAGCCCGGTGAGGGCGTGCATCCCCATGGTTGCGGCGACGGAGAACCAACGCCTTGCTGGCCCCAGAGCACGTACTGGGCGTGGTTGTCGGGTGGGTTCATCATCCCCGCGCCAGTCGCGTCGGCCTCGGCTTGGTCCGCCGCCACCGCACGCGCCGCGTTGTCACGGGTCTTCTTGGCGATCACTCGGTTCCGCCGGTCGGCGGTGACCGCCTCTCGTCGCTGAACTTCCACCCTCCACTCGGCGTTCGTCATGCTCGATGGCTTGGACGGCGGCGCCCTCGGCTTCCTCTGCTTCGGCTGGGCGACGGGGGCGGTCGCGGTTGCCGCAGCGCGGGGAGCGACGTACTTCTTCGGTGGCATGGCGGCGGAGGCGGGCGGGAGATTGGCGGGGGGGGGGGGGGGGGGGAATGGAAGGGAAGTGGGGGAAAAGCGGGATGAAACGGCGGGAAGAGGCGCTCGACTCGCCGACAGGGCGGACCCACGCGCCCTTTCGCTTGTGCCGGCGCTCCAGGCGCCCAGCAGGGCGCCGGGTTTGGTCTGGGTCCGCCGGCACTAGTTTCGGCCCGAGCCGGCGAAAAACGGGCTTCTGAAGGCGTGACTGGGCCTTTCTTTCGGCGCCAGCGCGGCAAAAATGCATAGAAAGAGCCTGTTGAAGGCGCGGCTGGAGATGCTCTGAAACTCCCAACATCAGTACATGGTGGAACGGCTCACCCCAACATGTGCCAAAGCTAGACAAAACGGCTCACCCCAACATGTGTCTGGACTTTTATCGTGTGTATTTTTGTGGCACCATGCCACCCTATGAATTTTGTAGGAGTTATTTTACTGTCATTGTCGGAATAAGGTGTAATGTTTGAGCGTGCCTACAATAGCTATAGGGCCTTTAAAAAATATCTGTGTGAATTTCCGAAGATTGAATTTTTTTTTAACATTATTTATACGTGAAACGTCTGATTTATGGGTTATGTTCTATTACTTTTCCTGTAAAAAATTGTATTCCGCTGCATTATGGGTCTATATGATTCAGATAAATGTATAGGAACTTTGGAGGATTATATTATTTTGAAAAATTTCTGGAGTTGTTTCATTAGTAGGATTGAAGATCGAAGACTTTTTTAAATGCACTGTTTTGCACACGGTTCCAAGGAATAATTTCTATTGAGCCCAACTTTATTGAAAACATTATTTGTTTCTAGTGCAACTATGGCAAACATCCAGTCTGTCAAAAAGTTCATGTGTTGTGAACGTCAAAAAAAAAGTTCATGTGTTTTGTGTGGTGCAACTAAATGACTTTTGTTATAATTTTTTATGTGTTCACAATTCTTGTAGAAAATTAACATGCTATGCCATCTAGTTCTTTATGTTTTTCTTATTCTCATATTTCCAGAATCTTGAATTCCCATTGACTCAAACAGACTTGCCATATCTCTAGTAGTGCATCCAACTCCACAATAACGTGGCGCCATGCCACCCTATGAATTTTGTATGAGCTATTTTATTGTCATTGTCAGAATAAGGTGTAATGTTTGAGCGTGCCTACAATAGCTATAGGGCCTTTAAAAAATATCTGTGTGAATTTCCGAAGATTGAATTTTTTTGAACATTATTTATACGTGAAATGTCTGATTTATGGGTTATGTTCTATTACTTTTCCTGTAAAAAAAAACTGTATTCCGCTGCATTATGGGTCTATATGATTCAAAATAAATGTATAGGAACTTTGGAGGATTCTATTATTTTGAAAAATTTCTGGAGTTGTTTCATTAGTAGGATTGTAGATCGAAGACTTTTTTAAATGCACTGTTTTGCACACGGTTCCAAGGAATAATTTCTATTGAGCCCAACTTTATTGAAAAAATTATTTGTTTCTAGTGCAACTATGGCAAACATCCAGTCTGTCAAAAAGTTCATGTGTTTTGTGTGGTGCAACTAAATGACTTTTGTTATAATTTTTTATGTGTTCACAATTCTTGTAGAAAATTAACATGCTATGCCATCTAGTTCTTTATGTTTTTCTTATTCTCATATTTCCAGAATCTTGAATTCCCGCGAATCAACCTGTGGTTGAGTTGGTTAGGTGGACAGTAGTATCCCCAACCCACCAGGGTTCAAATCCTTGTGCTCGCATTATTTCTGGATTTATTTCTAGATTTCCGACGATGCGCTTTCAGTGGGAGGAGACGTTTCCGTCGACGACGAGGCGTGACTTCGAAAATCTCAAGATGATATGCCGGCTCAGTCTCTCGGAGGTGCTCATAAGGGTAGGGTGTGCGTGTGTGCGTTCATAGGGGTGAGTGTATGCGCGTGTATATGAGCGCTTGTGTCTGTACTGATGCTCAAAAAAAAAGAATCTTGAATTCCCATTGATTCAAACAGACTTGCCATATCTCTGGTAGTGCATCCAACTCCACAATAATGTGGCGCCATGCCACCCTATGAATTTTGTATGAGCAATTTTATTGTCATTGGCGGAATAAGGTGCAATGTTTGAGCGTGCCTACAATAGCTATAGGGCCTTTAAAAAATATCTGTATGAATTTCCGAAGATTGAAATTTTTTGAACATTATTTATACATGAAATGTCTGATTTATGGGTTATGTTCTATTACTTTTCCTGTAAAAAATTGTATTCCGCTGCATTATGGGTCTATATGATTCAAAATAAATGTATAGAAACTTTGGAGGATTCTATTATTTTGAAAATTTTCTGGAGTTGTTTCATTAGTAGGATTGAAGATCGAAAACTTTTTTAAATGCACTGTTTTGCATGCGTTTCCAAGGAATAATTTCTATTGAGCCCAACTTTATTGAAAAAATTATTTGTTTCTAGTGCAACTATGGCAAACATCCAGTCTGTCAAAAAGTTCATGTGTTTTGTGTGGTGCAACTAAATGACTTTTGTTATAATTTTTTATGTGTTGACAATTCTTGTAGAAATTTAACATGCTATGACATCTAGTTCTTTATGTTTTTCTTATTCTCATATTTCCAGAATCTTGAATTCCCATTGACTCAAACATTCTAGAAATAGCTTTTTTCCAGTGCCTGGAATTTGGATAGGTTGGCACGGTATGATCAAATAATATTTTTACCAAATACATTATCATATACTCCCTCCGGTCCTTTTTACTCTGCATATAAGGATTGTCTGAAGTCAAACTTCGTAAAGTTTGACCATATTTATATGAGAAAATATTAACATCTATAATGCTAAATTTATACAATATGAAAAGCAAAGTCATGACGCATCTAATGTTGTTGATTTCACATTCTAAATGTTTGTATTTTTTTCTATAAACTTGGTCAAAGTTTACGAGGTTTGACTTCAGACAAATCTTATATGCGAACTAAAAAGGACCGGAGGGAGTAGTATATGGCATTTAGTTGTTATGTGTTTTCTTATTCTCATACTTTTTTTAATCATGCTAATTTTGTGTTGAATCAAATACCTTAATAATATTTTTCAATGAAACTTATTCACGTGTGATCTAGTACGGAAAATGTCGATACGAACCAATAATGAAACTGAGTTATGAATTGGACAAATGGTTTGAGTTGCGAAACATCCTTCATACCAAAATCAGCTTTTAAATACTCCTTCCGTCCGGAAATACTTGTCCTCAAAATGGATAGAAAGAGATGTATTTAGAACTAAAATACATCTAAATACATCTCATTTTATTCATTTTAATGACAAGTATTTTCGGACGGAGGGAGTAGATGATATCTCCAGATTTGCCTTTTCCCCGTGATATAGCCACCTTCTAGCCAGTGGTGGAGCTATAGCATGCACACTTGGGCGTACAAATTTCACTAAAATCATAATTTTATGACTGTTTTCAATTTACCAGTGGTGGAGCTAACATACACACTTGGGTGTACAAAATTCATTAAAATCATAATTTTATGACTGTTTTCAATTTATTTATTTTGCATAGGTAATCGGCGTTCTTGCAAAATAATGGGTGTACACTTGTACACTCAAGTACCTTTGTGGCTCCGTCCATGCTTCTAGCCTTTGCATGTAGACTCAGATGGACAGATGCCCTAACATTATTACGTTAAGTCTTCCGAATACACTGATGGCAAGTGGTTTACCTAAATGGATCTTAAACGGCATATGCGCGGATAGAACTGAAAAATAGTCGGAATAACTCATCAGCATTTTCACACAAAATACCGCAGCACAAACACAATGTGCCAGGAAGTGGTGTGAAGATTCGAGGCCGATCTCCGTATCTGCTTATGTTCGAGGACGAGCTAGTGCCAACTAAACTACTCCCAGTCCACAGCGCCACATGCGATTTAAAAAGGAAAACAGAACCGCATTCCCTGCAAGAGAGTGTTAAGTGTCAAGTGCAGACCCCCCAAAATATATTCTCCGTGGCGACAGGTACGTGAGAGGCGCAGGAGGACACATGGCTTATATAACTAGGTGATCTTATCAGAAACGGATATGCGGATCCCTTTATCCCGAGTAAATAGCATAAAACTACTATACTTTACAGGCTAGGGTTCCAAAAAACTACCGGTTTTAACTTTTTTCATATAACTACCAAATAAGTGGTCCGCTGTTTCAAAAAACCCAAATCACCCAGTTGATCACGATTATGACAGTTTAGGCCCACATGTAAGATAACCGTTTGTTTGACCGTTTACTTTGACCGTTAACTTACATCTGGATCTCACATGTAAGTTTTTAAAAAAGCATTCGGGTCCCTTTAAGTTTTCTAAAAAAAGCAATCAGGTCCCTGTGACTTTTTTGAAAAAGCAATCGGGTCCCCACGCAGCCAGGAGCTCGATCCCGCTTGGCACGGCAGCGATGCTTCCTCCGGCCGGCGAGCCGCGCCTACAGCGGCGGAATCCATGTCGTGCACCACCTGAGGCCGGCCAGCCGCGCCCGCAGCGGCTGGATCCACGCTGGTCATCGCCTGAGGCCGGCGAGCCTAGCCCGCAGCGGCCGCCATGTCGTGCCTCTCCTGCGGCTGCCGCCACACCATGACTCCCCTGTCGCCTCGCCGTGCCTCGCCTGCGGCCACGCCATGAGTTGCGAGTCGCCTGCCGCCATGCCGCGCCTTGCCTGCGGCGGCCCCCATCCCCTGCCGCGAGCTCCTCAAGCTCGACGCGACGGCCTGCGCCGCTGTGGAGTGCGCACCTCCCGTCGCCGCGGACGAGACCGGCCTCGTCGCCACCAGGAGCTCCGGCGAGCACCTGCCACGACTGTTGGGACGCTGGGGAGGAGAGGGAGGGTCGTCGCCGGCTTGGGATGGGCGGAGGGACGCCGGCTTGGGGGTGGGGAGGATCGCCAACTTGGGAGGGGGAGGTGGGTCGCCGGCTCGGGAGGGGAGAAGGCCAGCACGGGAGGCAGAGAGGAGGGAACAGAAGAGATAGAGAGGAGGAAGAAAGAGAAGAGGAAGAGAAAACTTACATGTGGGCTCCACATGTAAGCTAACGGTCAAACCAAGGTCAAACTAACGGTTTGTTTTGGGTGCGGGCCCAACCTGTCATAATCAGGATCAACTGATAAAGACTCGATGATTTGGGTTTTTTAAAACAGCAGACCATTTATTTGGTAGTTATCTGAGAAAAATTAAAAATCGGTAGTTTTTTGGAACCCTAGCCTGTAAAGTAGTTGTTTTTGTTAGGAATAGAATTAGAGCACTTGATTATTTACTAATTATCAAGTCTTAATTAAGGAACCGACTATGTATTCTCTAACTGCTAGAAGCAGTTGTACTTCCTCTCTCATGTTAGCAATTGCTTAGTGCAGTTACTGCTATGTCTCACGCATTAGCAACCGCTGCTTGCGGTTAGAAATACTCTCACAGATTTGTAACCGCTCCCTGTATATATAGTGCCCAATCAATGAGAATCATGGACTTCTGGCAAATCACTTTTTCACTTTACACGTTATCAGTACTCGCTCTGCCGAGAGCGACAGAGAGCCATCGCAGGAAAGGTAAGAATGGCAGGGAGGGACCTGCCGTCGCTTGTTTTCGCTATTGCACGCTTCCTCCAGAGAGAGAACCGTCGCTTTCCGCGCACCCATCCCCACCGTGCTGCAAGTCGCCGTCGCCGTCAGGGACTTGGCGCAAGGAGTGGCCCTCGCCGCCGCTTTTCCGCCTGGAACCACCGCCAGAACCGCCGCCATGGGTACGCACGCCAAGGCAACCGCCCGCTCCGTGGGCGAGCAACAACGGTGCACCAGGCTGGACCCTCGGCTCCGACAACCGCTGCAAACCATGTTGGGCCTCCGGCTCCGGCTCCGGCCGTCGCTGACGACTACATCGTACCGACGACTCCGCCGCCATCTGTCTTCACCATCCCTCCTATGGATTGGCTCCTTGGAGGTCCATCGATGCCATTCCTCGGAGAAGAAGAGATGTTCCCTTGCGAACTCGCGCCACCGCCTCTGCCCCCGTACTGCGTGCGGCACGGGTTCGAATCGTGCCCAGCGCGTACGGGCGCACCACTGCGGAAGCCGTCTCCGACGCCATCAGACGAACTGCCGGAGCACTTCATCCCTCCTGGATACGGCCCCGTCCCGGATCTCCCATCCCCGACACCGGCGGCAGCAGGAACCGGCGGCTACCCCTTCATCCCCAACTTAAACATCAAGATCAAGGTTGAAGAAGAGGAGATAGAGGATCAGGGCTCGTCGTCGACGCCACCACCTTCATCACCGGCGACACCACCTCCTCCTCCGGCACCGCTCTTCCTCCGACGCCTCCGCCGGAAGCCTGCCGGATCCTACGCCAATTCGCCGCGGCCATGGCACAGAACCGCGCAGCCCTTCGTGGCGCGTGGTCGCCGGATGCCCTTGGCCGCACCGGCGCCCCTGGGGCGAGCAGCAGCGGAGCAGGCCGTGCTGCGAAGCGGGGCCCACCTCGCTTCCATTGAAGACGGTGAGACGGGGCAGGGAGAGCTGACGAGCAGCGGTGCTGAGTCCAGGTACGAACAGAGAAGGGGAATTGGAAGTGGCGGAGACGTAAGGAAACTAGCGATCCTGCTCTCCTTATCCTCTCTCTGTCGGTGCATGGGCCAGGCCAACTCTCCCCGCTCCTCACCTAATCAGGCCTACAGGCCAATAACTCCAATAAATGGCTGCTGGTGCTGTGGCGTTTTCAACAGAGAATAACCATAGTATTTGTATATTGCATAGCAGCCGGTTCTGTTTATTTGAGAGTGCTATTTTATTGTACTAAGAACCTTTGTTTATTATATTCAGTCTGTACTGTATTGTAAGTTTGGATATCTAGACCATGTATTATCTAAATAAAGTCTCAGACTACGTGTACATATTCTACATGATTGCTTCAGCATTTTCTTTTAGAATATGTAGTTCATAAGTACAACAAATTTTATTTACAAATTCATATTTTGGGATCACAGGGTAGATGAGGCATCTACTGCACTTTGCAGATTATCCTCATTGCTGAAAGATCTACGTTTCGCCTCTTTTGTTCTGGCGAAATGACTATCTTCGAGTGCTCTCCCAAATATGCGAATTGATGTGATTACCTTGAATATTATACTTGCAAAACACAAGGTAACTGTGTGATCTACTGCATCGAATTGCAGACTATCCACTCTTACTGTGAGGTCTACATCTAGTCATTAGACAGATGACTACCTTCAAAGTGTTTTTGTAAAATTTAGTATGGCACAAGGTAATGGATATATGAACATCTACTGGTCAAAACCAGATTATGTTCTCCATTGCTGCGAGATCTACACCACAACGGTGACTACCTTCAAAGTGTCATTTACATAAAATGAGGTCTACACATATAAGTATAAAGCATCAGCTATACTTCAGAACTTTGTTCTTTTGAAGCATTTGTTGTTACTTAAATTTTACTCTCGTAGTAAAACTAATTTATGCATGATCACAACATGCAGGAAAATGGCTGGCGTCATGAATAGAGAATTTCATGAACTTGAGCTAGATGGTAGTAATTACTTATCATGGGCTATGGATACCAAGATAGCATTAGAATGTCGTAAACTTGGTTCCACAATTATCACACCTGTTGAAGGCGCTGCGGAAATACCGCAAGCAGTCAAATATGGAGCATTAAGTTTTATAAGGCATCACCTTCATCCTGATTTAAAAACAGAATATTTAATGGAGGAGGATCCACTTGCTTTATGAAACTCTCTCAAGGAGAGATATGACCAACAAAGAGCAGTTATGCTACCAGAAGCCCAAAGAGAATGGTCCCTCATAAGGTTCCAAGATTTCAAATCCGTGGCAGCATACAACTCTGCAGTTCACAAGGTTAATTCTAAACTAAGATTTTGCAACCAAGCAATTTCAGAAGAAGATCTCATTGAGAAGACCTTGTGCACTTTCCACCCCTCGATGAGAGTACTACAACAGCAGTACCATCAACAAAAATACAAAAAGTATTCTGAGCTCATATACACTTTACTTCAGGCTGAGAAACATGATGAACTTCTCATGAAGAATCATCAGACACGCCCAACGGGCTCCATGCCACTCCGTGAAGCACATGCTAACACTCAGTCTACTAAAATGTATGGGGGGAATAAAAAGAATTTCAAGAAATACAATGGAAAGTGAAAAAGGAACAACAAGCAGAAAACATTTGGTCAATCTAAAGGTAAAGGTCATTTTAAGAAAGATGACCGAAACACCAAATCCGAGATTTGTCAAAGGTGTGGATGTACTAACCATCGTACTAGCAAATGCCGAACTCTTAAGCATCTAGCGGATTTATATCTCAAATCCACTGGGAAAGGCAAACAAGTTCATGGAAAAGAAGAAGCTCACTTCAACGCTTTACAACAAGAAAAGAACCTTGAAGCTAGCACTTCTCAAAGCGCTCCTAAGGAAACAAGGAAGAAGGATGAAGATCTTCTTGATGTCGACAACATGATGGTGGAATACACCCAAGACGCATACGGAGATCTCATATAATCTCCACAACACTCATTTGATGTTATCAGCTATTTTATTGTAATAATGGAAGTTATAATTTGTATAACTCTAAGTAGAATAAAGTCCTACGGACCAATCATCTTATGTAATTCAGACATAATGTCATATTTATATGTGTAACTGTAATATGAATACTTTGTATGTATTTATATGTGAGTAATGAATAAAATTTCATCCTAAAATATTCTCTTACTCTATATAGATTTTACGAGAAGATAATCCAATGGAAGAAGAACTATGTTTGGTGGACAGTTATACCACTAACACAATATTAAGGAAAATAAAATATTTCCAAACTCTAACTAAGAGACAAGGGAATATTATGACCATTGCCGGCCGTGATGCGTCAATTATTGGTTCAGGACGAGCCACACTCGTTCTGCCTATGGGTACTACCATTGTAATTGAGGATACACTCTTGTATCCTGAATCTACTCGCACCCTTCTAAGTTTCAAAGACATTCGGTCAAATAATTTCCATATGGAAACTATCTCTGAAAATAATACTGAATATTTGCTTTTAACAAAGAGCAATGGGTCTGAGAAACAAATTCTTGAGAAATTCCCCTCACTTTCATCTGGATTATATTACAGTTATATAAAACCCGTACCACATGTTGCGTACAAAATAATTTTTCAAGACCTTGATAAATTCAAGACTTGGCATGATCGCCTAGGTCATCCTGGCATAGGGATGATGAGAAAAATTATTGACAATTCTATTGGTCACAACCTTCCAACTAAAAGATTCCCCAAATCATCAGATTTTGTGTGCACCGCATGTGCAAGTGGGAAATTAATTATAAAACCATCTTATCTTAAAGTAAAAAATGAGTCATTAAATTTCCTTGAACGCATTCAAGGAGATATATGTGGTCCAATTCAACCACTATCAGGACCCTTTAGGGATTTCATGGTACTCATAGATGCATCTACTAGATGGTCACACGTATGTCTATTATCCACATGTAATCATGCCTTTGCCAAGTTAATTGCTCAGATTATCAAATTAAGAGCAAACCATCCCGAAAATAAGATAAAAACAATTCGAATGGATAATGCTGCTGAATTTTCTTCACGCGCATTTAATGACTATTGCATGGCTATGGGCATTAATTTAGAACATTTTGTGCCTTATGTTCATACTCAAAATGGATTGGCTGAATCTCTCATCAAAAGAGTAAAATTAATTGCTCGACCATTATTACAGAATTGTAATTTGCCAACATCTTGTCGGGCACATGCGATATTACACGCCGCAGATCTGATACAAATCAGACCAACTGCATACCACACAACCTCCCCGCTGCAACTAGTTCGTGGCACTCAGCCAAGTATTTTCCATCTGCGAAAATTCGGTTGCGCAGTATACGTACCGATATCACCACCCCAGCGTACAACCATGGGCCCCCACAGAAAACTTGGGATCTATGTGGGTTATAATTCTCCGTCAATTATAAAATATCTTGAACCTCTTACAGGGGACCTGTTTACTGCTCGATACGCTGATTCTATTTTTGGTGAGGACCATTTCCCGGCATTAGGGGGAGAATCAAACCACAAAGAATGTCAGAAAATAGATTGGAATGTAACAGGCATCCAGTCCTTAGATCCACATACTAAAGAATCTGAAACTGAAGTTCAGAGGATTATAGATTTGCAACACATTGCAAATAATCTGCCAGATGCATTTACTGACCATAAAGGTGTCACTAAATCACATATTCCCGCTGTTAATGCACCAGAACGAGTGGACGTACCAAGTAAAACCACTCAAACCCCAGATGAGAGTAAGAGGAGAAATCTGGTTAGCCGGAATATAGCTTCTCAGAAGCCTCCGCGGAAACAAAGGAAATCAAATCCTCTACCAGTAAATGCAATTCAACCTCAAGTTGAAGGACACCAATCAGATGATCAACATCTAGAACCCAGCATAAATGCGCATACAAATATAGTAGCTGGGACATCGGAACACCATGACTCTATTGTTGTGGGAAATCACATAGAGTCTGAAGGTATAAAAGAAATTTCCATAAACTATATAGAAACAGGAGAATCATACAATAGAGAGACTACAATTGTCGACATATATTTTGCCTCTGAAATTGCTGAAACCCTTCAACTGGATCCAGAACCAAAGACCGTCAGGGATTGCCTCAAGCGTCCTGATTGGCCTAAATGAAAGGAAGCAATTGAGGCAGAACTGCGCTCGCTCAACAAAAGAGAGGTATTTTCCTCAGTAATACCTACTCCTCATAATGTCTTCCCTGTGGGAGCAAAATGGGTTTTTGTTCGAAAAAGGAATGAAAACAACGAGGTGGTGAGATATAAAGCGAGGCTTGTAGCACAAGGGTTCACGCAGAGACCTGGCATCAATTATGATGATACATACTCTCCTGTCATGAGTGGAATAACGTTTCGATATTTAATATCTTTGGCAGTACAAATGAATTTATCTATGCAGTTAATGGACGTAGTGACAGCATACTTGTATGGGTCACTCAAATCGGACATATATATGAAAGTTCCTGAAGGACTTAAAATGCCGAATCCAAAAGCAAATCGCAACGCATATTGTGTAAAATTACGAAAGTCACTCTATGGCTTAAAACAGTCGGGTAGAATGTGGTATAACCGACTGAGTGAGTTTCTTATTCAGAAAGGATACTCAAATAATGATGATTGCCCTTGTGTATTATAAAGAAATCCTCAAATGGATTTTGCATCATCTCAGTGTACGTTGATGATCTCAATATCATTGGGAGTACACATGATATAAAAGAAGCACACAATCATTTAATGACGGAATTTGAGATGAAAGATTTGGGAAAGACCAAATTTTGCTTAGGCATACAGCTTGAGCATCTTCCCTCGGGAATTTTAGTATACCAACTTGCTTATATTCAAAAGGTTTTGGAAAAATTCAATATGGATAAATCATATCCAACCAAAACACCCATGGTTGTCAGATCCCTTGATATGAATAAAGATCCTTTTAGGCCTCGGGATGATGACGAAGAGATATTAGGACCTGAGTTCTCGTATCTCAGTGCTATTGGTGCGCTAATGTACCTTGCAAATTGCACCAGGTCTGATATTGCATTTGCGATAAATTTACTAGCTAGACATAGCGCTGCTCCAACAAAACGTCATTGGACAGGAGTAAAGAATATCTTTAGATATTTACATGGCACAAAAGATCTTGGCTTATTCTATCAGAAAAACCAAGATATGACTATGGTAGGATGTACTGATGCTGGCTATTTATCTGATCGTCACAATGCTAGGTCACAGACAGGTTTTGTATTCTTATATGGTGGAACTGCTTTTTCATGGAAGTCACAAAAACAGACTCTCGTAGCAACTTCCACTAATCATTCTGAAATAATTGCATTATTTGAAGCATCAAAGGAATGTGTATGGCTTCGCAGGATGATTAACCACATTCAAACTTCGTGTGGTATTGGTTCATTAGGATCATCAACTATTATTTATGAAGATAATGCAGCTTGCATTGCTCAAATGCAAATGGGTTATATTAAAAGTAATATCACAAAACATATTTCTCCTAAGTTGTTCTTTCCACATTCATTACAGAAAGATGGAGAAATTGATATTTTGCAAACCAAATCATGTGACAATTTAGCAGATTTGTTCACAAAGTCTTTACCAAATTCAACATTCCAGAAAGGTATTCATGGGATTGGTATGAGACGTTTTCAAGATTTGCAAATTTCAGGGGGAGAAAAACTCCTAGAATTATAACCCTTTAGTTATCATCAGATAATAATTATTGTACTCTTTTCCTTTATGAGTTTTGGCATCAGTTTTCTCATAAAAGGTTTTTAATGAGGCAATATAAATTATACCATATCGTTTTCTCCTTATATTTTTCCCACAGGGTTTTAAAGGAGTTTTCAATGGTGTATCTATTACTCCTCATATTTTTCCCACAGGGTTTTTCGGGGAGGTTCTTAAATTGCAGAAATGATTCTCAAGCAGGATGACGATTATATAAGAAGCACTAGATGATGAAATATACAAGAAGCACTGGATGATGGATTCTTCTAGAAGATGCGTGATCCAAGGGGGAGTGTTAGGAATAGAATTAGAGCACTTGATTATTTACTAATTATCAAGTCCTAATTAAGGAACCGACTTAGAAACCGACTATGTATTCTCTAACTGCTAGAAGCAGTTGTACTTCCTCTCTCATGTTAGCAACTGCTTAGTGCAGTTACTGCTATGTCTCACGCATTAGCAACCGCTGCTTGCGGTTAGAAATACTCTCACAGATTTGTAACCGCTCCCTGTATATATAATGCCTAATCAATGAGAATCATGGACTTCTGGCAAATCACTTTTTCACTTTACAGTTTTATGCTATTTACTCCATTATCGCCCGTTCCCGTCACGGCGGGGCAAGCGGCCACGTCCCTGCACGCGGCGGAGGCAGGCCGGCCGGCCGTTTATGGCCGGAGGGAGGTCCGGGGAGACGTACGTACGTACGTACATGTGGACGTACCCGTACCTTGGGCCGTCCTGAGCGGGAGGCCCACCGGACCGGAGACGGCCGGAGCTTTTGCCAAAAGCCGGTTCTGTTTTGTGGCGCTACGGTGCGCGGAGTGCGAAACGCACGGTCGACGATGGAACCGTGCTCTGGTTCGTAGCGCGGCGGTCTACGTCGACGTGGCGGCTTGCTACTCCAATGTGGCCGCCAAGTCACGCGCTTGCTAGAATGCGGTGTGTGTTTGACTGCTTACGTGTCTCCTCGACGCAGTGGCTCTCTACCACGTGGAGACAGTCGTTGTGCACCGGCAACTTTAATAATTATCAAATATGGATTAATTATTACGCATTGGGTCCACATGGAATCTTCTCGAAAAAATGAGATGTGATCTTGGTCATTGTAATGACGACGAGGTCCTGCTTGGTATAGTGTTTGACAAAGACTCAGGTAGATTAGTCATGCTGCTTGACTCCTGCTGATCCAAATGTATCCGACTAATCGCAATTGTGATAGAACTGGATAAGATTATTACGCGCATTGTATCTGTACAAGACAACCTTAAACGGAGCTGCATAGTAGTCTAGTAGAAGGAGTAGTAACCAACGCGAGGGTAAAACTGGAATATGGTCCGGTCGAGCAGGATCCGCATATTCGGCGGCAGCCCGAAGTTCCGGCGCCCCGTTAAATAGGCGGCCACCGGTTCGCGAACCAACCATCCTCCGAGAAAAGCACCGTGAGAGGGTAAAAAAAAAAACAGATCTGCCATGAGTGAGGAACTCGAGCGGGACTACGAGATCGGGGAGGAGATCGGGCGCGGCCGCTTCGGCGTCGTCCGCCGCTGCGCGTCCCGCTCCTCCGGCGACCTCTACGCCGTCAAGTCGGTCGACCGCTCGCGCCTCGCCGACGACCTGGACCGCGGCCTGGCCGAGCTGGAGCCCAAGCTGGCGCAGCTGGCCGCCGCGGGCAACCCGGGCGTCGTGCAGGTGCACGCGGTGTACGAGGACGAGGCGTGGACGCACGTGGTCATGGACCTCTGCGCCGGCCCCGACCTGCTCGACTGGGTCCGCCTCCGCCACGGCGCGCCCGTCCCGGAGCCCGAGGCCGCCGCCGTGGCCGCGCAGCTCGCCGAGGCCCTCGCGATCTGCCACCGCCGCGGCGTCGCGCACCGCGACGTCAAGCCGGACAATGTGCTCCTCGACGCCCCCGACGGCGGGGACGGCCCCGTGCGGGCCCGGCTCGCGGACTTCGGGTCGGCGGCGCTGGTCGGCGGCGGGGAGGGCGCGCGGGGGCTGGTGGGCACGCCGCACTACGTGGCGCCCGAGGTGGTGGCGGGGGACGAGTACGGGGAGAAGGCGGACGTGTGGAGCGCCGGGGTGGTCCTCTACGTGCTCCTCACCGGCGGCGCGCTGCCCTTCAGCGGCGAGACGGCGTCGGACGTGTTCGCGGCCGTGCTGCGCGGGAGGCCCCGGTTCCCGCCGCGGCTGTTCGCCGGGGTGTCGCCGCTGGCCAAGGACCTGATGCGGCGCATGATGTGCCGCGACGTCTCCCGGAGGTTCTCCGCGGAGCAAGTCCTCCGTAAGCGCCCGCCCCGCCCGCCCGCCCGTACACCACCTTGATTCTTTCTCCAGATTGGGGCATGGGCAGCGCTGCATTTGGAATATCCGAGGACTCCAAAAGTGCACGATTCGTTCTCTAGAATTGTTCAACCGTCCGTATCCATCTCCTACTAGCTTTACCCTGTATAATAATCTGAACCAAATTGGTTGATGATCGCAGGGCACCCGTGGATCGTGAGCGGAGGGGGCGCCCGAGAGGCGGTGCAGCCGACCTGAGGGGCCCGTAGCCGGCCCGGCCCGGCCCACGTACGTCGACTCTTCCTCCCGTGGAGACAACGTGTCTAGCGTCCTTGTATATGCGACGAGAGTGTGCGAAGTACGTACTGGTAGTACTAGTAGAGAGAGAGCTTTGGGGTACCATTGTATAAATCCGGAGTGCCGATGTGCCAGCCAGGGTTTGGCTCTAGGAGCTAGTATCTTTTTTTTCTTCTCCTTTTTTCTTGCTGGGCTTTTTTTTGCTGCCTTGGTTAGAGAACGCCTGCCTGTTCGGTTTCTGCGTGTGCTGGGATATGCTGCCTGCCGCTCATGTACAAACTAACCTGCTTGCTTGCTTGTATAAAGTCTACTATAAATAAGATTGATCTTTGTTCCGTTTTCCATTGTGCTTATTGAATCGTCCGATCCACTCCCACATGGGCAGTACATCCATGAGTGAATGGTGCACGTACAGGTTGCGGTTCATATGTTGACTTTTATCTACCCTGCTGTCCTATTTACCCTTCGCTTGGACGCAAAATCTGACTGACAACTCCGTTCATTTTACTGCCTCTCTACGTTCTTGACATCTGTGGCATATCTCGGTCCTCTTCAACGCTGTGGTGCTAGTTAAGCTGCAGGTTAGTAACGTGGCTACGAACAAGCCGACTGGATAACCCCACCTTATCTTTTGGGATGAGCTGCTTTATCCACCCGTCTTGTCTCGGTTGTCCTGTACGTTTGAGTTGTTTCTCAAAGTTGGTTTTTGTCTGAAGTAGCTGTCCACTTGTGACCAGAGTGTCACTAAACGAGTTGTGTAATTGCAAATCGATCGAGCCAGCTTCATGAACTGAGCTTAATCAGATGGTCAGGACTTAATATGGATGCTAGCATTTTTTTTGAACTTATTTTAGAACTTTGCAGCGGTGTTTATTCGATGAAAAACATCGTTTCCGTCGATTACGAGACATCTACGAAGCTTTGTGTTAATATATGGAAACTAGTCCATCTGAATTTAAGTCTCGGAGACATCACCAATCCACCTGGATTAAAGTCTTAACTTAATATGGATGCCAGCATTTTTCTAAATTTATCTTTGAACTTTGTAGTGATGTTTATTCAATGAAAGGCCGTCGACCGCGAGACACCTATAGTATCTTTGTGTCAATATAAAAAATGTACCGGCTCAGGATATTAGTAGTGCGTTTGTATTGTGTCTCGAAAGAGTCAATTGCAAGAAACCATCACATTTGTGGCTAGGTTTGCAGGAAACTACCAACTCGTTAATTTGTTGCAAAAAAATACCGTAAAATCTCTTAACCCGTTGCAAAAAGCACTGAATAGTCGTTTAGCCTCGTTCGATCTCTTTTCCGACAGGTGGGCCCCGAAAACGCTGACGTGGCATGACGGACAGGCAAACGGCGCCGTTAGGAACAAAACGGTCAAGACGCCGCGTCGGTCGGTCCTTGTCAGACAGTCCCCCCCCCCCGCCCCTGTCCTCTCACTCGCCCCGCTCCCCTCTCCTCGCTCGCCCCTGCTCGCCACCGGTGATGGCCACCTCGCGTGGCGGTGATGATGGCGGTGGCGGTGGTGCTGGCGATGCATCTGGTGGCAGTGGTGCTCCTGCAGATCCAACAGAGGTTTGCGGCAGTTTAAACCCATCTCAGGCTCCGCCTCTTCCACAGCCGCCGTCGCCGTCTTACTGTGTTGAGTACGCGGCGGCGAGGGCGTTCGCCAAGGCCGTGAAGGAAGATCCAGAGGGGAGCCATCACTACGCATCCTCCTTCGGCGGTGTCTCGTAAGTTTTCTCTTTCCGTACCCCGATTTGGTTTCTAGGGATAGGGTTCTAAGTGTTTGTGATTCTAGTGTTATAGGATGTTGTTGTAGGTTGTTTATGTGGTCAGGCATGTAAGTGAAGTGTTTATGTAGTTCTAGGGTTCTAAGTGTATGTAGTAGGCACCTAAACATTAACTAAAATTACTGAATGTTAAACTCAATTCGAACCTACTCAATTACATGAAATTACTGAATGTTAAACTCAACTTCAACCTAGTCAATTACTGAATTTACAACTGAATATTTAAATGAAAATGTTACTGAATTTATAACTGAATCCTGTACTGAATTGTTAAGTGAACAAATTACTCTAACTGAATTTTTAATTGAAACTTTAACCGAAACTTTAACTGAATAGTTACCTCTAACTGAATTTTCAACTGAAACTGTATTTTTAACTTAAACTGTATCTTTAACTTTTAACTGAATTTAAGTGAAACATTAACTGAATTGTTTGTACTAAGTGAATATATAACTGAATCTTTAACTTTTAACTGAATTTTTTAACTTAAACTGTAATTTTAACTTAAACTGTATTTTTAAC
This sequence comes from Triticum urartu, assembly GCF_003073215.2. Classification (NCBI taxonomy): domain Eukaryota; kingdom Viridiplantae; phylum Streptophyta; class Magnoliopsida; order Poales; family Poaceae; genus Triticum; species Triticum urartu. The sequence goes on along the minus strand of NC_053023.1, from coordinate 605,758,895 downwards.
TGAAACTTTAGTTCAATCTTTAAGTGAAACATTAACTGAATTGTTTCTACTAACTGAATATATAACTGAATCTTTAACTTTTAACTGAATTTTTAACTGAAACTATATTTTTAACTGAATCTTTAGCTTTTAACTGAATCTTTAACTTTTAACTGAATTGTTTACTTGAACTGAATTGCTTTACTTGAACTGTAGATTGAATGATGAAGTGTGGGAAGTCAGATTCCATTTCCATGATAGAGATAATCTTGAAAGAAGCCTAAATGTGGATGATATCACATTTTACAATCTGATTGCACTAATAGAGCTTGAAGGATATGGGATGACAGACTTTATGTATTATGTGAGAGATCCAGGTGTTGGGGTTTCAGGTATGGAAGAACTGACAGATGATGATAAGGTGGGGGAAATGTTGGATGACCTAGTTATCAAAGGTCAGAAGGTGGTGAACATAACAGTCATCAGAAGTGATGCTCCAAGACCTAGTGATTTGAACATTGGACCAGTTTGTGAGGAGCAGGTTCCATTATCTGAAATAGGTGTGCCAATGGTGTATGAGATAGATACAGCAGGAGTACTGTTTCCTAGCCCAACAAAGCCACAACCAGTGCCAGTGCAGGTCATTAACACAAAGGAGAGTTCATTTTAAAAACAGAAGTGTGCACCAGTACCAGAATTTGCAATGGAGATTGGTGAAGAGAGGCATGAGTATTTCATGGAGCAAGACCAAGATCAAGAGAAAATTGAGCAACTGATGGAGCAGAAGAGAAATGAAGAGATTGAGAAGTTCAGGAAAAAGGGGAAAGAAAAAGAGAAATACAAGGCAGCTAAAAGAAAACGTCCAGAGCTAATGGCTGAAGATTGACAGTGACACAGATTTACTAGCAGATGAGGATATAATTGCTAGGCTTGAGGCTATGAAGAAGCATAGAGATGATCCACTTCATCATATTGAAGGGGACACTGATGTGGATGAGCCATATGAAGCAGATGAGGAGGAGGAGGAGGAGAAGGCACCAGAGAAGGAGGAGGAGGAGGAGGAGGAGGAGGAGGAGGAAGGGAGCAACATAGGAGGAAGTAGAAGAGGAAGTAAAAGAAAGGGGCCAACTACAAGATCTCATGCTAGTTTGGATGAGATTATTGAGGAAGATTGGTTTCCTTCATCTGACGAGGAGAGCAACCCTGGTGACCTAAGTCAGGAGGACAATGATGGGGCTCAAATACCATGTGTGAAGCTTCCAGCTGATAGGAAGAGCAGGGCTAAAAAGAAGAAGCCCAGAGTTTGGTATGATAAGCAAAGGGAGAACCCAGAAGAGCAATTTATGAAGAAGCTTTGTTTCCTAGATGTGACCCAGTTCAGGAGGGCACTTCTTAATTTTCACATCTCACAAAATAGGAACCATGCCTTCCACAGGAACTGTCCAGACAGGATTATAGATGTCTGCAAATTTGAGAATTGTCCATTTTTCATTGCAGCTTCTCAGATAGCACATGAGAAGACATTTGATACGTCCATTTTGCATCATGCTTTTATATCGATATTTATTGCATTATGGACTGTTATTTCACTTTATGTCACAATACTTATGGCTATTCTCTCTTATTTTACAAGGTTTACATAAGGAGGGAGAATGCCGGCAGCTGGAATTCTGGGATGGAAAAGGAGCAAATATTACAGACCTATTCTGCGCAACTCCAAAAGTCCTGAAACTCCATGGAACATCTTAAAATAAATAAAGAAAATTCTCACCAAAGATGAAGGCCAGGGGGCCCACACCCTGCTCATGAGGGTGCGGGGCGCCCCCCCTAGGGCGCGCCCCCTACCTCGTGGGCCCCCTGGTGGCTCTCCGACGTCCATCTTCTCCTATATGAAGTCTTTCGATGAGAAAAAAATCGTAAGGAACTTTTCGGGACGAGACTCCGCCGCCACGAGGCAGAACTTTGGCGGAACCAATCTAGAGCTCCAGCAGAGCTGTTCTGCCGGGGATACTTCCCTCCGGGAGAGGGAAATCATCACCATCGTCAACACTAACGCTCCTCCCATCGGGAGAGGGCAATCTCCATCAACATCTTCACCAGCACCATCTCATCTTCAAACCCTAGTTCATCTCTTGTATCCAATTCTTGTCTCAAAGTCCGAGATTGGTGCTAGTAGGTTGCTAGTAGTGTTGATTACTCCTTGTAGTTGATGCTAGTTGGTTTATTTGGTGGAAGATCATATGTTCAGATCCTATATGCATATTATTACCCCTCTGATTATGAACATGAATATGCTTTGTGAGTAATTACGTTTGTTCCTGAGGACAAGGGAGAAGTCTTGCTATTAGTAGTCATGTGAATTTGGTATTCGTTTGATATTTTGATAAGATGTATGTTGTCTAGACTCTAGTGGTGTTATGTGAACGTCGACTACATAACACTTCACCATTATTTGGGCCTAGAGGAAGGCATTGGGAAGTAATAAGTAGATGATGGGTTGCTAGAGTGACAGAATCTTAAACCCTAGTTTATGCGTTGCTTCGTAAGGGGCTGATTTGGATCCACATGTTTCATGCTATGGTTAGGTTTACCTTAATACTTTTGTTGTAGTTGCGAATGCTTCCAATAGAGGTTAATCATAAGTGGGATGCTTGTTCAAGTAAGAACATCACCCAAGCACCGGTCCACCCACATATCTAATTATCAAAGTATCGAACGCGAATCATATGAACGTGATGAAAACTAGCTTGACGATATTCCCATGTGTCCTCGGGTGCGCTTTTCCTATTATAAGAGTTTGTTCCGGCTTGTCCTTTGCTACAAAAAGGATTAGGCCACCTTGCTGCACTTTATTTACTTTTGTTACTTGTTGCTCGTTACAATTTATCTTATCACAAAACTATCCGTTACCACTTATTTCAGTACTTGCACAGAATACCTTGCTGAAAACCGCTTATCATTCCCTTCTGCTCCTCGTTGGGTTCGACACTCTTACTTATCTAAAGGACTACGATAGATCCCCTATACTTGTGGGTCATCAAGACTCTTTTCTGGCGTCGTTGCCGGGGAGTGTAGCGCCTTTGGTAGGTGGAATTTGGTAAGGAAAAATTTATATAGTGTGCTGAAATTTACTGTCACTTGTTACTATGAAAAGTAATTCTCTGAGGGGCTTGTTCGGGGTATCTTCACCCCATCCAGTAGAGCAAAGAGTTGCTCCTCAACCTACTGAACCTATTGAAAATGAAACTCCTTTTGAATTTCCTTCAGGTATGATGGAAAAACTGCTAGCTAACCCTTTTATAGGAGATGGAACAAAGCATCCTGATGAGCACTTAATATATGTGGATGAAGTTTGTGGATTATTTAAGCTTGCAGGTATACCCGATGATGTTGCTAAAAATAAGGTCTTCCCTTTATCTTTGAAGGGAGACGCATTGATGTGGTATAGGCTATGTGATGATATGAGATCATGGGACTATAAAAGATTGAAGTTGGAATTTCATCAAAAGTATTACCCTATGCATCTTGTTCATCGTGATCGCAATTATATATATAATTTCTGGCCTCGCGAAGGAGAAAGCATCGCTCAAGCTTGGGGGAGGCTTAAATCAATGTTATATTCATGCCCCAATCATGAGCTCTCAAGAGAAATGATCATTCAAAATTTTTATGCTCGGCTTTCTGAAAACAATCGCACCATGCTCGATACTTCTTGTGCTGGCTCTTTTATGATGAAGACTATTGAATTTAAATGGAATTTATTGGATAGAATTAAACGCAACTCTGAAGATTGGGACCTCGACGAAGGTAAGGAGTCAGGTATGACACCTAAGTTTGATTGTGTTAAATCTTTTATGGACACCGATATTTTCCGTAAGTTTAGCACTAAATATGGACTTGACTCTGAGATAGTAGCTTCTTTCTGTGAATCTTTTGCTACTTATGTTGATCTCCCTAAGGAGAAGTGGTTTAAATATCATCCTCCCATAGAAGTAAAAGTAGCTGCACCTATTAAAGTTGAAGAAAAGACCGTCACTTATAATGATCCTATTGTTCCTACTTCTTATATTGAGAAACCACCTTTCCCTGTTAGAATAAAGGATCATGCTAAAGCTTCAACTGTTGTTCGTAAAAGCAATATTAGAAATTATACACCTCCCGATCAAGTTAAAGTAGAACCTAATATTGCTATTGTTAAAGATCTCTTGTCTGATAATATTGATGGGCATGTTATTCAGTTCGAAGGTGAAACTGCTAGAATTGCTAAACCTTGTGTTAAAGATAAACATAGACCTGTGGTAGGCGTGCGTGTTATTTCTGTTAAAATAGGAGATCATTGTTATCATGGCTTATGTGATATGGGTGCGAGTGCTAGTGTTATACCGCATACTTTATACGAAGAAATTAAGAATGAAATTGCACCTGCTGAGTTAGAAGGTATTGATGTCACAATTAAACTTGTCAATAGAGATACTATTTCACCAATTGGAATTGTTAGAGATGTTGAAGTCTTGTGTGGGAAAACTAAATATCCTACTGATTTTCTTGTTCTTACTTCTTCGCAAGATGGCTTTTGTCCCATTATATTTGGTAGACCCTTCTTGAACACTGTTAATGCTAGGATAGATTGCAAAAAGAATGTTGTTACTATTGGCTGGATGATATGGTTCATGAGTTTAATTTCTCTAAATTTAGTAAACAACATCGTGAGGAAGAATTACCTAGTAAGGATGAAATTATTGGTCTTGCTTCTATTGCCGTACCTCCAAGTGATCCTTTAGAACACTATTTGCTAGACCATGAAAATGATATGTTCATGAATGAAAGAAGGGAAATAGATGAAGTATTCTTTAAACAGGAACCTATTCTGCATTACAATTTGCCTGTCGAAATCTTAGGGGATACTCCTCCACCCAAGGGTGATCCCGTGTTTGAGCTTAAACCGTTGCCTGATAATCTTAAATATGCTTATCTTGATGAAAAGAAGATATATCATGTTATTATTAGTGCTAACCTTTCATAGCACGAAGAAGAAAGATTATTGAAAACTTTGAAGAAGCATCGTGGTGCTATTGGATATACTCTTGATGATCTTAAGGGCATTAGTCCCACTCTATGTCAACATAAAATAAATTTGGAAGCAGATGCCAAACCAGTTCGTGATCCTCAATGACGTCTAAATCCTAAAATGAAAGAAGTGGTAAGAAAAGAAATACTAAATCTTCTGGAGGCAGGTATAATCTATCCCGTTGCTCATAGTGAGTGGGTAAGTCCTGGCCATTGTGTCCCTAAGAAGGGAGGTATTACTGTTGTTCCTAATGATAAAGACGAATTGATTCCACAAAGAATTATCACAGGTTAAAGGATGGTAATTGATTTCTGCAAATTAAATAAAGCTACTAAGAAAGATCATTACCCCTTACCTTTTATTGATCAAATGCTAGAAAGATTATGCAAACATACACACTATTGCTTTCTAGATGGTTATTCTGGTTTCTCTCAAATACCTGTGTCGGCTAGAGATCAATCAAAGACTACTTTTACATGCCCTTTTGGTACTTTTGCTTATAGACGTATGCCTTTTGGTTTATGTAATGCACCTGCTACCTTTCAAAGATGCATGATGGCTATATTCTCTGACTTTTGTGAAAAGATTTGTGAGGTTTTCATGGACGATTTTTCCGTCTATGGTCCTCTTTTGATGATTGCTTGAGCAATCTTGATCGAGTTTTGCAGAGATGTGAAGAAACTAATCTTGTCTTGAATTGGGAAAAGTGTCACTTTATGGTTAATGAAGGTATTGTCTAGGGGCATAAAGTTTCTGAAAGAGGTATTGAAGTTGATAAAGCCAAGGTCGATGCTATTGAAAAGATGCCATGTCCCAAGGACATCAAAGGTATAAGAAGTTTCCTTGGTCACGCCGGATTTCACATGAGGTTCATTAAGGACTTCTCAAAAATTTCTCGGCCTCTCACTAATTTACTGCAAAAAGATATACCATTTGTCTTTGATGATGATTGTGTAGAAGTATTTGAAATACTTAAGAAAGCATTAGTCTCTGCACCTGTTGTTCAGCCACCTGATTGGAATTTACCCTTTGAAATTATGTGTGATGCTAGTGATTATGCTGTAGGTGTTGTTCTAGGGCAAAGAGTCGATAAGAAATTAAATGTTATTCATTATGCTAGTAAGACTCTAGACAATGCTCAAATAAATTATGATACTACTGAAAAAGAGCTTTTAGCAGTTGTATTTGCTTGTGATAAGTTCAGACCTTATATTGTTGATTCTAAAGTAACTATTCAAACTGATCATGCTGCTATTAAATACCTTATGGAAAAGAAAGATGCTAAACCTAGACTTATTAGATGGGTTCTCTTGCTACAAGAATTTGATTTGCATATTGTTGATAGAAAGGGAGCTGAGAACCCCGTTGCAGACAACTTGTCTAGGTTAGAAAATATTCTTGATGACCCACTACCTATTAATGATAGCTTTCCTGATGAACAGTTAAATGTTATAAGTACTTCTTGTAGTACTCCATGGTATGCTGATTACGCTAATTATATTGTTGCTAAGTTTATACCACCTGGCTTCACATACCAGTAGAAGAAAAAGTTTTTCTATGACTTGAGACATTACTTTCGGGATGACCCACATCTTTATAAAGAAGGAGTAGATGGTGTTATTAGACGTTGTGTACCTGAGCATGAACAGGAACAGATCCTACGCAAGTGTCATTCCGAGTCTTATGGAGGATACCACGCTGGAGATAGAACCGCACATAAGGTATTTCAATCTGGTTTTTATTGGCCTACTATCTTCAAGGATGCCCGTAAGTTTGTCTTGTCTTGTGATGAATGTCAAAGAGTTGGTAATATTAGTAGACGTCAAGAAATGCCTATGAATTATTCTCTTGTTATTGAGCCGTTTGATGTTTGGGGCTTTGATTATATGGGACCTTTTCCTGCCTCTAATAGATACACACATATTTTAGTTGCTGTTGATTACGTTACTAAGTGGGTAGAAGCTATTCCAACTAGTAGTGTTGATCATAACACTTCTATTAAAATGCTTAAGGAAGTTATTTTCCCCAGGTTTGGAGTCCCTAGATATTTAATGACTGATGGTGGTTCACACTTTATTCATGGTGCTTTTCGCAAAATGCTTGCTAAATATGGTGTTAATCATAGAATTGCATCTCCTTATCACCCTCAGTCTAGTGGTCAAGTGGAGTTGAGCAATAGAGAGCTGAAATTAATTTTGCAAAAGACTATTAATAGGTCTAGAAAGAATTGGTCTAAGAAACTTGATGATGCATTATGGGCTTATAGAACTGCATACAAAAATCCTATGGGTATGTCTCAGTATAAAATGGTTTATGGAAAAGCATGTCACTTACCTCTCGAACTAGAACATAAGGCATATTGGGCTACTAAAGAGCTCAACTATGATTTTCAAACTTGCCAATGAGAAGAGGTTATTTGATATTAGCTCACTTGATGAA